>NW_004955403.1:46698043-46786874 GCF_000276665.1 Chinchilla lanigera | reverse complement strand
GAAGACATAGGGGTAGGCAGAGAGTTCATGAATAAAAACCAAATTGCACGTGAAACACTTGAAAGAATCAACAACTGGGATCTCATCCTACTGAAAAGCTTCTGCACATCTAAAGAAATCACCAGCAGAGTCAAAAGAAAACCAACAAACTTGGAAAAAATTTTAGCTGATTGTCCCTCAGAATGTTTCTTAAGAGCCTCCCTTTCCATTGGATGGCACACAGTAGCAGCATTCGCTGTCCTTTTGATCACACCTTATAAAGACACTCACAAAAGAGGACTTCCAGAACTGCTTCAGAAAGTGCACAAACAATGGGTGAGAGTTTACGATGGCTCATGCCATTTGTGCTGAGAGTGTGGAGTGGTAAAATGCTGAGTAGATTTCTAAGACAGTGCCCGCATTACCTCATCATGGATAGGGCATGGGGTGTGAAAGAAAAGAGAAAACCCAAGGGCAAATCCATTGTTTCCCACTTGAGCAATCAGAAAGCGCAAAATCGCATCAGTTTAGATAGGAAAGACTGTGGACTGAGCAAATTTTCAAGGAGCAGACCGAGGGTTCAGTTTTGTTACGGAGGGACATTACAGAAACTTCCCACACTTTTTTCTCCTCCCTGTATCCGTTCTCAGACACAGTGTGACTTGGCTGCTCATGCCACCAGGCTGCAAAGACTATTTCTCCAACTCTTGAACCTGGAAGAGCCTTGTGATTTGCTTTGACCACTAGAAGGTAGTAGATGTGACACTATGTGACCTTAAACCTCAGCCTCAAGGGGCTTAAGTCTTCCACCCCCATCCCTTGGAAAGCTGCCCTGAGCCCATCCTGTGCAGATACCAGTCCAGTCATCTCAGTAGGACTCTCCAAGCTCACCAGCTTATAGCCACCTGCAACTGCCACATGAGTGAGTCATCCTGAACCTCAAGCCCCAGGCAAGCATCTGGGGAAATCGGTTTGTTTCCGTTTGTTGCCTTTTCTCCAATTCGATATTTGTATTTTTAAGATACAGCGGAAGATAGATGAGATTTACTTAGCGACTTTCAACCACCCCATAGATGTCCAAGATGTTACATGTTCATTGCCCTAATTAGTTTTACTAGCATGTGTCAAACTGTTTTCCAAGGTGTTTCTTTCAATTTACTTACCCAACAGCAAGGGATAAACATTCTTTATCCGTACCACCTCCTTAGCATTTGGTGTTATCAGACATGGAAAATTGCTCTATCTTGTAGGAATATAACAGATATCACTATCTAATTTCCTCTGTCCAGATTATTGTGAGGTTGAGCTTGCATTCTTCACAATGCCACCAGTTAAGCTTATCAACTTGATTGGCTTGAGAGTTACCTAGGGGATTACTAAAGCACACTTCTGTGTGTGTATAGATGGCTCATGGAGGCGTAGAGGGTCCCCGACCCCTTTCTTTCTGGTGCCGTTCTCCTGCTCTGATTCCCAGTACACATGAACTAAGCAGCTTTGCTCAACCACACTCTTCCGCCATGATGCTCCTGACTTGGAGCCAGCTGTCACGGACAAATCACCAAAACCATGAGCTAATTAAACCTCTCCTCCCTTAAACTGTGGATGTTAGACATCGTGTCCCAGCAAGCAAAAAGCCAACGGATACACCACCCCATCTTACATACTATTGTCTAATATTTTAGTTTTGAATGTTTTATTTTTTATTTTTCATTTTATAATTTTATTTTGGTACCAGGAATCAAACTCAGGACCTTGCTCTTGCCAGGCAGGAGCTGTGCCACTGAGCTATATCCCTAGCCCTAGTTTTGGATTTTTGATAGCCTCCAAATTATTCTAATGAGGTCAGGATCTGTGTGGCTTAGTGATTTTCACAATTTCCTCTTTAAAAAACAATTTGTTCAATTAAATTTAACTCTCCCTGGTATTTCTTAATTCCTTCAGAGTGTTTTATGAGGGAAAAATACCCTCATGCTTTGTTTTTCTGGAAATATATTTATTCTGACTCTCTTGAAATTTTTAAACCTTTTATTAGTATATATTTGTGATACACAGTAATTACATTCACCTTGGGGAACTGGTACATATACTTATTGCATTTTGATCATTTTTACCCCCTTTACCCCTCCTCCTTCCTGTGAGACCCTTCTCATCTCTACAGAATCTATTTCCGTTTCTTACCATCTCTGTTTTATTTTGATCTTTAAATTATTTGTATTTTGTGTCTCCCCTATTTTAAAAAGAACATGGTGCTTAACTGAAAATAGAATTCTATGTTCAGTTACTTCCTCTGACACTGTAATCTGTTATTCAGTTGTCTTTGACCTCTCCTGTTGAAAAGTCTGCCAGTCTCATTGTCATTTCTTTGTAAGTTACATCTTTTTCTGTACCTCTGCTGAACTCTAATTTTGCTAGAAAGAGCACTACTTTTTATATCTCATGTATCATTCTTTGGTTAGGTAGCAGAAATCCAATTATATTTTTAGCTTCCTAAGTATCTGGTAAATAGATAAATAACCATACAAAGTACCAAATGAAAACAGCTCTATTCTATAAATACTGAGGCTCTTTCACTCATAAATTATTCAAAATTATGCCGTGGTTAGTGAGTTTCCCATGTGGACCACGACTACCTTGGACAGTTTTCTTTGTTTTTGTTTTGTTTTCCTAGAGTTTTGAAATTCCTCCCTATTTCTTTGTTGAGAGAGAAAACACACCCTCTTCACCTTGTCTCTGGAATTTTTCAGCTTCTTCTTATCCAGGGGTCAAACCACAGACCAGCTCCAGCCCAAAGCTTGAATCCTTTTGCAGATCTTGGGAGTAAGTAATGGCTGTTGTATTTTTACAAGATTGTAGAAGGAAGAGGAGAAAGAGTCCAGCATTTGAGGCACCAAACTGAGGGACAATATTGAACAGTGTGTTCATAACTTTTCATCACCAAAACTGTGTTTGAATCCAGTATATAAAAAATCAAGTTGGCCAACAATGCCCCACAAAAAACCACCTGCTTTTTGTAAAGTTTTATTGCATTTCTGCCCAACCTTTTGGCTTCACTGAGCTGCAATGATTGAAGAGGAATTCTCTTGGGCCACACATAAAATATTTAACATAGTTAATGTACATAAGTAACAAAGCTTCCTCTTTTTTATACTTTTGTTACAACATTTTTAAAAGAGTACAACATAGACATATAACTAGTGGGATATTTGACCTCGTTTTTGTGAAACTAGCACATCTGTGTCTGATTCCATGGAAGTGGTGGTACTTCTCAGTAAGTTCTCAAAGTGCTCCTCAGCAACTTCTGATCTAATTCTACTCTTCGTATATTCATCCTTGAAAACAGCTGTTCACAAATGTACACTCCACTGAAAAGTGATGACATGAATAAGGTGTGGTTGCAAAATGAGGGATATTTTCCTCTGTGAAGAGAGATCTCTTAATATCAAGAGAAAAAGAAAAGATATTTGATACATTTTTGTCCTTCTTAGACCATCGCTGCTGCAACCACACACACGTGGAGTTAGGTTGAAACGTTGCTATTGGTAACTGCTACGTCTTCCTTGCCAAGTTGCACAGGTGTGTGCAACGGCTGATGCATCTGAGCTTTGATTGAACTGACGTGTGTTTGGCGCAGAGGTGGGGTGAGCACTGCCCTGCACCCTGCTCATTTACACAGCATTCCGTTATCTCCTATTCAGTCCACTGCCCAGCACCGCACACTTGGGTCACGAAAAATACTGCTCTCATGTAATAATGTTAACAGTTTATGACCTTGTGGGCATCACATTACTAGCTCTCAGGGCTGTGTGTGGCCTGGGATTGTGGAATGCACACACGTGTTTTATTGAAAGCAAGATTGGGATTGGGTTGAGATGGGTCATGCAAACTCAAGGTCAGATTCTGTCTTTACTTAAAATTTTGACCTTTTGTTTATCAGAGGTTTTTTGCATTAATTTAGAATTTTAAAAATTGTATTAAAATAGTATGTAAATATTTTTGCATTAATTTAGAATTTTAAAAATTGTATTAAAATATTATGTACTACATATTATTATGCTTGATGAGTGAACTTTTTGGTGCCCCTGTACATTTTGCACCCAAAGCATTTTCCTCTCTCACCTGCCTAAAACACTGAGACCTGGCCCTTGCCGGGAAGAGTGTGCCAACCGCTACTCTGCTGTGTGGCTTGGGTTCCATCCTTCCTGAAGACGTTCTGCAGGTTCACCAGAGGTGGTTCTAGTTCAGCCCATTTAACTCTAGAACTGCTGCATAGCTGTGTTGGGACCTCTCTTTGTTGGATTTCTGCGTAAGAGACGCCATTGCTCGGGTCCACATTGTTGTCTAAATGGAAATGGCCCCAGATGGTTCTCTTGGATCTGGAAACAGTCTTAATTTGCTCTAGATTTCCTGGTGGTATGGCTGGGCACAATGTCTTGGGAGCAAATTCTAATCGTAAGAGCAAACGGCAGTCTGCAGCGCTTGGTACATTGTCTTCTAGCATCTAGATTTGCTACCAAGAGACAGCAGATAAGAAATCCAATACCGGTCTGACATCTCACTCGGTTTTTTCCTCACAAGCAATTTTCCACAATCTTTTCTTTATCCTCTGTGTCCTGAAATTTCTTAACATTTATCTGAGTATCCTTCCGGCTCAGCTCTGGACAGGCTTTTGCATTCCGAAGGCTCATGTCTCCTTTGTGTACTGGGAAATTCACTTCTCTTGATAATTTGATTATGTTTGTCCCTCTATTTTCTACTTACTTTACTAAATTTCTATTCATTTGATGTTGAATATTCTGATTTGATTTCCCATACTTTCTTCTGTCCTGTTTTGTGGATGTTTTAATTTCTTTTTTTTTTTTTTTTTTTTTTTTTTTTTTTTTTTGGTTTTTCTCCGATACCGGGAACCGAACTCACGACCTTGCGCTTGCCAGGCAGGCGCTTTTGCCGCTGAGCTAAATCCCCAGCCCCGGATGTTTTAATTTCTGAAGCCATTTTTAATTCCCAAGAGCATATTCTTTTTTTCATTTTTCCATTTTCATAATATCCTGACTTCATTTCATGGATGTAGATCACGATTTAGTAACAGATCCCTCCTGGATTCTATTTCATGAGGTTCCTTCGGCAAGCTCTATTAAACATGCACTTTTGGTAGGAATTTAAAGTACATATTTGTGACAACCAGGCAAGAGATTCACGTAAGGTTTGCATCCATAAGATACTACATTCTCCATTTTAAAGCAGCAACTTAAAAGAAAATTAAATTGGAATCTATTTTTACCCTCCTATTTAGAGCAAGCAATTCACAGTCTTAAGATAACTTGTAAAATTAGAGGGATCGTTTTCCTGTCTAGAAAAAGCTGGTTGGGCACTGAATCCAGGATTTAAAGCTTCATAATTCTGTATGCAGCTCTCCCTATCCTGTTGTCCCATATCTTTCTTGTCCTTTTAACCAAACCATTCTCCTAGACTGCAGGGCTCACCAGTTCCTGGGTCATTGATGGGTCCCAGCCCCTGGCCTCATAGGAACCGGAGGAAAAATTTTCTTCCATGAAACCAATTTCTGGTGCCACAAAAGTTGCAACTGCTTCCTGCTGTGCCTGCCTCTGCAAAAGCAGCTGTCACACTTGCTCCCCCACCCTCTCTCTACCTTTCGTGCCCATATACCTAATTTGCAGGGGGTAGGTTGGAGGGGTAGGTGACACTCAAGTCTCACTCCGTGTGAGAAAGATCGTGGGCTGGGAGTCCTAATTTGCCCATGGCATTACCTTTAGATGGCTCACACATTAACCTCAAGTAACATATTACCCCAAGTAGCCCTTTACTACTCAAAGTGTGACCCTCAGCTTGCAGCACTGACATGATCTGGACCTTGTTAGGAATGCAGACTTTTAGGCCCTGCCCCAGACTTGCTGAATCGTAACTTGTGTTTTAACAAACTATTGTGTGTATATTTAAAGTACAGCAGCAATGATTGAGCTGATCTGAGTTTAAATTTCCTGCCAAAGGAGAGGCTTCCATGCCAACCTGATCTTATCCTTCCAAAATCTCCACATTTAAAAGAAGTAAGTGGGACTACTTCAAACTAACAAGCTTCTGCATAACAAAAGAGATGACAAAACAAAAAAGCAGCCTACAGGTTAGGAGAAAGTCATGGAACTAAACACGGGAAGCAAGCGCAATTCTTTCCAAGAGAGGATCAGAGGAGCTCAGGGCTGGAAACAAGGAGAGATCATGAGCTGCTGAGTGATTACCGGGGACTGCGTGATTACTGGGGTGTGGAGTGGAAGAGGATTACCTATTTTCTAGATTTCAACTATGCTGAATATTCTGGAATTTAGCTCACAGTTGCCTTGCAAAGTATTTCCCGTGTTTCCATCAGTGAATGTATTTTTCTTGCAATTCCTGCTCCCCTTCAATGAGCAAATGATGCTTGAGCTTTCTGGAAAAGCCACGCAGTTATTCTCTTCTCATGCCCATCCCCACTTCCACCTGTTTATGACCAGATGTAGCTGCGCTCTGCCATATACAGATGGACAGTGGACGCTGGGGCTTCTTGGTGAAAGAGACGGAGGGGGCTGAGCAGTTCCAGGGGCTCTAGGCTGTACCATCACTGCAGGGGCCAGGAAAGGGCAAAGGAGGCTCTCCGCTCAAGAAGGGAATACACAAACCTCCGCCACACTGGGAGCAGCATTCCTTATTTTGCCTACATCTCATCAATACACTCAGCAAGAAGCCCAGAGGAAACAATTATATTTAGGGGAAAAAGAAATCCATGCCAGCTGTTTATACAAACCAAACAAGCGATGACACGTCCTTCACTTCTTTTGTCCTATTTTTTAACCTGGTTTTAAAAGTTTTTTCATACCAGTGCCAGCAGATTCCTTAGTTTTTTTTAAGAGTCTTTATTTTTATTTTGCTTTTTGGCTTTGCTTGCTGTTTTCAGCTGTACATTCTTTAGAGTACTGATGCATCGTGATTTATTTTCACACTCCCTTAGTGGCAGGTAATCTAGGTCATGCTATTGAACCTTCTGATCACTATCTTACGGGGGACAATGGTAATTACAAATAGTTTTGCTTTGTATTTTTCTTATTGTGGGTGAACTTGAACATTTGTATTTTACTTCCTTCAGACAAACTATTTGTGTCCTTTTCTATATCTTTCTCTTAGTATTGATGGGAATCCAACATTTAAATTTTGGGGCTGAAAAACAATGGAATTAAAACTTACAAAAGCCCCAAATTCGCTGGGGTGATTATGAATAATGAATGGAGAAGCATTAACTACTTTCTTGATTTCAGATGATATAGAAAGTTCTGGAATTTATGTTAAAGTACAATATAATTAACTTTTACAATGATACCCTTAAATTAAATAAATTCCATTATAGGTTAGCTCCATTGTTCTAACATGTGAATTTTTTTTTTTACTCCCATAAATTAGTTTAACCAAGAGGAAAATACATTCTTAAAGTCACCACATTACAACCTTACAATTTTAAAACAGGAAGGATTCTTCCAAACAGATTAATTCTATTGCTTCATTGTATTTATGTAACAGAGAACTCAAGGCAAGAAGCCTTAGTTAATAGACCCTAACTTTCCAGATTACTAGCACTGCAGTCTTTATGATACTTTGTTGCTCTTTTTAACCCGCTACTTAGAGAAAGCAAAATTTTTCTGTCCTTGACTGAGTTACTTTCTAGGAGATACAGCAAGAGGCAACACTAACCCCGTCCACGACATCCCAGTACAGCTGCCCTCGAAGCTCTGGAGTGGACCTTTGTCCTAACTGGGTCCATTGTTCTCCCAACCTTGACTTTAAGCAACTATAAAGGAAAAGAAAAATTAGCAACACTGGGTAGACAAAGAAATATTTTGGATTTCTCCCCACTGATAGACAGGAACGAACAAGACAGCCTGAGCCGGAGAAGAGCTAAGAAAACCTTTCAGATTGGGACACTGTGCTGAACCCCTACCGTCCAAGATAAACATGCAGCTTAGTGAAATTTCGAGCACCTGGCTCTTTGCCCTTGGGTCTGATTCCCTGTAAAGGAGTGATATTTGGTGAGAAACAAAAGACTGAGCAAGCCACGTAACAGGCACACCCTGAGACTAGACACAGGAGCTTAATTGTTCAGGTCTTGGATTAATACATGATGTGAGGTAGAAGACTGCAAAGGCAAGGACTCTAGCAAAAGCCGGAGAGGGGAAGAATGTAGCTGCTACCTATGGCTCTGGGCTTAGTTAGGGTGTGGTAGAGAGGCTGGGGGACCAGGGGCCAAACGCTCTTCTTTCTGTAGAGAAGGAATTAGTATATTCCGAAAGGTCACTCTTGCAGCCTCAGAAAACAAATAACAGGAATTCCTATGTGAGAATGAGACAAAAAAACAGCTTGATGGATTGTGCTGTGACCAAGAAAGATGGGCAAAACAAAGCTGTCTAGGAGGCAGCTGCCTACAGGGTCAGGATTGCCCTGTACGGTTGGGTAGCTTGTGCACTGTGTAAAGGCACTATTTTAAGGAATGCAGGAGCCAAAACCTCTCTGTTCATCACTAGGTGAACTGTGCGGGAAAAGGATTGCTTTCACAAAGGCCCCTGCAAACATGCTGCTGCCTGGGGAGTGAGGGGGAGGCACCCATTTCTAAAGGAATGGATTTCAGGTTAAATTATCCCATTACTGTTGATATCACTCCCCTTTAAGTCACTGACTCACTGGTGACTGCTACGTGCTCCCAGCCCACTGGATAGAGAGGACCTTGTAAACAAAAGTGTCAAGTAGAGAATTCAAGGTCAAGAAGCCTGGTTTAAACACATCCATTTGGAATAGCAAGCACCGCCTCACATTGTAGCTGTGAACTCACTACTTCCCAAAGCTACTTAGTTTTCTCCTTAGCATCCTTATCTCTCTCCTCCATTCTGTGCCTCCCTCATCCCTCCTTATCTCACTTTTTTAGTGCACTTTTGCAGTACACTGTGATGACATTCTGGCAGGGAGTTGGGACACGTTCGCTCTGCGTCTCCCTCCCCTTCCCACCGGCAGGACCTCTTCTATCTTCCCCCATGTGAATTAGGACTTTCTCAGCGCTATTTTGAGTCTCAAAAGAGAAAGGCAGCAGGAAGAGGTGTTCGCAGCAGGAAGAGGTGTTCCCAGCCTTTGCAGTCAACAGCCTCTTCCTCTGCCTGCGCACAGGGCCACCCCATCCCCTACTGGTGCAGGGCCTCTTGCGCAGAGTCTACAGGGGGCGCACCTCTGGTCTTGCTCGCAGCTGACCCCTGTGCCCTCCCGCCCTGCTCCCCAGCTCTTGTAAGGCAGGAGGGAAGGTGTCAAAGGAGTTTCCGCCGGACACTTGTTTTTCATTGTTTGACGGAGAGGAAAGAGACCTGATCCAGGGACAGAGCAGGGAGCTTCGTGACCCCCCCTCCCCCAGCCTGAGTGCGTTCATGGTAAAGATGGACTTTGAACTTGTGCGCATTTTCCTCTCTCTTCTCTTTCTTTCCCTGGATGGTCAGGGGGTGATTTTGTTTGTTTTGTCTCCCCCAGAAGGCCCCTTGGATCATTAATAATCATATTGTTAGAAACAAGAAGATTTTCCCAAAGCAATGGGAAGCTGGAGAGAAAAAGCTACAAAGAATGGCTTTCACCCCAGATAGCTCACTTGAGATGTTAGTAAGAATTGCCTCCTCAGTATTCTATAGCCATGATGAGGAGGAGGCCAAGGAGAGAAAACAAAGAGACCGAGAAAAAGCAGCTGCTTTTGCTGCACCACTAAGAGAAACAGATCCCAGGTCTGATTCCCGGGGCTCCAAGAAGAACTTGACAACTGCATTCATCTGCTACCACTGTTAAAAGCCAGGCTACCTCAAGAGGAACTGCCTTAAGAGGCCCCATGGGCCATGCCCTGGATGCAAAGGAGACCACTGGGGATCGGTCTGCCCTCTGAGGTGGAGGCCCCAGAGCTCAGACCCATGCTACCAGTTAGTCCAACAGGAATGAGAGGGCTTGGGGCATGCTCTGCCTTCTCCCTCTGGCCAGACCGTCATCTCCATCGAGGAGTCTTGGGTAATCATGACTATGGAGGAACAAGAAAACATCCTGTTGCTAGTCACAGGTGCAAGTCTCTCGGTCCTTCTTTTCAATCCTGGCCTTCCTTCCAGCCATCATACCTCAGTGAAAGGAGTCACTGGTGAGGAGGTAATATGCTATTTTTGACAACCCTTAGGCTGTAACTACTTATTAGATCCTTCTTGCATATCTCTGTCTTCCTGAGAAACCACTTTGAAGATACCACCATGTATTACAGCAGCCATTGATATTTTCCTACTAATCTATCCATAACTGTGTTAAGTTTGTAATGTTCCTATCCTATTTCATAACGTATGTTTATTATTATGTGTTTCCTACAACAACCATTGAGAATAGTTAATGATTTTTCAATAGGTCACTCTTGTATAGCTCTATTTATTTTCTTTAGAAGCCACTTTGAAGATACCAAAGTATAGCACAACAACTCTTGATAATCTCCTACCTCTTTTGTCTTTAACTCACTGTTATTTGTCTATTTTCCTGAGAAACTATTTTGTAGATAATAATATGTAAAACAATAACCACTGATAATTTCCTACCATTTTGTCTGTAATTTTCTAAGTCCCCCCTATTATTATGTTATCCTTCTTTTATTCTTTAAAATAAAAAAAAAAATTAAAAAAATAAAAAAAAGAAACAAGAAGATTTTTCCATAAAAGGTGGCTGGGACTAGCCCAGTTGACCCTTGGGTCTCCTTATTCTGGGACGTCACTTTCCCTCTCCAAACCTCCATTCGTTTTCATGTAAAGTGAGGGTGGCGTCAGCAGCCAGACCTACCATGCAGGAGAGTGGAAGGGTTCATGTTGGTAACGACGTCTGTGGACAACCTGTCGTAAGTGTAAACCGTCTGTGGGGTAGAAGGTCCCGTTGATTCCAAAATGCCGCTTGAAGTGCTTCATGAAAAATACATTTGAGTAAAAGTTCTTTACCTATGAAAGGATTTGCAATAAAATTCAGCATAGCTCTGGGCAGCTAATACATCTGAGAGGATGGCATATGGCGGTGGTGAAGGCTCAGATGAGTGACCAGGGGCCCACAAGCCACAGATGGAGAGCAAAGGGTGATCTGGGAAAGTCTTACTGGAGAGATGGGGGCAGCTGAGGGCCAGACTGTGCCTCCCAGGAAGATATGTTGCAGACTAAATTCCCAGTTCCTCAGAAGGTGACCTAACTTTGAAATAGGGTCCTTGTGGTATCTTTGGTTAAGATGAGGTCATGCACCAGTGAAATAGCTCCTAATGCAACATGGCTGGTGTGCTTACAAGAAGGGTGCCGCTAGAGGAAGCGATCATCACGGGAAACACACACAGAGGGAGACCTGCGCGGCATGTGACCATGGAGAGACTCACGGGTTGCAGCAGTGAGCTGAGGACAGCCAAGCTCTGCAGCTGACCAGCAGAAGCTGGGAAGAGGTAAGCGAGGAAGGCGCCTTCCCCACAGCGTTCTGAAGGAGCATGGTCCTACTGACACCTCGATTTGGGACTCAGCCTCCAGTACTACAAGAGAATAAAGTTCTGTTGCCTTAAGTCACACTGTTTGTGATTCTCTGTTTCAGCAGCTACAGGAAATGAGTACAGGAATTGAACAAGCCCTTGTAATCGTGACTACTGAACAGCCAAAGGCACAGTGACAAAGGGGCAATTCTGTGCGGGATACTCCGTCCCACTCCGAAATGAGCAGGCTCAGGTGAGTTAATCATTTCTCAACATGCTCTGATACATCAGAGTCACATCTGCGTCCCTTTTGGGTCCGATCAGCGACTCCTACTTGACCAGATAGTCATCAGTGTTGCCATGGCTTTGCTGCCTCCTTATTTGCTCTGGCTGCACCATCTCTCTTTAACTTTCTTCTCCTTGCCTATTATCTGTTTATGACCCGTGAAGAATCATGCTGACTCTGTTCTCAGTTATTCCACATCCATGTTTGGCTTTCCCATTTATTGATATTCAGATCTTAGTGGTCCCTGAATTTCTTGGCAATTTTGAACACAATTGCTCTGAGGAGACAGTTTGAAATGTGTCCTGCCTGATACTGAGCAGACTGTGCTTCAAGGAAATCCTGTTCTCTACAGCAGCAGTTATGGTCTGTTGGGCCGGTGTCCTGCCCTGAAAAAGCTCTAAGAGCCGTATTTACACGATCAGCTGTCATAGATCCAAAGTAGCCATTAGTGATAGTTAGGTAAATAGAGCGACTTCAAATGTCCCTGAATACATATTTGCAGAATAATAGGCTATTGGGAGAGGTGCTTCTCTATTAAATGGGCTCTGCTTTTAAAAATGAAAGTCTGGCAGGTTCCAGGCCAACCAGGTAGTCCTTGATTAACATGTGCTTGCGATTGATGACATCTCATCATTCTTTGGATTCTGTCATGGTGATGGGAAGTGTGCTCCATCGGGTTCACGGAAGGCTCAGGATGCTAGTCAGTGTCCTAGTCTGAGGGCAGAGGCTTCTACTTAGATGTCCCTAATGGTGGTAATAGATCTCTGCATCTTACTTTCATTGTTTCAGAAAGTCTAACCCAGATAATTCATTCATCATATGGTGTAATTCAAGACAAGGGAAGAGTTTACAGTGTGGAGCCAGATTGCTTGAATTTTAATTCAGCATCACAACTCACTGGCTGTGAGACCTTGTCTAGTTTATTCAATCTATCTGAACCTCAGACTCCTCATTGATAAAATAAACACAATAGCTTTACCTATCTGGCATGATGGCTGCCTGATTGGACACAGGAAATGCACTTAGGGAAGTTCCTGCCTTACAGTAAATTCTCAATAAGTGACTTTTTGTTTCTGACTAAATTATAGGAGTTCTAAGCAGATATTGTATGCTACGGATTCTTGGCAATGGTACATCTAAATTAATTTTTATTTATTATTAAATGTAATTTTCTTTAGGAATGCTTTCTCTAGTGTTGTGAGGTATGCTAATGATATTTTGATTGGGATTATATTAAATCCACATTGCAATTTTGGGAGTATAGCCATTTTCACTATGTTTGTCCTTCCTATCCATAAACAAGGCATATCTTCCTATTTTTTGATATACTCTTTGATCTCATTTTTCAGAGTACTGTAATTTTCAATGTATACATCCAGAAGTAACTGATCTATGCACTGAAAATTGCAGTACTTATAATCTGAGTAGTAGACCTTTTACTTCCTTTGGATGCTATTGTGAAGGATGTGATTTCCCTAGTTTCTCTTTCAGAGAGTTTGTTGTTTGTGCACAGGAAGGCTATTAATTTTTGAGTGTTGAATTTGTATCCAGCTACAATATTTAATTTGTTTATTAAACCTACAAGTCTTTTGGTGGAGTTTTTGGGGTCTTCTATGTAGAGTATCATGTCATCCACAAATAACAGTAATTTAACTTCTTCCTTTCCTATCCTTATTTGTTTTATTTCTTTCTCTTGTCTAATGGCACTGGCTAATGTTTCCAGAACTATGTTAAATAGGAGTAGTGATAGTGAACATCCTTGTCTCAGTCCTGATTTTAGAGTGACAGCTTTCAGGCTTTGACCCTTTAATATAGTATGGTATTGGCTCTTGGTTTGTTGCAGATAGTTTTTATCAATTGAGGTAAAGATCATCTATTCCAATTTTCTGTGGGGTTTTTATCATGAATGGATGTTGGATTTTGTCAGATGCTTTTGTGCATCTATTGAGATGATCACGTGATTATTTTCTTTGGCTCTGTTAATACTATGTATTACATGTATTGATGTGAATATGTTGAACCATTCCTGCATCCCTGGGATCAATCCTACTCGGTCATGGTGTGTGATCTTCTCAATGATTTGCTACATTGTTTGCCAATATTTTATGGAGGATTTTTGTGTTTATGCTCATTAGGGAGCATTGGCCTATAGTTTTCTTTTTTGGTTGGGTCATTTCCTGCTTTTGGTATCAGGGTGATACTTGTTTCCAGGAATGATTTTGCTTGCTTTTACCTGCTTCCCTTTCAATCTCATTTAATGCAGAAGAGATCTAGGATAGCAAAAGTAATTCTGGGCAACAAAGGCAAGGCAGGGGGCATCACAAGCCCTGACTTGAAATTATACTACAAAGCTACTGTGATAAAATCAGCATGGTACTGGCAAAAAATAGACTTAAAGATCAGTGGAACAGATTAGAAGATGTACACACAACTTGAAACTCACTATCAGCCAAGTTATCTTTGACAAAGGGGCCAAACATGTTCACTGGAAGAAAGACAGCCTCTTTATAAATGGTCCTGGAAAAAACTGGCTTTCTGAAGACTAAAAATAGACCCATGTCTATCACTATGCACTAAACCAAAGTCAAAATGGATCAAAGATCTAAATACTAAAACAGAAACATTAAATCTACTGGAAGAAAAAATAGGCAGAAATCTTGAAGACATAGGTGTAAGCAGAGACTTCATGAATGAAACCCAAGCTGCAGAGGAAATACTACAAAGAATCAACACCTGAGATTGCATCTTTATTAAGAGCTTTTGCACAACAAAAAAATCACCAACAAAGTGCAGACAGAACCCACAGAGTGTAAAAAATTTTAGCCAGTTTTCCCTCGGACAACGGACTTCTATGTAGAACATATAAAGAATTTTAAAAATCAGCATCCCTAAATTCAAAGACCCAATCCAAAATGGGCATCTAAAATGAATGAACACACTTCTCAGATGAAGAAATACAAATCATAAATAAATATATGAAAAAATGTTCAACATCATTGGTCATTTGAAATGTTCAAACTAAAACAACACTGAGATTCCATCTCACCCCAGAAAGAATGGCTATCATCAAGAAATAAACCAATAACAAATGTTGGAGGGGCTGGGAGGAAAAAGGGACCCTTCTCCGCTGTTGGTGGGTGTGCAGACTGGTGCAGCCACTGCGGAAATCAGTGTGGAGATTCCTCAAAAAACTAGGACTAGAGGTCCCACTTAACCCAGCTCTCCCCCTTTTGGGTATCTTCCCAGAAGAATTAAAGACATTGTACCACAGTGATATATGTGCACCCATGTTTATAGCAGCACAGTTTGTAATAGCTAAATCTTGGAAACAACCCAAATGCCCGTCAACTGAGGAATGGATAAAAAAGATGTGGTCTTTTTATACAATGAAGAGGTGTCTTCTTTGGCCTTTCACTGCCTTCTTAGTTGCACAGATGTGAGGTGAAATAGTAGAAAACACCACCAGAAAGCAACAGATGAGCCAATTTCCAGAGTTTACGAGAAGCCAGAAAAAAAAAAAAAAAAAGAAAAGCCAGGAACACTTCTTGCTTTGACCAGCTAGCTGAGGTGGGAGGCTGGTATTATGTGGAGTCCTGGCAGCAAGCTGCTGGCTTGTCCAAGCCTGAGAGTACCAGTCAAGTTTTCAGGAATTGTAAGAGCTCTTGGATCTTGGCAGATTGATAACATCCATGACAGGAAGTTGGCAAATGCTACTGAAAGGTTATTTTTTTCTTGGAGAACCATTTACTAAACATTTACCAGCCCTAAAATGGGCACTAGGTAGTCTTCAGCAGAATCATGTTTAGTAGTAAGGATAAATTAAGCCCAGAACAACATCTGCTCTGGACCTACCTTCACAAAGCTTAAAAGCAACCTTCAAAAGGACTAAATTAATCTCTAAGTTACTTAACTTCAGCTAAGCTCCAATAGTTTTGTGTATGTATGGTCCCGGGGGATTGAGCCTCAGCCTTTGCACTCAGTTACATCCCCAGCCATTTTTATTTTTTTATTTTGAGCCTGGGTCTCACTAAGTCACTAAATTGCCCAGGCTGGGATCAAACTTACAATCCACCTGCCTCAGCCTCCCACAGTGCTGGGTTTACAGGCATGCACCACCGTACCTGGCTATATAATTTGGAAAGTAACACAACAAAACAAATTCTTAACACTATACCATTCATAATAATAGGAATAGCCTTACACAAATTTAATTCATTTTCATAAATCTGTCCAAAGAAACAAAATAAACACTCCTCCCAAAAAAGCCAGGTGATTTCACTGAATTCCACAAAACATTTAAGCCAAAATACAGTAAACCCAAGTCTCTACAAACTCTTGCACTAAGTAGATGAGGAAATATTTGTTAATTCAAAATGCTATGAGAACAGCATTACCTTTCTACCAAAACCCAACAAGGACATCACAAGAAAAGTAAACTGCATATCAATATCCCTCCTGAACATAGATACAAAAGCCTCAGTGAAATATTAGGAAATCAAATCCGTCAATATGAGGAAAATAATGTAGCACAACCACCTGTAGTTTATCAGAAGGGGGCAATGTCATTTTAACATTCAAAATCAATCCATATAATTCACTGTATTAACTAATTAGTGAAAAAAAAACAGATGTAAGAATTTATACAATAGGAGTCCACGTTTTATAAAATTCTGGAAAAAGTAAAACTTCAGTGGTGAGAAACAGGTCACCAACTGTGTGGCCTTGGGGTGGAGGAAGGTGATTTGCTCTACAGAGCCACTCTTTGGGGTTAATGGAAATGTAACATTTCTTGAGAGTGGAAATAGTTGTGTGCCGTGTCAAAATTTACCAAACAGTATTCATAAAATGGGTGATATTTGTTGAAAGTAAAATAGACCTCAGTAAAGCTGATTGAAAAGTTTTTTTGAAAAAAGAAGTTTTTTGGCCCAAGTCAACAAATGCTTTCACAACAAAAGTGGCTTGTATAAAATCCTCTTATCCTTCTAGACCCCCTTGTTTCCTTCCTTTTTAGCTCAGGAATACTACACTATTGGTACAACATGACTGCTGCATGGTTAGTCACATACATTGCCTGCCACAACCAGAGGGGGCGTCAGTGAGTTTCCTAGTGGGCATCTCAGGGGAGGTCAGCGTGGTCCTCAAGTCTCTTCAGTGCAGACGAGGAGGTTTTAGTGTGGTGATGTGGTTCTCTCCTTCCTTCCCTTATTTTTTCCTGTAGGTAAATGTGTAATTCACCTGACACACTTTCTTTGGTTCAATCAAAAAGTACACATCACCAGTATGTCAAGAACTAGACATAGACATCAGAAGACCTGATTTTAAAAGCTGAATCTGTGCAAAATTGAAGTAAATAAATTCTTCCACCTGTTTGGTTTCAGAATTGCCCTTCTTAAAAAGAGAATGGACGATATCTAAAGTGCTTTCACTGAAATCTGATTCCTTACTTTCCAGAAGAAAGTACTACACTGCTGCTACTCTTCTGTCAAAGAGACTAAAAGTGTTTATCTGCTGTCTGTACATAATTTCAAAACTCAGATCAGCAATACTTAACTCCCAACGACATTCAGTGCAGTGGATTTCAAATACAATTACACTTCTCCATCTAGTACTGAGTTCTCTTGATTTCTTACCTCTCCAAAACAGAATCAGGGAGGAGGAAATAAGTCTGAGAACAAACAGGGGAGGAGGGGCTACAAAAAAATCTACTCGCCAGTGTGAGTATTGTCCCAAAAAAAAACCTAGAGACTGACATAGTGTGGCTCTTTGAACATTTTACATCTAAACTTAATAAAATGAACTTGTTTGTTCTCAAACCAGTTGTAGGTTATCAGTAAATTAAAAAGTACATTGACAAACCAATTACAAAGGAGGAGCTAGAAGAACCATAAAAGACAGGTACAATAAACTACAAATGATTCTAATGCAGAAAATAAATTGCGCTATACACACAGTTTAATGAGTCCTCAGGGAGCTACTGTGTTGAAGCCAAGTACAGTTCTTGATTGCTAGTACTGCTATTTCATGTTTTAAGGGACAGCCTCTCTCATATCCAGAAAACCTTCCAGAGTGCCTCGGCCTTTGATAACTCTAGAAAGCTACTGTTTACTCTAGTATTTTATTTTACAGCTATTCTGCACGTGTAAATGTTGTGTTCTCAGCAATGCTGAAGCTCCTGGTAAGGAGGGTTCTACTCCTTAAATCCTACCCAGCCATCTCCATCCATGAGAGCAAGACTGCATCCTTACATGAGAGTAGTTTAGGGCAAAGAATCACAGTGCCCAGGACACAAAGTGGGGACTCAGCTAATGTCATCAAATGAATGATTGTGGGACTATGCCGTTCAAGATATGGTAGCGTGATTACGGATGGAGGAAGCGCTATGTCTTTTTCTAAACTGCATTAAATGGTTGGATGCCATCCTTTTGCTCGCAACAACTTACTAATCTTTCTGTCTACTTAATTAATCTCTGAAATTCCACAAATTCCCAATGAGTTTCCTGATTGTCCTACCATGACCTCATAGATGCTCCTCAGTCCCACGAAGAGTGTATCCCACACTCCCACAGCCTTTCTCTCTCTCTGTCCTCGGGGTATTCTTGCTCCTTACACTGATCTCTGATTTCAGAGATCGTTGATCTCTCTGAAACATTTCTCTGATCTCGGACTCCTGTTTGACATGCGTCATTTATACACTGGATTTAATATTCGCATTTTATTCTCTTTACTCCTTCTGTATTCACATCCACATAGCTGTTTTAGAGTGTTGGAAGAGCATAACTTTGTAATTTTTTCAGTTCCCAATGAACAGTTAGGTACTTAAAAATACCTTAAGAAATGTGAATTACAGATTGAGGGATTCAAACACTTCCAACAGAATGTTTTCATTGGACACTTTCCAGTAACAAAAGATTTTAACATGAAAAAGGGAGTATATTAATTGTCACTGACCCTTCTGTAAAATTCTGGGAACAGCAAACACGCCTACTGTGTACCTCCTACACAGATAACACAGGGCTAGAGCTAGGAATGCCATGGCAGTAGAATTCACCAGAACACATAAGCATTCACCTATTTAGTCTTACTATAAATTGATATCACAATAGAACACATTTTGAATCTTAGAAAAAAAGGTATGAAAAGAATTACTCATATTCCCTTTACCCTGGCAAGACCATTCATAAATACAGTAAAGCCTTAGTTCACAAATGCTTCTGCTTGCAAACACGTTGGTTCCCAAAAAAAAGGGGTCCACAAAATTTTGCTTCCGTTTGCAAACCCCACATGAGGTGACAAACACAATCACAACCATCTTCCCCACACAAACACAAATGCAGCCCCTCTTTCCCAAAATCATAAAACAAATTAAGTTCATAAACTGATGAACCACTGTACCTAAGAAAGGCTAATTTAGTAGCTGGGTAGAAAACACAGTTTCTGCCCTGGAGTACTAAAATCCTGGTGGGAGAGATAAGAACTATATACTTCAAGCAGCTACAAGACAAATCAAGGCTATGCATAGCCAAGTATTGGATGGATCATTTACAAAGAAGGAAATAGGGGCTATAGAATGCTTGCTACCAAAAGTGCCTCAGGGTACTACACCCAAAGTATGAGCAAATGTCTAGCAACCAAAGTCCTGGTGTCTGCCTGTGAGAACAGCTTAGAAACAAGCCTTCCCCTTTCCACTTCCTACCTTCAGGTCTCTCTGTGTGATCTCCTTTGTACTTGGCAGTTTCTCTTCCTGCTTCTTTGCCATCTTGTGCTTTAACCACAGTGGGCTCACCAAAGGCCAGGGAGATGGGGCTGCCCAACTCTGAGCTCAGTAAACCTTTCCTTTCCGTAAAGTACCCAGCCTCTGGCATTTTGTTATAGCAACAAAAAATGGACGAATACAGCACACAACCCTCACTTTATCTTAACTCTTTCAATTTAAGGAGTGTGTCCATAAACATGCTTTAGAGTCTAAGACCTGGAATGGAAAAAATGGAAGGCATTGCAGGTGTCATTCAGCATATCCATTAGACTCCTCATTATCCAACTGTTCAAGCTATGAGACTATGCAAGGAAGCCAAAGTGTTTTTAATAAGACAATGCTCACCAACTGCTTAACAATTAGCTTCATTCACCATTGATGTTCAGCTTTGCCCTTTGTGTCAATATTTTTGCTGGCCAGTCCTTCCCTGATCATTATAAATATTCACACCATGCCAACTGGTTTCAAAAGAAAATTAAAACTCTTATTAAAAAAAAATCCATAAAGTCAACCACATCAGCATCGAAGGACTGTTCAATCATGTGCAGAACTGTTAATAAATGAACAGCTAGAAATAAAACAGTTAATAAACTAAGAGAAAATAGAAAGGATGGTGACATAAACTACTTCAGAAAAAAATGGTCTGAGTATCCATAAATTATGAGAGGCCCTTGGGAAAATCTAGGAAATTACTGAATACTTCTGCAGAATCATTATCTTTGTAATATGAAACTCAAGAAATGGAGGTCATCAGGTACTTGTGATAGGCAAAAAAGTCACATACTTCAACTGAATGTGAATATGTATACAATGTCTGTTCATTCTAAGAATAAAAGAGTTTTGACTTAAATACATATTTTATCTCCAAAAATAAGAAAATCTTATTTAAGATAAAGTCTTTGTCATTTTTTAATTTGGACATAAGTTCCAGATGTAAAGTCAACCTTGTACCAAGTAGTGAAGGCCACTTACAGCTATGGTGGTATATGACTGAAGTCCAGAAAGACCAGCAGCCTTTCAAAGGTCACACACCTGGTAGTGGCAGAACTAAGTCACTTAACACTCCCATCATACAGAGATTGCTAATCTCTGTGCAAAGAGGAAAAGAATTTGCCTTGTACTTAACATGGCTTTTCAGTCAAGGTAAGAATCTGATGGCAGAATAAGTAAAAGATACTGAGGAAAGATCTTATGGAAGATTAAATAAAATTTGTTTTCCCTTCACTTTAGCTAAAGAAATGACATGTCTAAAATGGATCATAATCCCAAACGTACATTCCAAGGATAAGACTTGCCCATTTTAAAGTGTGTTCTGCTGCAATTAAGAGTTACTCTTAAGATAGGGATTAATTTTAATTATTCTGTGTGGGGTTCTTTCTAAAAGAGAGAGTACATGGAAGACACCACCATGCCTGCTGCCTGATTCCTTCCAGGAAGTGATGATACAAGACTACAAAGAGTCTCAAGTTGTTATGAACTGAATCTTTGTGCCTCCTACAGTTCAGACATTGAAGTGCTCACTCTCCAACATAATGGTGTTTGGAGGTGGGACCTTTGAAAGATGAGTAGATTTAAATGAGTTCAAGAGGGTGAGTCTCTGTCTTGGTGTACCTGCTCTAACAAAATACCTGAGGCTAGGTAATTTATTAAGAACAGAAATGTATTTTCTTACAGTTCTAGAGGCTAGAAGTCTGAGATCTAAGTGCCTGTGGGTTTGTGGTCTGGTAAGTGTTCAGTATCTACTTCCAAGATGGTATCTTGAATGAGGCTGGGGCAATGAGGTACTGTGTCCTTGCCTGACAAAAGCAGAAAGAAAAAGGAGTGAACTCCCTCCACCAAGACCTGTTATAAAGCCACCTAACTGCATGCACAAACAAGGGATGCTCCTGACCTTATCGCCTCTTAGAGGCTGCACCTGTTAATAGCATCCCACTGGTGACACCTGATTTCAGAGCAGACACGGTCACAGCATACAAGTCCCATGGTGGGATTAGTGTCCTTATAAGGAAAGGAGAGACCAGAGTATATTCTCTCTTCTCTTCTCTCACTCTCCCTGCCATGTAAGGTTCACAGAAGCTGCTGTATACAAGCTAGAAAGTGAGAGCCCTCACTGGAACCAAACCTGCCAGCACCTTGATCTTGGACTTCCCAATCTCCAGAATTGTAAACAATATATCTCTGTGGCTTAGGTTACCTCATTTGTGCCACTGTATTATCCCAGCCTAAGCTGACAAAGACATAAGTATTACCCAGTGTTCTCCAGAGAAACAAAACTAATAGGATGTATGTAAATATAGAGAAAGAGATTTATTATAAGGGATAATGAAAGCTGAGAAATCCCATTTTCAACTGTCTACAAACTGGAGGCAAAGACTTGAGAATTAGGAGTAATTCTCCCCAAGAACAGGAGAAGATGGATGCCCTAGCTTAAGACATAAAATTCAAGCTTCCCCACTTTGTCTTCTACGCAGGGCCTCTCTGAGTGGAATGAGACCCATCCGTATTGGGGCAGATAATCTGCTTTACTCAGATCACCAATTCAAATACTAATCTCTCCCAGAAACTCCCTCATAGACACACCCAGAAATGTGTTATCAGCTACCTGTGCATCCCATAGCCCAGTCAATTTGACACATAAAATTAACCAAAGTCTCCAAACCATAATTTATCCTTAAGTTCAGGATGGGTAAGAGCTGAATGGCTATGGATGGCAAAGTGGCTGGAGGCTCTCCCACCATTTTTCTTCTCTAATTCTGGTTTTCCTTCATGTGATTATAAAGCACTTCCCTAAATCAATGTTTTTTTTGTTGTTGTTGTTGTTTTTTTGGCTTTTCTCCGGTACCGGGAACCGAACTCACGACCTTACGCTTGCCAGGCAGTCGCTTTGCCGCTGAGCTAAATCCCCAGCCCCACCTAAATCAATGTTGAAAACACATTTTTAAAACATGGATTTTAAATGATGCCAAAATACTAGCCTGTCCTGGACATCTTCATGTCTCAGTTCACCACAAATGGAATGCAACTGAGAAGATGGATATATTTAAGCCAAAAAGAAATTTACAGACTAAAAATCAAAGGTTGGAAAACAATACTCCATGGAACAGAAACATGACAAAAAGCAGGAATAGCTACCCAACTTTCTGACTAAGTGGATTTGCAGCCAAGATTGATTAGAAAAGGTAAAGAAGGTCACTACATATTGGTTCAAGGAACAATTCAACAGGAAGCAATAACAGCTATTAATATATATGCACCAAACAGCAGTTCAACCAACTTCATAAAACAAGTACTTCTGGACATAAAGGATCAGATAAACATAAACACAATTATAGTAGGGGAACTTTAATGACCACTGTCATAAATAGCCAATCAACTAGACAAAGAAATCAACAAATAAATATCAGAGGTGAACAAAAACTTCCAACAAATGACTTCATAGACATATATAGAGTGTTTCACCCAACAACCACAGAATATACATCCCTCTTAGTAGCACATGGGACTTTCTCCAAAATAAATCACATAGCCAATAAAGTATGCTTAAATAAATGCAGAGAATCAAAATTATACCATGCATTAATATCAGATGGTAACACAATAAAATTAGAAATCAATGGCAAAATAAACACAGAAATTATTCAAATGCAGGGAAACTAAACAGTACACTCTTGAATAATCAATGGGTCACAGAAGAAATCAAGGAAAAAATAAAACAGTTCCTAGAATTAAACTATAAGGACAGTACAACATACCAGAACTTATGGGATACAATTAAAGCTGTCCTAAGAGGGAAGTTTATAGCTGTAAATTCCCACATGACAAATATAAAATGAGACCAAATAAATAACCTAATAATGCACCCTTCAGGGTCTTAAAAAACAAAATAAATAACACCAAAAAAAATCCAAAGCTAATACAAGAAAGAATATTATAAAGAACATAGCAGAGATCAATGAAGTGGACCCTAAAAATAACACAAAGATCAACTAACTGAAAAGTTCGTTCTTCAAAAGAATAAAAAAATAGACACATGCTTAGCCAATCTTACAAAAAAAGGAAAGCAAAAGACCCAAATCAAGGCAACTGGGAAAGAAAAATGTGAAATCACAACAGATACTGCTGAAATCCAGATTATTAGCAACTGTTTCACAAAACTGTATGCCAACAAATTGGAGAATTTAGAAGAAATGAATAGATTCCTAGATACATATGCATTATCAAAACTGAACCAAAGAGATATATAAACCCTCAATAATCCAATAATAGGCAATGAAATTTAAGTAGCAATAAAAAAAAAAAACTACCAAGAAAACCCAGGTCCTGATGGAGTTACTGCTGAAATCTACAAAAAACTCAAGGAAAATCTAATGTATATACTTTCAAAAATTTTAATGAAATCAAAAAGGAAAAGTCCTCCCAAAGTCACTCGTGGAAGTTAACATTACTCTTATCCCACATGTACTAAACAAGAACCCAACTGAAAGAGAACTACAGGCCAATCTCACTAATGAACATAAATATAAAAATCCTCTGCAAAATGGTGACAAACAGAATGTAACAAGCCGTCAAAAATATCACACATCATGACCAAGTAGGCTTTACTCCAGAGTACAAGGATCATTCAACATATGCAAGTCAATAGTGTAATACATCACATAAAAGTGCAAGGATAAAAGTTACCAGATCATCTCAGTGGATGCAGAAAAAGCATTGGACAAAATCCACTCATAAAAAAAACAACCTGAGTAAAAGAGTCATGGAAGGACCTTATCTTAATCTGATAAAGGCCATTTATTACAAAGCTTTGGCCAACATCATATTAAAGGAGAAAAATTGAAAGATTTTCCCTGAAATCTGAAATAAGACAAGGATGTTCACTATCACTACTCCTGTTCAACATAGTACTTGAAACAGCACAGCTATGAGGCAAAAGAAGGAAATACAAGTGATATGTCAAAGGAAAGGAAGAAGTCAAATTATCATTTGCAGATGACATGATCCTCACACAGAACACTCAAGGAGTTTCACCAAAAGACTCCTAGACTAACCAAATATAGCAATGTAGCAATGTAAAAAATCAACACACAAAAATCAATAGTGTTTCTGCACACCAATAATGAACTCAGTGAGAAAAAATCAGAAAAATGACACCATTCCCATTGGCATAAGAAAAAATAAATACTTAGGAATTAACCTAACCAAGAAAATGAAAGACCTCTACAATGAAATCCACAGCACTCTGAAAAAAGGAGATTGAAGAGAGTATCATAAAGTGGAAAGATATGATAGTCAAAATGGCCATACTCCCTCAAACGACACACAGATTTAATGCAATCCCAAGCAAAATACCAGTAACGTTCCTCACAGAACTAAAATGCATATGGCACCAGAAGAGATCCAGAGTAGCAAAAGCAACCCTGGATAAAAAGAGCAAACAGGTGCCGTTATAATGCTGGATTTGAAATTATATTACACAAGGCCATGAGTTTGATTCCCGGTACCAGAAAAAAAAAATCCCCCCAAAAAAATTATATTACAAAACTACAGTGATCAAGAGAGCATGATACTGTCACCAAAACAAATACATGGATCAGTGGAGCAGAACAGAGGAAGCAGAGACGGCCCCACGCACATTCAGCTATTTGATCTTTGACAAACATACCCTGGAGAAATGATCGCCTCTTTAAGAAATGGTTCTGAGAAAATTGGCTTTCTACATACACAAGATTGACTCTAGACCCATATATGTTACCATGTACTAAACTAAAATCAAAATGGATCAAAGATCTACACACGAAGACAGAGACACTTAACCTGCTAGAAGACAAAAGTAGGCAAAACTCTTGCAGACATAGGTATGGCAAAGACTTTCTCAGCAAAAAACCAAAATATAAGAAATAGTACCAAGAATCAACAAATTGGATTTTATCAAAAATAAGGAGCAGTGTCAGAGTCCCCTGGTACTCAGGCAAATATAGAGCTAGGGAGATGTTGCCATATGGGAATTTACTATCCTTCTAAGGGTTCCCAAGCCAGGACAGCAGACAAAAAACAAGACCTTCAAGCATCATTAACTTTTTAATTTTGCAGCTGAGGGACTTCCAGGGCTGGTTCAAATAGAACTGGCTCAATTCCACAGAATATGAAAACTACCATCAAGGGTTTCTGAAGAGTAAATAATACCAGGTGAACTGGGGAAGAAAGATAAGCTTAAAGAATGACCACAATGACTATGAATTTCTTAGGGGTTTGAGGGGAAATGTCTTTTTTATCTCACAGCTGTGACCTGAGGAGAAACCAAGGTGGTAAAACGTCACAGAGGGTGCAGTTAGCACGAACACCAAGAGAAATCTATTTCAGACCAGAGGAATTGGAAAACGACTCTCTGTGCCAAAAAAAGTGTGAGAGAAATCCCTATGCCTGCCCATTCTTCTCTTCAACCCTTCCCCCATGCCAGCCCCTATCACAGAGCTCCACCATCATCACAGTGACAAAAGTGGCAGGGACACATAAAACATGAGGAAGAGGCTCCTGTCATCCTAAGAGAGAAGACAATTCCCAACTCTTTCTCAGTCTTTTCTCCCACCACTGTGCCCCCAGATCAGTCACACAGAACTGTGTGACATCACATAGAGGAGAGGAGCTAACATTCTTAAAGAAACCCGAGTCAAGGAACCAGGAAGAGAAACCCAGGGGATCAAAACAGTGAAGGTGATTTTATAGAAAAGAGGGGGAGAAGCAGGTACAATTCCATTCATGAGCCATCTTAAACCCTAGGTTCACCACTGAAATTCATACCCATGGAGTAGACCTAAAGAAGCATTGCAAAGGCTTTGAGAACTGAGCTGTAATGTAAACTATAACTTTGTCAAGACTAAATGCATGGGAACAGAGCTCACATCTTCTAAACTCTGAAAATGTAACTGGACGTTGGATCCCCACCCATAGAGGGTGAACAGATTTTGAAGACTAAACATCATCAGACTGACTGCCTGATAACACAAAAAACATTTGCAAGATGATTTTAATGGGACTGAAAACCTCACAACATAGTATTGGAAGTGTTCAAGATATCATCTAGAATTACTCAACATCTTAATAACATGGTGAAAATATTAGCAATTCTCAAGAAAAGACAATCAAAAGATGACAATTTGGAGATGGCTCAGGTGCTGGAATGATCAGAAAAAAAACTTTAAAGCAGTAGGATAAATATATTGTATGAAATATAGGCAGTATTTTGGTCAGGTTTTCGTTACTAAGACAAAACTTCTGGTACACAAAACTGAAAGGAGAAAGGTTTACTTTGGTTAGGGTTCCAAATGTTTCAGTTCACGGTCAGCTGGATCCAAAACAGAAACATCATGGCAGACTGGCCTGGTGGAGGAGAGTTGTACTCTCATGGAAGCAGTGAAACAGAGAGGATTGTAAAGACAGCTGGAAAAAAAAAAAAAACGGCCAATGACTAGATAGAGTTCCCGAGGTCACACCTCCATGACCTATCCAGACATATCCAGAAGTGTGCTTTACTTATTTCCTAGGTATTTCTCAGCCCAATTAAGTTGACCATCAAGATTAACCATCATAGGTATACACTTTTTCCAGTAATATAAAGAAAGACTCTCTAATTAGTAGACAGAAACTATTTTGTTAACTTCTGGGAAGATGGCAAAGCAGTAAGCAGAAACAAGATTTGGAATCTACACGCTGGAACATAACAATTTAGAGAAGAAAAAAATGCAAGGAGGTGGATCTCTGGGACCTGGGAAGGATCTGCAGGGAAAACTAGATCCCACAGAGAGAATGAAGAGATAGAGGTCAACACAAAAAAGGAGGGGGCAATCTGCACTTTCTACCCAGCTCCCAGATCAGGACATGAGAGAGGAGGATCGAATCTACAGAGTCACAGTGAGTGTGGGTGACTCAAGAGGACTCCAGGGAGAAATGCTCCAGTGGAACAGAGCAGTGGATGCTGTGCACTACACCTGGTGAGTGACTGCAGTCCAAGTGACTGCTGTGTCCCCTGGAGAGGGTGCTCGGTCCAATGCCATTTTAGCAAGGGGCCAACTGAACCTGAGACTTAGAGCAGCCATGAGTTGGCTTCATCTCAGGGCTCCCAGTGTTCAGATTCCACAGTGACTGGGTAAGGGACAACTGCAGGAGACATCCAGGGTCAGGGAGCCATGGTCAGGCCAAAGAGCAAGTTAAACCGATGTACAAGGGCAGAAATTATAAAGATCAGAGAAGAGATTAATGCAGTTGAGACTAAGAAAACAATTCAAAGGATCAATGAATTAAAGGGTTGGTTCTTTGAAAGATTAAACAAAATAGACAAACACTTAGCCAAACTTAACAAAATAAAGGAAAGAAAAGATCCAAATCCATGCAATTAGGAATGAAAAGGGTGACATCACATTGGATCCTGCAGAAATCTAGATGAGTACCTACTTTGAGAAACTGTACCCCAATAAGATAGAAAACTCAGAAGAAACTGACATATTCCTAGATACATATGAATTACCAAAGCTGAATCAAGAAGACATAAATACTGTAAATAACCCAATGTCAGTCAATGAAATTGAAGAATTAATTTAAAAAACTACCCACAAAGAAAAGTCCAGGTCCTGATGGATTCTCTGCTGAATTTACAAGAACTTTAGAGAAAATCTAATGCTACTACTCTTCAAACTCTTTAATGAAAGATAAGCAATATTCCCAAATCCATTCCTGGAAGCAAGCATTACCCTTATACCAAAACCAGAGAAGGAACCAACCAAAAAAGAGAACTATGGTCCAATCCCCTTAATAAACATAGGTGCAAAAATCCTCAGTGAGATACTAGCAAATAGAATGCAGCAAACCATCAAGAAGATTATATACCATGACCAAGTAGGATTCATCCCAGGGATGCAGGGATGGTTCAACTTATGCAAATCAATAAAAGTAATACGCCATATTAACAGAGTCAAGGACAATAACCATATGATCATCTCAATAGATACAAGAAAGCTTTTGACAAAGTCCAACACCCATTCATGATAAAAACCCTACAGAATAAAAGGTCTTTATCTCAGTCTGATAAAAGCCATCTATGACAAACCAACAGTGAACATCATACTAAATGGTCAAAAGCTGAATGCTTTTACTCTAAAATGAGGAACAAGACAAAGACACCCACTATCACCACTCAGGTTCAATATAGTTCTGGAAATTTTAACCAGAGAAATTGAACAAGAGAAAGAAATAAAAAAGAGTATGAACAGGAAAGGAAGAACTTAAATTATCATTGTGATGCTGATGATGTGATGCTCTACATAGAAGACCCTAAAACCTCCATCAAAAGACTCCTAAAATTAATAACCTAATTTGGCAGCACAAATCAACACTTAAGAATCAGTACCATTCCTGCATACAAATAGCAAACTCACTGAGAGAGAAATTAGGGAAACAACACCTTTTACAATAGCATTTTAAAAAAATGAAATACTTAGGAATAAACCTACCAAAAGTAATGAAAGACCTATACACTGAAACCTACAGTACTCTGAAAAAGGAGATTGAAGAGGATATCAGAAAATGGAAAGATATCCCCTGTTCCTGAATAGGCAAAAGCAAGATAGTAAAAATGGCCATACTTCCAAAACTGTTATACAAAAGTAATGCAATCCTAACCACAATATCAATAGCATATCTCACAGAACTAGAGAAAGCAATCCTAAAATTCATATGGAACCAGAAGAGACCTATAATAGCAAAAGCAATTGTGGGCAACAATGGCAAGGCAGGGGGCATCACAATTCCTGATTTGAATTTATACTACTAAGCTACCATCATAAAAACAGCATGGTATTAGAAAAAAACAGACCCAAGGATAAATGGAACAGAGTGCAAGATGCACAAACACCTCTAAACATACTCAGCTACCTTATCTTTGACAAAGTGGCTGAAAACCTGCACTGGAAGAAAGATAGCTTCTTTAATAAATGGTGCTGGGGAAACTGGCTGTCTACATCCTAAAAACTGAATCTATACCCATATCTCTCACCATACACTAAACTAAAATTGAAATGGATCAAAGATCTAAAAATAAAAACAGAGACAATGAATCTGCTAGAAAATAAAATAGGTAAAATTCTTTAAGATATAGGTGTATGCAAAAATTTTATAAACAAAACCCTGACTGCACGAGTAATATGACAAAGAATCAACAACTGCGATCATATCAAATTTTAAGCAGCTTTTGCACCGCAAAAGAAACTACCAGCAGAGTGAAGTCATAACCCACAGAATAAAAAAATTATCAGGTACTCATCAGACAAAGGACTAGTATCTAGAATATACAAAGAACTCAAAAAAATCAGATCCCCCCAAATTTAAAGCCCTAATACAAAAATGGGTATCTGAAATGTATAGACATTTCTCAGATGAAGCTGTACAAAAGCAAATAAATACACAAAAAGTTGCTCAACATCAGAAGTCAATCAAGAAATGAAAATTAAAACAACACTGAGATTCCATCTCACTGCCAAAGAGTGGCTATCATCAAGAAATCAGCCAATAACAAATGCTGGCCAGGATGTGGGGAAAAAGGAACCCTTCTCCATTGTTGGTAGGAGTGCAAACTCATAAACTAATATGGAAATCAGTATAGGGATTCCTCAAAAAACTAAAACTAGAGGTTCCATTTGACCCAGCTGTTCCCCTTCTAGGTATCTTCCCAAAAGAGTTAAAAGCAAGCATCACACCCATGTTTATAGCAGCACAATTTATAATAGCTAAATCTTGGAAATAGCCCATATGTGCCCATCAACAAAATACATATAGAATATGTGGCATTTATATGCAATGGAGTACTACTCTGCTATAAAAAAGGATAAACTTGAGCCATTTGTAGGAAAGTGGATATACCTCGAGCCCATAATCTTAAGTGAAATAAGTCAGACACAAGTTTAACTATCACATTGTTTCTTTTGTGTGAGAAACAATGGATAAATAAGGAGCATAACTGAGGATAGGTACTGGGAAGTAGGAAGAACATGTTCAAATGGGAAGGGGAGCAAAGGAAGAGGGGAAAGGAAAAGGAAAAAAATAATGAAAAGAATAATAGAAACAAAGTTTTTGTAAATGGGAAGGAGAAGAAGAACTGAAGGGAGGAAAAGGGGGTGGAAAAAAAGAATTAAGATACATTATGTACAGGTAAAAAAATTCCTGTGTTGAATACAATCAATGTGTATGACAAATACGTATTAATGAAAAATTACTTTAAAAATTAATTAATGAAAACTACTTTTAAAAAATAACTGGAAAGCTTAGAACTAAGAAAAAACTGAAATAACTCACTAGACAAGCTTAATGTCAAATAAAATAATAAAGAAAAGAGAGATCCTAAATATAGATCAATATCAATTTTCAAATCTGAAGAAGAGAGAGATAACGGATTGTAAAACAAGTAAACCAAGCCTAAGGAACTTGTGGAATGATGTTAAAAGTTCTAACATTTATATCATTAAGTTAGAGAATAAGAAGAGAGAGATTTGTACAGAAACAACGTTTAAAGAAGATTAGAAGATTTCCAAATTTTGTAAAAGAGACAGCTACAAATGGAAAAAACAAAAAACAAAAACAAAAACTCAGTGAATTCCAAGCAAGAGAAGCTCAATGAAAACAAATAATAAACTGATGAAACCAAATGTGAAGAAAAAATCTTGAAAATAGAGAAAGAAAACTGATAGATGTGAGACATCAATTGAACCGACTGCAGAGTTCCCGTTAGATAACATAGAAGCCAGAAGAAAATGGAAGAGGTCTTTAATGTGCTGGAAGAGACAAAGTGCCACCAGACTTCTACAGTATCTCCATTCAGTATCCTTAATAATAAAGGCAAAATAGAGACTTCCAGCAGAAGGAAACTAAGAATGAGATGATTTAAAAGAAACACTTGAAAAAGTTCTTCAGAGTGAAGGGAAATTACATCACAGAGAAAAAGAATTTCCAGAATAAAGAAAGACAGGGAGCAACAGAAATATCTTAAAAATGGGAGCCACATGTGGTGGTACACACTTCTCACCTCAGCACCCTGGGAACCTGAGGCAGGTGAGTCAAAAGAGCAAGCTCAGCCTTGACAACTTATCGTTTAGCAAGACCCTGCCTCAAAATAAAAAAGCAACTGAGGATATAACTCAGTGCAAAGGCTCTGAGTTCAATCCCCAGTACTGAAAACAAAAGGATAAAAACAATAATCTTGTTTTCTTTCTTCAAAGTATATGCCAAGAAACTAAAATTCTCACACATTTGTTGGTGGGAATACAATAAGAAACAGTCATTCCAGAAAATTCTTTGGCAATTTTCTTATAAAGTTACATATATATTTACCATACAACCCAAAAACCTCACCCCAAGGCTTTTATCCCAGGGAAATGAGAACTTACATTGACACAAAAATTTTTACATAGATGATTAGTTCAGCTTTATTCATTATCACCCCAAAATAGAAACACTCTAAGTGTCCCTTGGATAATTAAGCATATTCATACATTGTGTGGTATATGCATACAATATGTAGTATATTTATACAATAGACAGTAGCCTACAATGCATATGACATTCTGGAAAAGAGAAGAATATTTGTCCGGGGCTCGGGATAGAAGGAGAAGTTGTAGTAGCATCAGACAGTTCTGAGTGGGTGATGAAATTATTCTATGGCTTGATTACCGTTGGGATTACATGAGTTTATATAATTCTTAAAACTCAGAACTGAACCCCCAAAAAGTGTATTATTCTTTCTGTAAATATACACTTAAAAGCCTCAGCAGTCTATTAAAGAGTCAGTTTCATATATCCCCTTCTTCGATCAATATACACAGTACCTGATAACTTTAAATATTGAAAAATTCACGGAGGGAGCTTGATTTTTAAAGTAACCTGAGTGTGAACTCTTTTGCAAAGTAAGCTTGGTTAGCATCCGATACTTCTATTGCCTATGTAGACAAAAATTGGGTTTTCATCATGTGTTTAAAGTGATAGGCAACTAGAAGAAAGAGAATTGGAGAACCGTTAGGGAGTCCCAGTTTCCAGGGCCTTTCCCTGGAGAAGCCCTGCATGTTCTGCCTCTGTGAGAAGGATACCAGGAGATGGTCCTTCGGAGCCCAGACGTGCACAGGCTGTGCTCACGGTGAAGGTCGCCGGGGCCTGAGCCCCAGTGATCCAGATCACGGCCACATCCTTCTTCTCACTCTGCCCGCCTCAGAACACCCTGCTGTCAAGTGCAAATAGCAACACCATGAGAAGGAGGAAATCGCCTTTGTGTCGGCTTCATGCTTAGTGATGTATGTCAGAGATGACACCTGTTCAATGCACCAGGTAAACTTGTTCTTGGCCGCTCTCTAGCCCAGCCGTTAGCTCAGGTGCTCCCTCCCGCTAGTTTGCACATCCTGGTCACCTCTCCGCAGGTCTCACTTTCCCAGGCTGTTTCAGGTTCAGTAGTCTTTCAGAAACTCACAGAGGTGTCTGCCTTGGCCCCCTCCTAGAAGGGTGTTCCTCACTTTGCTCAGTAACTTCCTGAAAAAACAATGGATGTAAATCTTATTGTTTCCAAGAATGGAGCATAATAAATGCCTAAGGGAGTTCCTTATAGAACAAGCCCAGGTGGTTCCTGGTACAAACTGAAGTCTTCAAAGGAACAAATCATCCTCCTCCTTAGCCACAAGCACCAAGGTACGCACACACTTGCCAATTTCCCTAGCTACTAAGTCCTCTTGGCACACAGTAAGGATTCTATCTGGTCACTCTGAGTTCCTTAAAATGACCTGTGATTTTACTGCTGGATGTCAGAACCACTTCAGGGGACTCCAAGCTCCTGACAGAGGTGATTCCTCTTCTTTGTATACTAAAGGCTGATTCTGCTCTCCTCACTCCCACCCAGCACCCTCCAAATCTCCATCCAATGGGATGCACCTTTCCCAGGAGGAGCATGGGGCCATAACTCAACAAAGGAGATGATAGGCTCAACGCCTGCACTTAATGAGATTGTTTGGTCATAAAGCAAATGTCCTATCGTGTTGCCAGGATACTACTATGAATTATTTTCTTTTTCTAGTGCTCTGAGAAGAATCACTGAGAAGTGATCAGTGAATTCTACTAAAATATCAAAGGTGGGTCAAATTTAAATTGTTAATGGCCTTACTGTTGAGAAGCCAGGGACTATCCACCCTAACAAGGAAGGGTCCATGGACCCCTGCACCTAATCCGTTCCTCAGTCTCTACCAGGCTCCCTGCTAGGGTTTGAATGTTTGTGTCCTTCTAAAATGCATGTGTTGATAGCCAACCTATCAGATGATGGTATTAGAAGGTGGGGGCCTTGGGAGGAAAATTAGGTCATCGGCTGCTGCCCTCATGAATAGGACTAGTGAGTGTTCTTGTAAAAGAGGCCTCAGAAAGACCTATTGCCCCTCTGCCATGGGAGGACACGGGGAAAGCATAGGTTATGTGGGCTTTCACCTGGTCTTGAATATGCCAGAGCCTTGATCTTGCATGTCCTAGCTTCCAGAATGGTGCAAATGACTTTTCTTCTGTTGTTTGTGATATTTTTTATGGCAATCTGATAGGTATTTTGAGAGGCATTTGTCCTGTGCTACTTGATTTTCTATTGGTTCAAGGAAAGAAATCATTCAGGGAGACCAGTAAGTACCCCTCGAGCCCTGCCTCATCTGCCACTCCAAACACTGACTCGTTCCTAAGGGTGCCATGGTACCCTGGCCACAGGAGCAGAGCTGCTTCAGGAACTTCTTAGGCCTGAGCCTCGCCTATTTACAGACTCCCCATCTCACAGCCAATTGAAATGTTCAAATTTACCCATGTCACGCATGAAATACAGCTTCTACATGGCTACCTGACAACCAAAAGCAGCTATTTGCTTTTGATAAGCAACAATAGCCAGTGGACTACATGTTTCACAGACATTTAACTAATGTACATGGGTTTGGCCTTTTCTCTGGTTTTCTTTTCATATTTTGAAACCAGTGGATTTCTTTTTTATTTTCAAGCATGCTCACAGTGCTGCCTCTCTGAGACACAATGAGAACAAGAGCCCTGCACAGAGGGACACAAGAATGGGCCAAATCCATGGCATGCTCAGCACGCTCAACACTTCTACCAACCGTGGCCCCAAATGCTCAAACAGAAAAGGAATTCAGGGTTCTAACACCCACTGTCACTCTGTTTCACTTATATTATTCCCTCCACCTTCCTAACGCCTTTTGAGTTTGGAATTACTATCTTCACATTGCAGAGAAGGAAAATAGAGCACAGAAAGCCTTAGTGAGTTTCATCACTAGAAAGTGGGCTTTCAAACTTCAGTTTCCAAAAAGACTCCAAAATCCAGTCTTTTGCTGTGTTGGCACTCCTGAAGGGATAGCAGAAAGCTGTGGTTGTCCATCCTGATACTTAAAACCAGATCAATATTGGCTTATTTCAGTAATTGTCCAAATGTTCTGTGCCTTAGTCACTTTCCTCATCACTGGGACACAACACTCAATACCCACAATTTAAAAGAAGGGAGGTTTACTTTGGTTCACGGCTTGGAAGTTTCAGTCCATGGTCGGCTTCAACAGGAAACAGCATGGAAAAGGGGCATTAGCAGGGAAAGGCACTCAGGTCATGGCAGGCAGGAAGCAGAGAGCAAAGGGAGAGCCAGCATGGGAGACAGACCCTGCCAGGTCATGTTCCAAGCAGCCCAACCTCCTACCAGACCCTCCCTCCCCACACCAGCGCCTCCGTCATCCAATCACCTCCACAAGCCGGGCTCCTGAGTGCATGCAGATTTGGGAAGACATCCGCATATGAACCATAACACATAGATCTGTGTATGTGGTGTAATAGCTAGTCATCATCTCTTTTTGGTGTGTACCTTCTTCGCCAGAATGGCCTTGTTCAAGCTGTAAAAGGTACTGCACATATAAATGTGGTGCATTTTGCACTGTTTTTGCTTTGTTTTTGAAGAGTTAGATTTCTGTCATCTTTTGTACTCTCTTCCTAGCCTTCTCCATCACAAACAATCTCACCACTGTACATCCATCCAGGCCATAAGACACGTGCAGAAGCCACCTGGCACTTGGAACTCAATGCCACTGTTTAATTCCTGTTTATCTGCTCTCACTCCAAGTATACTCTGAGCTTCTGCAGGCAAAGAGTGGGTCCTAATATTTCTTATTGTCTCCCCTGGTGGTGTGCTCTGGCAGAAAATAAATCCAGGGTTCTCGACTCCCCCTCTGATAACCAGACTTGAATCCCTAGGCAATCACCCAACTTCTCCAGATCTTTATTTATACCAGAGAAACAGTGGCTGCCCTACTTACCTCACAGGATTATTACAAAAATGAGAAAGCAAGTGGATGTATGTTTAAATGCTTTGCAATCTAAAACATACTATGCAAATATATACATGAATATTAAGCAAAAGTATTGCAAAGTGACGTTGGCAGGAGGAATTCTCTGCTGAGCTCTTTTGCCAAACTGAAAGAGTTCGTGGACTGCAGTAGGGACCACTGGGCTTCCCAAGAACACAGCAGCTGCGCAAGCCCAGGGATCAGATGTAATGTGGAGGCAGTTCAGAGGTGAGGGATCTGAACAGAGAGGAAAAATTGTCAGGTGGTGGCATACCTCAAAAATAGGCAGAAACTCAACTTCCTGCTGGAACCAGCTGATCACCAGACACTTGTGATATGCTGAGAGCTATTGCCCACACTCAAACCCATGCCCAATCTTCACTACTTACTTTAAGAAAACACGATAGGTATAGGCACGTTTTGCCAAACCCTTGCCCTAAAGCTCCGAAAGGTCACGGTGAAAAAACTGTCAGGGCAGGATGGGCTGAGACACAATACAAACCTCCGAAGGAAACTGAGGCTGAGAGGAAAGGAGACTCCAAACTCAGGAGGAAGACACCAGAGCGGAAAAAGAAGATCCTTCACATAGCAAATTTGGGCGTAGCAGTTCACTGGGAAAATGTTTGGTATGGCAAAGGAATTCCCTCCACGGCATGATTCAAAAGGAAAGTCACCCCCAGAACAAAATCCCAAGCAAGGAGAAACCTGGGTATTCAAGGCCTATTACAGCTGAGCCTCAGCAACCTCTCCAACCCCAGACCCTATCTCTGGTTGCTTAGAAGCCTTCCTATCCTTCCAGCTTTTTTTTGAGCCCCCAGCTTTTGCTCACATGGTCCATCACACCTAGTGTGGTCTTCTGATGGTTCTTCCTCCGCAAAGCCAATGCATCTGCCCTTGACAACCAAAAGGAGGAGACTGTCCCCCTGCACAAAGCCCACCCCATCCTCCCCAACACTTGTGCGTGCCTCACTCCTGTAAGATCATAGAGGACCGATGCAGCCAACCAGCTTTTCTATGAGCAAATGTGTATATGTTTTAGCAGAGCCTGAACCCCAGACTTGAATACAGGTAGTTTATGTGGAAGATGATGCCAGACCTCGGAAGTAAGGGAAGGAAGAAGAGCCAAGTGATCACGCATTCTAAGCAGTTATACCTTGGGCAGCTGGGCCTCCAGCACACTGGGACCCTTGAGGAACATCTGGAGGGGGCTGGAGCATATGGCCAAGGAGTTCTGGCCCCATTGTTAGGGCTGCCCTTGGAGGTTTTCACCTGCCAGCCTTAGTGCTTTCAGGTTAATCTGATATATTGGAATGTGCCACCTCTTCCGTGTGACACTCCTCCTCCAGCCTCAGAGAAAGCCCTGAGGCAGCAGAGGTAAGAGAACTAGCATGATGCACCACGAGGCACCATAAGATCTGCAGCTGCGAGCACGTATGTGCTTTTCCCTTGCAACTCCTCCAAGTATTAGAGTGCTGAGTTCATAGAGAAAGAAAGCAAGATGAAGATGGTCTCAGCTGCACAGTAACCTGGTTTGGACTGAAGCCCGGAGATATTTTGCACTTTGTTCCCCTGACTTGAAGACATTTTATCAGTACCTTATCCTTATTTTCTTAATGAAACATAAGGCCCCCTACCATTATATGGCAAAAATATCTATTAGGAATAATGCCAAAATAATACCTTTGTTTACAGTGTAGCAGCTGTGTCTTCACCTTCTTAGGGCTGTGATAACATTTTTAAAAAGTAGGAGAGATCTTGATTTTGTCTGTCAGATCCTTTACTAATCCCCCGCGCTGCCTGTCCAACAAGCAGGGTCAGACCAGCACCCCAGACACACCCTGAGCCAGTGAAGTCACTTAACCCCTCTGAGCCTCACTTCCACATCTGTAGGGAAAGGGACAATATGGGTATCACAGGGATCCTGTGACTTTAAAGAAACTAGTGTTTGAAGAGGCACTTTGTAAGCTGCAAATGCTCATCAGATAGCCGCCTTTATTGCAGCAGGGTGAACCCAGGGGCTGCCCCTGCCCTGCCATGGTGTCTCCAGCCAGGCAAATGGCTTCCTTCTGTGGAAGACCCAGCTCAGCAGAACACCACCTAAGGGCACATATCCCATAGTGCCGCTGTGTGTCTTTTAGTGTCCCTCGCTGGCCACTGTACCTTTTACTTTGCTTTTCTACAGTCTACTAAAATGGCTCTCAGCTTCTCCTTGAGCATCTAAGGTCAGGTCCAGGAGAATTCATGAACTCGGGGCCTGGCACAGTCCTCACCACGGCTCCTCTGCCCTCTCTCTGGTCTGCTCTCGCTGCCCTGTGAGCCCACTGCACACTCTCTCTCCAAGGTGCCACAGTGTCCGCTCCTGGGCTTTCTCCACCCAATCACACATCGCGTTAGAGCCAGCCTCACCTCATCCTTCCACAAAACTGTTCTCAGGCCCTTTCACCCATCCAGTCCAAAAGTACTTTCGGAGTGTGTACAGTGTACCAACCCTGGGAAAGGTGCCCAGGCATGAAGGTGAATCAATGCACCTGATCCCTTCCCTTATGGCACTAGGGACCTGACTAGGTCTTGGACAACTAGACTCGTGAGCTTCCCTTTGTGGTTATTGCATTCATTTGCCCTATACCTGCCCAGCTTGAGAACTGTACTTTCTTTTGTAGTGGTGAGGCTGGAGCGCAGGGCCTTGTGCTTGCTAGGCAAGTGTTCTACCACTGAGCGACACTCCCAGTTCGAAAGCTAGGCTTTAGAGCAGGGTCCTTTGCACCCACTCACTCAAAACAAAATGATCTTCTTACAGGCATTTGTAAAAGTAGCCTTGACATGCCTTCACTGGGGGGCAGTGGGTAGAGAAAGGCACGGGTGAAATTCCTAAAGTATGGCAAGTATTTGACACAATGATGGATTAAAGACACTGAAATGGGTGAGCATATCTTGATGTAGGTAAGACGGTCCAGATACAAGGCTCCCAGACAAACACAAGCTAATGCCATTTCCTTTGGAAATGCTGCTATTTGAAGAAAAAAAAAAATCTGGTATAATAAGGTATAGCCGTTGAGACAGAGCTGGGTTTCCAGTTTGAGGGACAAGCGACAAGGTATGTCCAATGACTATTAATGAAAGTCAGATGCCATCTTGTGGCCAGAAATAGCAATACAAGGACCTAACTGGACGGAGCTGTATAAGCAAGGTGTCCCATTCTGTGAGGACAGTGTATGCACACGCTAAACCTCAAGATATTTCTTTACTCTTATGACCTCTTTGCTATCATAATTCTTAATTTGCATACACACAACATTTACAAACTCCTCAAGCTCTCTGATATGAGCTATAGGACTGGCTGTCACTCTTACTGAAATCCAGTGTTGATTTACCCTCAATCAACTCTCTGGGAAATTTTGACCTCTGAAAGTGAAGATATTGTCAAGAAAATTAGGCAAAATGCACTATGTTTTTGTAAGAAAATAGAATTTCACTGACAAGAAAAGGCTATTTCATAAAAGCTAGTGATATGAAGTAAATTTTTAACTACCATTTTATAGCCATGTAAATGATCAACTTTGGTAGTATTGGAAAGTTTGAGATTTCTCTCAAACCAAGAAGCATGTGATAGAAAAGGTCAATGTAAATACAATTATGCCTGATGTAATCTATTTGGATGCTTTTGTAAAAAGTTTAGAGGTGCATCAATCCAAAGGCAGAGATTGCCCAATAGAATAAACAAGCAAGACTCATTATACATTTTCTACAAAGACACCACTTTACAGACACATAAATTTAAAGTAAATGGATGGAGAAAGACATACTACGGCAAAGCTAAGAAAAAGAAAACAGAAACAAATATATTAATTACTGACAGAACAAGTTCCAGAAAAAAATAAAGGATAAAGGGAAGCATTGCATAATTATGAAAAGGTTGATATTCCAGGAAAAGAAAACAATCTTTATTTAATATGTACACATTTAGCAACAGTATAGAAATATAAAGGCAAAAAATGATAGCACTGCAAAGACAGAGAAAACCACTATTATTCTTGAAGGCTTCAACACCTGTCTCTCAGAAATGGACAGGTATGGCAGGCAGAGAATCAATTAAGACATAGTTCTCAATAACCTCATCACTGACTGTGCATGATCATCACCGATAGATGGCTTCATCCAACCACAGCACAGTACACACTCTTGCTAAGCTCACAGGGACCAGTCACCAAAAACACTACATTCTGAGCCATGAAACAAACCTGAACAAATTCAAAAGAGCAGAAACCATGCAACGTCTGCTCCCAGACCACAACTGGGATTAAAGTAGAATTCAATAATAAAAAGATGACCCGAAGATTTTTAGGACAATGTTAAGTATTCTGTATGACACTATGATAGTATGTACAGGTCATTGTACTTTCGTGTGCACCCATAGAACGTACTTCAAGAGTGGACTCCAACGTGAACGACAGATTTTGGGTGACAATGCTGTGTCAATGTAGGCTTACTGATTACATACCAGTCGGCTAGAAGCTGTTGATAATGGGTGACCCTATGCATGTGGAACAAGGACTTTATATGCAATCTCTGTGTCTTCCTCTCAATTTTGTCATGAATTTAAAACTTCTGCAAAAAAATTGCAGCTTTTTTTAAAGCTCAGACATACAGTCTTCAATTAAAAATACTATGGAAAAATGAAATTGAATATTCCTACAGTAATACACCCTGTGAACATCACATCCCTTCAGCTGCAGGCACTCAGTATAATGTATTCCATTTTGGGTACCAGGGTTCCCAGAGACCAGAGATCCTCATACAGAATGTAGATAGATGTATAAATCAATAAATTGTTTAGTTACAAGTGCACAAAATGTAGCAATTAAAAGCATAATAAAGAGGAAAGAAAATAAACAGGAGGGTATAAAGTACATCCTTCATTTTCCTATACCAAGTTCATGCATTTTAGAATTAAAATTGATTTGTAGAATAGGAAGTGAATAGTAGCAAAGCAAAATGGTAATGATTCTTTATGGTAGGTAGGCCAGCTAAAGAGCCTATGTGGTTTTCCTTCTAATCTCACATAAAAAGCATGTAATTATACTGTAATTATGGATTTAGAGACTGGATCCAGCCTGTATTTTCTGGACGTTATCATAGATGCTGGCCACTGAAGGAGCTATTATCCATCATCTGGCCCAACCCTTTCATTTTGCAGATTGGAAAACTACACTAGGGAGATGTGATATACCCAAGTACATCTAGGACACACAGCTGGTTAGTGATCTCCAAGTCCTCTGGACATAGTGACCCACTCATTACATGCTCAATGGCAGCAAATGAATTACTATATTACATCAACATCAACAAAATTCATCCTTACATTGCAATTCGCCATCAGGTATTTGCGTGCTTTTCAAATTTGGCTTTTAGAAACTTGCTTATCTTAAAAGCAAAAGTCATAGAGGCTGTGGTGGAAATTCAAGACAGCATCAGTAAACAAAGAGTGTAGCCTAAATCAAAATCAGCAAAAATAATCCCTTCAAAATAAGAAGGTAGATCAGATGAAGCATGACAGGAAGAACTAAGAACTTCTTAAATTAGTGTTCTCGGCAACTCTCGCTCACTGGGGCACCAGGATTTTGGGGTGCACATTCTGTTTTGTGTGAAGGAAATTTCTCTTCCATGATGAGTAATAGGCTTGGAATTTGGTGTGCTCTGCAATTCTAGAACACTCTTTTCTCTTGGTTGCTTTTCCCAGTATGATTTCCCTCTGCGTCCCACTAATCATGACACACTTCGTTTGTAATTTATTTCACTTTTGTTCCTAACAAGAGTTTGATGAGAACTGTAAGCAACTGTAAGCAACAATTGTCCTCAGATCCTGGATCCCTGAAAACCATCCAAGGACTAGAGAGTCCATGGCTATGGACATACCAAGGAGAAGGTAGCTAGGAGCGCTAGAGGATAAGCACGAACACAAGAAAATTGCTAGCACTTGGGTATTACCAGTTTCCAGCCTGGTGATGTTTTTCCAGTCTTGGACCAAAGCCACTGAAACTGATCTCTGCCTTGAGTGCCCAGGTATTTCTGTTCTTGTCCAGGACCCTCAACATTAGAAGTGCTTGCGGAAAGCAATCTCATGAAGCTGGAGCTACAGAGAGAGGTATTATGAATAACTGTAACTATTTCCACAAAAATTGGCACATGATTTGTTTTTCAAACTTCACACAGATACAGTCATGGAAAGGAGAGGATATGCTACAATAGTTCACTCAGTGGGTGATAGTAAGCTCACAATACAAATCTTGGGATATAAATTTGTCACCTGTCCCTCCAAGCTAAAGGCACCCACCAACAAAATACTGTCCCTACTCAGCAGAAAAGCGGAATCTACTTCCACAGATCTACATACTGATGAGAACAAAGATTCCTAAGACTGCTCTCCACTTCTCCTCCTTAAACTACTTCTGCCCCTAAAGGTAGCCACACAAGACCCAGCCTGACTGTGATGGTTCCCAGAGGTCCACAGCGCCTCTTTCTGTGTGGCTCTGGGATCCACACGGCTTCAGCTGGCCGCTGTCTTCTAGAAGCCCTTTCAATATCAAGGGCCCTTCGCAGCAGAGACCCAGAAGGGCTCCAAGGCGGTGCCCAAGCTGCAACTGCCATGGCTTGAAGATTGAGACATTGCTGGTGTGATCGTCCTTGGTCGTTTTTCTTTTCACAGAGGGCTTTCCAGGGATGGTGGACATGGGCTGGGCTGTGTGTCCCTGCTAGGGTGACCCTGCATCCTCTCTGTGTCTCTGTCCAGAGATGCCACTTACTACGGAAAGTGAAACTTCGTGACAGCGAAAGTGATAAATAAGAAAAGCAGGAAGAACATCCTAAAGAATCCGTGTCAACAGGAACCTGGAAATCTAATGTGATCTCATATCCATACCTCTCCAAAAGAGAGTTCAGATGGTCCCCAAGTCTACAGCCATACCACCCCAAATGCCCGATCTCACCAGATGGTGCCTGAAGCAATGTCAACTTTGGGAGGCAAGGCTAGACAAATGGGGAAGCATGGAAGTGTTCTCAAATTTCAGAAACAGATTGAGATGTCCAGATCTCAAACATGGGAGCTGGCTGGACACCCCTGATGAAACCTCCTTCCTTCCCATGAAAATATCAGGACAACCTGATGTTCTATAACCAGTTCACTTCTGGTAGATACCACACTGGGTTTGTTTTCTAGCTTTTCACATTCACGAACAAGCCCGACATGTGACTTTTTGAGCACTTGTCCATTTATTGCTTTTAGGTAACTCGTGGAAGAGTCCACCCGTTCTGTTAGAAATGGTGCTGGGAGGGAAAGCCACTGGACTTGGTGAGGGTGAGATTTAAAAGGGAATTCCAAAAAGGCGGGAGCAAGGGGCAAGGAAAACAAACTAGAGACAAAGAATACAAGAGCAAGGAGAGAAAACCTGGGAAATTTTTTAAAGGCTCTAGCTGTTTATCTACGGGTAGAACTGACATCATCCCTTCAGACAGCCTCACTTCTTGGCTATATTCATAGTTCTCTGGCCTTTTCCGCCACTCCTGCTCCCTGGTCTCTTTTTGCTAATTAAATGTAGGCATTCTGCAAGTTCTTTCCTCTCCTGGGACTCCCCACTGTCTGTGCCCCTGGCTTCAGCCATCAGAACTTGGAGAGAACTGGCAAATCCTTACGTCCCATCCCAGACTTTCTCCTTAGCGCTGGCACTGTATTTCCTTCTGGGCATTCCCACCCGCATGTCCAGCAGATGTTTCCATCAGTGGGACTTCAGAAGTCAGCTGAAGATGACAACACTGGTGGCTGCTTTTATGCAGAACGGGGGAGTTGATGGACTGGACAACCAAGGAGAAAACAAGAGTGAATCTACTAGCCTTTGTCCTCATCAGGAACATGGTGTGCTCAGAAGGCAACAGGGGGATCAGCCACAGTAGGCCCTGGGCCGGCTACCAAGAGGAGAGGGACATCACATTCATTTAAGAATCCCGAAGTACACCACAGTGGAACAGTACGTGCCAGTATCAGGGTGGGCTTAAAGATAGTATAACCCACTGTGGAAATTAGTATGGAGAGCTCACTAAAAAATAAAGAGAAATTTCATTTGACTCTGCTGCACCTCTCCTGGGTATCATCCCAAAACTGTTAAAGTGATCACGTTGCAGTGACACATATTTATAGCTGTACAATTCACAATAGCTAAATTGTAGAAATGGCCTAGATTCCCACCAGCAGATAAATGAATGAAGACAATATGGTACAGTGCTATCTTGGTTCATGAAATTAAGTCTTTCCATGATTCTGGTCACAAACCAAATCAAATTCAGTGGTGAGGTTCAATGTTGACTTTATGGGGACATTCAATTTGATTCACAACCAATTTGGTTTTCAACCAGGATCATGGAAAGAATTAAGACCATGAACCAAGAGACACCATGGAGTATTATGCACCATAAAGGAGGACAAATCTGAGTCATTTATAGAAAATGGGTGAAGCTTGAGACCATCTTGTTAAGTGAAATAAATCAGACACAGATTAAATAATGTGCAGTTTCTCTCATATGAAAAACCCAAAGTATAAACAATTTAAAGAGAAAAATAAAGGACATGGTAGGAAACAGAGAAGTAGACTTTGGAAATGGGGAAGGTGATTCAGGGAAGAGGAGACAAAGGAGGACAGGGGAGGAAGAGGCTCCAAAATGATCAAGATACAGTAGATACGTGTGCCAATCCCCCAAAATGGATACAGTTGTTACATATAGCAAACATATTGTAGTTTTTAAGAGATAGGACTTTGATAGGCAGGAAGTGGGGGTGGAGAGAGAAAGAGGGAAGAAAATATTCCAGTGGGAATAGAAGTCCAGAAAGAATCCTGCTCGGAAGAGGAAGACCCAAGGGGCTTATCCACTCACTACGGGGTCCTTGCTGTCCCTCTCTTCCCACCCACAGGAGGCTAAGCTGGGCACTGTGAAGGGGGCCTCTTCTCCAACAAGCAAGGAGGAGCCCTTGAACGTACTGATCAGGTGGGTAGCACGCAAGTCTCTCACAGGTGGGGGGGTCCTTTGCAGGTGAGGGACTAGTTCAAATCTGAAAGCTCTCCGACAGTCCGCTGGATGTGTAGACTTGGGATCCAGGAGAAGCACCTTCCCAGGGGAGGCCGGTGAGTGCAAAGAGGCTACAGAGAGGCTCAGAACTTTCTGAGCAGCCATGTTTAGGTGGCCAGAGAAGGAGCTGAGCAAGTGGGGGCGACCAGAGAAGGTCATCACAAAGGTGGGCGACCTGAAGGAGGGCAAAGAAATGGAAGCCAGGAGAAGGGAGGGAAAGAGGCCCCTTGAGTGTTGCACATGGCCGAGCAGGAGGGAAAGGCCCGCTGACTCTGAGGCAGGCCTCCCCTCTGTCATCACCTGCTGTTCCTCTCAGCCAGGCATCCCTCCCTCTCTCCGCCTGTTCTCAGCTGGCCCTGCAGCCCCGCACCCCCAGGCCCCATTGTCTACGCTCTTCTCAGTCCAGTCCCACTAACTCTGATCATCTCCCTTGCCTGTGCCTCAGCGTTCCTCCTCCAGACAATCTGACTGTGACACCCAGTGGCACCTGCTGGGTCCCCGGTATTCCTCCCCACTCGGTCCTGCACACTCGGCCAGGCAAGCTTTTCCATTAGTATCCTCTGCTCAAAAACCCAGGACAATACCCAATAACCTACTGCTTAAAGGTCAAACCGCTCACAAGGGCAACGCTCTTCTGCTGTGAGTAACAGCAGCCCACCTCTACCCACTCCCGGGTTGTCTCTCTTGTACAGCACTGGGGTTACTATCTTCATCTCTGAATGAATACGCAGAGGTATTCAGTAAGAGTGTCTTAGGCCACTAAGATACTCTGAGGCTATTCCTAGGGGTCAGAAGGGAGGTCTTTACTGGGAGGGCTGCACAGCCCACTAAATCATGGGAACCCAAGACAGGAAGGAGACCCTGACCCTGAAGGAAAGAAGATGCCATGCAGTCAGACTTCCAGAGCCGGTTCTGGTTTACGTCTAGTCGTGTGCTCATCGGCATGGCTGTTGGAAGGAGATTTGACAATGGGTGCTGACAGCTGGACGTTAAGAGACGAGGTCTGGTCAGAAAAGGTGGTCACTGGCAGCACGGCCTGGAAGGATGTGTCTCCTCCCTGGCTCCGCCATGCACTGCCTGCTTCCTGGTCACCATGAAGTGAGCAGCTTTTGCCTCCACTGTGCCCCTCTGCCACGCCAATTCTGCCCCGGGGCCAAGTGACTACGGACTGAAACCTGTACAAGTGTGAGGCAAAATAAAGCTCGCAGTTGTGGGCATGGGGTATTGTGTCTCAGCGACAAGAAAGTGACCGAGATAGGCTGGATTAGAGTGTGGACAATCTGGAGCAGCCTCCTGAGTATGAGCAGGAAGAGGCAGGCCAGGACCTAAGAGGGGCAGCAGTAACGGGGACACAGGTTGAAGATGAACTCTACCACCTCTCCCCCGCCCCTCTCTGCAAACCTATACTTAATACCAAGTGTAGGTTGGGGATTTAGCTCAGCGGCACAGCGCCTGCCTGGCAAGCACAAGGTCGTGAGCTCGATTCCTGGTACTGGAAAAAAAAAAAAAACAGAGAGAGATTCTAATTTGGGGCTGGGGATTTAGCTGAGTGGCAAAAGCGCCTGCCTGGCAAGCACAAGGTCGTGAGTTTGATCCTTGGTACCGTAAGAAAAACAAAACAAACAAACAAAAAAAATACCAAGTGCAAAGTAAGCCTGGAGCACTGTATGGCAAAAGTGTGCTGCTTGCTCTTAGAAAAGCAAAAGCCTGATTTGTGGCACTTGCCTATTTCCGGCTGATTTCAAGCTACCTGGGCTACATTTTTAATTCAAAGCTGGGGAGAAATGTGCATCTTCAGCACTAAAGAGGTGGTGCAGGAGAAGCTCCATTCACCACTGGCTAGGAAAAAGCAGTGGATCAGAACGTGGGGCAACCATCTCATGGAGATGAGCCGAACCACCCTGACACTTCTGCCACGACTCGGTGGCAGCCTGCACTGCCACCCCGGGGAAAGGGGTCAAGATGTGATCGTATGAACAAAGTCCACATCTCTCCTTGTAGTCTAGGAGGCTGTAAGGCCTGCAGTGAAGGAGCCACGTCTTCCTCTTCCCTAATCCACCGCTCCAGCATGAGACCTGCTCCTGGGAGGCCCTGCTCTCTTGGTGGCGGAACTCCTGAGGCAGGGAGAGGAGAAATATGGTAAGTGGACAATGGATAACTAAAGAAAAGCCACATCTGCCACTCACCCAGACACGAAGCAACCTCAAGCCCAAAGGGAAATCTGAGTAGCACAGGGTTGGCTGTTGGTGAAAATGACAAAGCAGGAAATTGATCTCTAATCCTCTCTGCGCTCTGACCAGCATCGCTGCCCACCTCCAAGGCACCTGTCCCCCCAGCTGGGTCTCAGGCCTGACCTCCATTCTGACTTCGTACCTTTGCTCAGGACTTCAGCAGCTGTGCTGAGAGCAGCTCATGACCTTGGCACTGTGGGTAAAGCCAAGAGTTCTTTGGTTTTTCACATGGGTTCCCCTGTCCCACCTTCAGAAAAGGTAACATTCTCTGGCTTATGCTGCCACCTTTGGGGCACAGACTCTGGTCACTCTCAGGGACGTCTACATTCAGAGCCTTCTAGCTCGAGCTCTGCAAAGGGGCATGAGATAGACAATGCACACAAGTTCTTCATATTGCAGGGAACGTGTGCCTGTCCTACTCGGGCTCCCACACTGCACAAAAGCTTGCACCCTCCCAGAATGGTGAGCAAAGCAAGCAGGAAGCTCCCAGCCCTGCCCTGCTGTGACAACATGAGTGCCTCCATCACAGAGCTCACGATACTTCCATGACCAATGCTTTATTTTCTCGAGCTCCAGTGTTACATCTGCAGCAAGATATCAAATACACCCCACACACACACACATGAGCATACATTTCCCCTCTGCAGCAATCTCAAAGCAGAAACAATCTTGACTACAGGCATTTATGACATTGAAGAAATAACATCTGATCACCCTTGTCACATACATGGTGTGTCTCACGGGTAGGAAGCAGCAGTACATTCGTAGTTCATAGACACAATCATCCTTAAATAAATACCACCTTATCAGCATAACAAGGCGTTGGAGATTCAGCCTTCGGGGCCATGGGAAGATGGTGCTTGGAATAAGACATAAGCGTTTTTATAAAAACAAATCACATAAGAAGCTAGTAAACAGGTAAGAGTCAATCCAAAGTTAAGAAAAAATAGGCATGCATGGAGAATTCATCCCATTTGGGAAAAAATGTTTTATTTGAAAATTCCAGTCTACAAGTGGGTGACCCTCAAATCATGGTCGGAGAAGGAGAGCTAACTTACACAAACACACACACTGTCAAAGTTCCAGGACTGGACTCCCCTGGCATTGCCTGGCTGCAGATGTCGCTTCAAAGATGTTAATGACTAAGTATGCATCATGATTATTGGGTGGGTCACTGGACAGAGGAACTATTTTCCTATTCAGCATTCTGCAATATTAAAATCACAACCTGCAGGCTAATGGTCTGTGTGGGGCAAACAATACCATATCTCAAGGTAAGAGTGAGAGAGGTAAAATTAATAAATACGTATCTATTTGGTGCCTCAAAACTATCACAAACTTCTGACAGATCACTCACTAAACCTCATGATGACCAGGTGGAGGCAGGGAGGACAGGTGGGACGCCCCACTGCTGACCCAGCCTTCATCACCAGGAAGAGAAAGCCAGGACCACATCCTCGGACTCTAAGCCCATGGAGCTCTAACATGCAGCTCCCCGCTCTCTGCTTTGCAGCCCCTTAGCCAAAGGGGATTTTCTAGAAGTCAAGACTCTGCTGTAAATATCAGAACAAAATCCTGTAGGAAACCAGGAACATTTTATAGCAGGCCAGTGTATCAAGTGGACAAAAAGGGATACTAGGAATTTTTTTTAGGATTTAAGTTCTACTTTAGAACCTACAATTTTATTTTCCCCTCCATCTGCAGAAGTTAGCACTGCACATGTAACTCGACCCCAGGCCAAGGTCAGAATAGATGTAAACATTTCCAGTGACAGCACGGTCACCAGCTTTCTGCCTGATGCAACTGGTCCCCACAGCTGAGAGCATGGGTGGGCAACCCCGAGGTGGGACAGCTCAGCAGCCATCCTGCAGCCCAGCAGCAGGCCCCTGCTCGTGGAGTACACATACGAGGTACCAAGGTGGCCCTCCTAACCTGGATTTGAAAAAGGAAGTCAATCTTTTCGTTAGACAACTGCTCATAGTTCCTGGGACAAAAGACCTGCAACAGCATAGCCCCAAGATGAGACTTCTCTACGTGCAACCTAAGTCTTTCCCAGGCAGTCACATGGCCCAGAGGAGCCAGACCTGAGCCGCCTAAGGGACAGGCGCCACATTGGCCAACGAGATAGTGTCAGGTCAAGACAAGGACTGCCAAAATGAAATGCACGTGCTTCCTGCTCATTCACAGACAGGCTCTAGTGGGGGCTCAAAACAGGAAACGGAACATCCGGTGTCCCCTCGGATACCAATCTGGAAGCAGCAGGCCTATATTTTCTCTTGCAGACAGTGTGACTCCATTTCAGAAGACAAGGCAGTAAGACCTACTGTTCCCAGGTGACACAGACCGAACAAGGCTCAAGAGGTAGCCTTGGGCATAGGGTCTAGGTCAGGCTTGGGCAGGGGCCCCTGTTGGAGGGCCTAGACTTATCACCACCCAACCAGAGGAGGCTGTGACAGTGGATTAAGGGTTGGAACAGGCGGGGGGTACAGCCAAGTGCCAGAGGTGTGCTGGCTCCATTTTACTAAATCCCTAGACTGTACAGGGAAAGGCAGAACAGAAGATTTAGTCAAAACCCAAATAAGCCAAGTTCCCTGAAGCGCGTGAGAAAAAAAAGGCTGATCCACAGTAAGTCTTAAGATAAAGGTAGGACTTATCCCAACGACCTACTCAACAAGTAAAACACTGGCATATCCAGGGGTTCTAAGTGTGACCCAGGGAAGCACAAACCCAGGTCACTCATAGCAAGCGAGGGAAGGGTCAGCAGGTATAAGACCGGTCATCCTAGTTATACTGAGGCCACCAGTGTATAGCAGGAGTGACCCCACTCCCTGGGCTATGTGTATGTGCGTGTATGCAGCACGAAGAAACACGCCAGGGCCCCAATCTTTGGTTCTGGAATTTTTAGGAAAGACAAAAGGAATAAGGCACATGAAGGTGAGCAACTGACTGAATTAAAATTAGCTGCAAGTAGCGTAACATTATTTTGATTTTTTTAATGTACCTTTTTCCCCATTGAAAGAGAAATTCAAAATATATAATGTTTATTATTTTACATTCAAGTGAAACTTCCATCTGGGAGGGTGCTACACGCAATTTTAGGCCCCATCCAGCCATTTATTACTTCCGTGCCTTTTTATTTAGCCTGATGGAAGAATTCAGCCCTCTTTAAAAAAAAAAAATACCAGCTCAATCAGCTCAGCTGTAATACTATTTATGGACACACAAGAACACACGCAAATTCAAAAATTTCTATGTAGAAAAATAAAGGATAAACATTATCCATCTATTTTAGACTGTAAAATGGAACTTTTATATATATATTATATATATATATATATATATATATATATAAGCTTTCTTTAATGTGTTCAGTCACTGTTATTTCCTCTTCCCTCCTGTGTGACCAAAGGATCAAGGGAGGAGACTGCCACAGAGAAGCAGAAAAGCTACATTCTTTGCGGGTGAAGGAGAAACAGCTATTTCTCACTCCCCTTCCCAAGTCTTTCCTGTCCGGCGCCACCTCGGATGTCCCTGCGGACAGGACAGCCTTCCGGTCAGCGGCCATCCTAGCCTCCCCTCTTTCTAAGGCATCCGGGAGCACCCATCCAGGGCACCCTCAAAAAAGGGACCTTGGGTGTGAGGCCAAGAGACGGGCAGGCAGACAGGGGAAGACTTTTGTGAACAAAATATTCCAGAACCACTTCCCACAGCCGTTCCTTTAGTACAGAGTTCGGTTCTCCAGCTGGTGCTTGGTGAGGAAGTACTTGAAAAACTCATAGACAGACCAGGAGATGGCCGTGGAGGGGATCTGGTAGATGACACGTGCCTGGATGCCTTTGAAGTAGCCCGCCAGGCCGTTGAGCTGGTACACTGTCCGGAAGGCGTTGGCCATGCCTGATAGCCGGCCGCTGATGTTGGCCAGGGACAGAGCCACATTCTCCTGTGTGTTGAGCAGGGTCTTGCAGACGTCCAGGGGGGTGGTGGCAGCTGCAGCAAGGGCCCCGGCCAGGCCACCAGAGATGATGTGGGACTGCGGGTTATAGTCCCGCCGCGGGTTCACCTGCTCCTGCAGGAACTCGTAGGTGATGAAGTGGATGGACTGGAAGGGAATGTTCATGGTGAGCTGCGTGGTGTAGCTCCGGTAGAAGGCCCCCAACCCCTCGGTCCTCCACACTGTGCTGATGCAGCTGAGGGCAGACCGGTGCTGCGAGTTGTACATCTGTAAGCGCTGCTTCACCACTGTGCCGGACGCAGGGCAGGATGGGACAGGCCAGGACGGACAGGCAGCCAGCAGGCAGGTGGTTGGTTTGGCCCCACCCCAGGTTGGAGTGAAGTGGGAAGCCAAGCCAATAAAGAGAAACAAGTACGTTAGACACACTGGTAATAGGTACAGAGCGATCACACGTACAGCCCCACCCTGGAAGGCCATGAGGGCCAGCTCCAGGCAGTCCCAGCTCGGGGCTCCATTTCTATCTTCAGGACCCACAGCCAAGGAGGTAGCTACTTCCTCAGGTGTCCCCAGCCAGATTCCCCAGTGAGCAGGTCCCCCACCACTTCAGGGAGCCACTCCAGGCTCCCTGCTCCAGCTGCCCTCTTCCATCCTGTCCCCAGTCCATGGATTAGATGTGTGTCCTTTGCTTAGTCTCAAGAGCCCGACTCTCTGATAGTGATTGTAGCTTTTCTATCACGGTGCACTTGGGACAATGGTAGAATTATGTCTGCCCAAGTTCTCTGACAATCTCCAATGAAGACCGTAGCTTTGTTAATACAAAACTAACTTAACTAGTGGTTCATGGGAAAACAGGAAATGAGGCTGTATGCCCAAGACTGAACTTTAAGAGAGTCTATACTGCCGGATGAACACACATGATGTGCTTCGCTTCACTTTTAAAAGAATAAAGACCTTAGGGCTAGGGATTTAGCTCAGTAGCATAAGCACCTGCCTGGCAAGCACAAGGCCCTGAGTTCAATTTCTGGTACAAAAAAAAAAAAAAAGGAATAAAGACCTTAAGTCAAATTGAACCTCACTTTTTTTCCTTTAAAAAATGTACATAAATTCTTTGCTTAGTTAAGGATAACTCAGCGGCCATCACTGCATGAATCACGAGATGAAGAAAGAAAAAAACAAGGAAAAGAGGATGAAAATGAAGGCAAGGAGCAGGAGAAGGAGGGAGGAGGGGAGAAGGGAACAGAAGAAAAGGAAGAAGGGGAAGAAGAAGATGAAGAGAAAGAAAAATAGGAAAAGGAAGAGGAGACAGAAGAGGAAAAGAGGAGGAGGAAGAGAAGAAGGAAAGGAAGGCAAAAAGGAGAGGAGGAGGAAGAGAAAGGAAGAAAAGACGAAGAGGGAAGCAGCACAGCACCCCAAGATACACACAGCTGGCCCTTTCTACCCATGGATTCTACATCTGTAGACTGCACTAATTCTGCATTAAAAATGTGCAGGAAAAAGTTGTATCTGTACTAATATGTACAGACTTTTTCTTGTCATTATTCCCTAAGCAATACAGGGTAGCAGCGATTCACATTGAGGTAGGTCTTGTAAGTAATCTAGAGATGATCTGCAGTAGAAGGGAGCACCTGTATAGGCTATACTCGAATACCATACCATTTTATATAGGGGATTCGCAAGCCCATGCATTTTGGTATCTGCATGGGTCTTGGATTCCCCCAGGAATTCCACAAGACAACTGCAGTATGCGTGTGTATATCTGGGGATTTGACATTTTCCATGAACTGCTTCCCGCCAATGTCAGAGCATCTCTTTCCTGGCCTCACACACTGCCTTGCTGGGCATGGTGGCGCACGCCTGTAATCCCAGCACATAGGAGGCTGAGGCAGGAGGACTGCCCTGAGTTTGAGGCCAGCCTGGGCTACACAGTGATACCCTGTTTCAAAGACAAACAAACAAAACAAAAGAACACTGCCTTGAATAAACTCACTATAGAACAAGGCAAGAGACAGGTAAGTTTCCTTAATGGACATCATCTCTCTTCAGAATGAGAGTGTGTATGTTTGAGAACAGAACACTGCTACCTGTGAGCTCGCCGCTTTGCAAATAAAAGCGAGAAAGGCCCATGATGTTCCAGTTCCCCTGCACACCATGAGGAAACCAGCATAAAAAGAGGTAAGCACCTTTCCCCACCTGTCCACCTGAGCACCCAGGAGGTAGAGTCCCCTCCCCACCTCAGTGTGAGCCAGCATGGTTGAGGGCGAACAAGCCCGCATCTACTAGGATGTGGCAGACAGCTGAAAACAAACAAAAATTTCAACCTCAAAAGACCCCCCTCCCCCCGGCCAAAAAAAGGGAAACTTATAACCTATGACTTACGCTGTTGACATTTTTTTCTCCAATTCTCCCTTCTGGCAAGGGACTATTTTTTGGCGGGGAGAAAGGCTGACAGAGACCCGCACGTCACCTAAGGCCACTACCAAGTAGAGAATGACCCAGACGAAGGTGCAACAGAACTAGGCCCCCGACTTCACTGTTCACATCTGAGCTGGCCGAAGACAGCAGGACACATAAAAAGCCAGCAGGACTCATGCCTGCCCGGCTGAGACTGGCTTTACCATACTCCCAAAACTCAAAAGGGGAAGGAGACATCAGAGACAATACAGAGTCTCAGTGGACAGGACGGCAGGAATTCACCAATGGTTGTTATACTGCATATTGTTGTCGTTCCCATCAGTTGCTCAGATTACCGTATCATTTTTAATGTCCTTTGTTTCGTTTTGTTTGTATTTTGCTACTGTTTTTTTTTTTTTTTACTATTCTCTTTAAAATAATAATAAAAAAAGATATTTCAAAAAAAGGGCAGAGAAGAAAAAGTTAAAAGGAAAAAGATAGCAAAGCAAAATGGCCATGTGTTAGCTTGTGAAGCAAGGTAAGGGATACACAGGGGTTTCTAACACTGTTCTCTCTACATTCGCCTATGCTTGAAATTTTCCATCATCATTTCAGCTTTTTGAAAAAATAAAGTGGACACAGCCCTAATAATTGGCTTCTGACAGGCTCCCCCCAAATTTGTCTAGGGTTGATCAAGGTTAACCAGGGCCAGATGTGTATGTGTGTGAGTACACACATGTGCACCCACAGGTTTTGGAACAGTGACAAGCTTGCAAAAAAAAAAAAGTCACAGGAGAGCTCCAGCAGGTCCCCAGGGTCTTCCAAGGAGACCCTGCGTCCGTGGTCCTAGGGGCAGGAAGGGTCCAAGAACCAGCATTTCAACTGCCTCCTGGGATCCTGCAGGTCTGGGGGCCATACTTCCTGTTTAGCTCTGATGGGGTCCAGAAGCCCCTTGCCCACCTTCTGCCCCCACTCCAGCCCCTCGGCATGTCCCCTACTGTCCCTCCCTGGAACCACAGAACATTACCTTCTGCCGGGTTCATTACCGCATCGTGGAGCAGGGTGGCCATACTCCCAGCTATCCCTGCAAAACAAACTCCAGAAAATTACCCTCTGCCGTGGGGTGTTCTGAGGAAGTTCCCAGGAACCTAAGGTCAGATGAAATCTGGGCTGGGCTTTCTGAGGACCAGAATAACTAGCGAGAGCTCCACTCAGACGGAGCCCTGATGCTTCAAACCCTGACATGAGTGTGGAAGCACTGAGCAGAACCAGGGAGGCTGACAGAGGTACGGTTACCCACGTTTGAATCCTGCAGACATCTGGTTTTCTTTCTCGTTGTCAGCACTAGGAGAAGACTGCTAACATTTGAGGACACCCAGAAATCACACTTCCTGGCTTTCTCTACTGTCTAGATTTTTCATTCTTGTCCCTCACCTTGGTCTAAAGGTCAGCTCACTATGCCTTCAAGCAAAGGGGGTGTAATGGGGGTGGCACGAAAGAGAAACCTTTAATTTGTTATACAAATCCAGGCATTTTCATTGAAATGGGTAACAGAAGAGTGGGACCTGAAGCTTGGCGGAAGCTTGGCGTCTGGCAGATTTACAGGGTAAGTTTGGGAAGCCCGGATTGGTTTCGTGGGTGGTGGCCCCTCGAAGGCTTTCCTCAGGCCTGGCTTCAAGAACTAGGTGCTTTGAAAGCCTGAATGGGGCCTGGAATCTTGCTTTTGGCTTTGCATTTCCTCCCTTTGGGGTGACGCTGCCTGGTGATTAAAATTAACCTTGGAAGGTAGGAGGGACAAGGAACAGAATAGGTTAACCCTTTAGAAATGCACATAATAGCTCCTCTGCCCCCTGCACACATACTTGTAATTATTCCCAGGAAGGTCAAAGGTCAACCACAGCCCACGCCACAGTGCTGCAGGACAGCACCGGGCCAACCCGGGCGTAAACTGGTGTAGCAAGGAGCTACACCATTACCTACGGCGGCCTGGGCAGGAGGAGAGCCCCGATGTCATGGGCTCCGGGCATCATCCAGGCATAGCTCTTAGTGATCGTCTCAATAAATGTAGCAGGTGGCCAGCTGTTTAAAAGCCAGAGAAATATCTGCAAAGCAGCCAGGCGCACTTGCTACTAAAGCTGCTGATGGCGGGATCTTTATGGTTCTGTGAGTACAACAAAAAAGGGAACAGGAGATTGCTGGTTTCATCCAGCTCTCCACTGTTGAAGAATGCATTCTGTCAAAATAAGTATGCTTTATATTGCTATCCATATTCCCATTCTACACCCAAACAAAACACAATCAAAGCCAACCCCGTGAGACAGGAGCAGAGGACGCCCACCCCGGCCCAGTACCCTGAGACTTATGTGAGAGCTGCCCCCCAACACGCAGCGCCCCCACCGCCTCTCTCCCTCACATCAACCACACAAAGCTACTGTAGCCCTCGGTGCAGAGAATTGCGGCTCAGACACACGGAAGAGGACGGGAGGCAAAACCCCCAAATCTCCTGAAGCTGAAAGTGGAAAAGGCCTTCCGCAGTGGCGCAAGTCCTTTGTCAGCCATAAAACTTCTTGACCTTTTAAAGCTTAGTTAGATCTTGGCGTTGTAGAGACCTGTTGTACCAGTTTTTAAATAGTCTCAAAGAAGCTGTCCAGATAACTTTTTTTTTTTTGAATCCAGCATTCAAAAGTTGGGTTTCTATTCGGGATGTTTCCTAGAACTGATCATTAACGGTTTTTGAATGTTTTTTTTTTTAAAAAATAACAACAACCAAAAAAGCCCCACAACAGGGAGAACTGAAACACCTCTGCCACGGAAGCCCCCCAGGCTCAGAGAGCGCGGGCAGGGGACGGGAAGGCGTGTGTATGTGTGCACGCGCGCGAGCCTGTGTGTCTGGGTGGGTGTGCGCACACGACCCCAGAGTTCCTTTATCGTGAGCAAGCTGCCGAAGACGAAGGCTGCTGGGTCACGGGGAAGAAGGCCCCGGGGGGATGTGTCGAAGAAGAGAACTTTCTAACTCCAGACAAATGCTTTCAAAATACCATTGGCTAGGTGGCTGTTTCCTTGGTGATGGAAAACGTCATTTAAAGTCCTTTTCATGTTTTCATAGCAGGCAAAATACATGGCGTGGGCCGGGCCCGCCCCCATGATCATCACGTTGATACCCCGCAGTGGCCTCCAGAAGCCTTCAGTCCGCATGATTTTCTTGAGGGCTCCGTAGATGCTCGTGTACCGGGCTTTGGGATCCGGAGTCAAACTCTGCATTCGTGTCTGTGGGAGAGTGAGAAAACAGGAAGTAAGAGCTAGTAAGGATGGAAAAAAGGCTTCCTTGGTCAAGAAAATATAGTTATTCTCTCCATCCTACCCTGGTCCCCTCCCCTCGCGTGCACAGATTTCATTCTGCCCAGTAACGGGAAGAACAAGGATTCAGGGAACAAGATAGCGGTACAAGACCCTGCCATGCCCTGCTAGCGGCGAGCTGTGTCTTGATGAATCCCTCATCCTTGCTGGGTCTGAGGACCTTTGATTGAAAAACATGTTTGTTGCAAGCAGCAATGAAACAATGCATGTGAAAACAGGAAACGTGGTGTCCTGGGTAAAGAGGAGCGGTTGTCCCTCAGTGTCTACACAGGATTGGTCCCAGGACTCCTGGCATACCCAAAAGCCTTCATATACAACGGCATAGTGTTTGCGTCTAGCCTATGTACAACCTCTCGTATTCTTTAAATCAGTAGTCCCCACCCCTGCTCCCAAGCCACACAGCAGGAACAAGCAAGAGAAAAGAGAGACTGTATCTGTATTTACAGCTGCCCCTCATCGCTCAGCTTCCTGCCTGAGCTCTCCCTGCTGTCAGATCGGAGGCCACATTAGATGCTCATACATGAACTGTGCATACACAGGTTCTCGTTGCTCCTTATGAGAACCTAATGAGGTAAAGCTGAGGCACTGATGCAGCACTAGGGAATGTAATTATGAGGTATCACAGAACATACACTCATAAAAAAAGAAACTACAAAGAAAAAAATAATCTTCCCTCATCCCAATCCATGGGAAAATGGATGTCTTTTTTCCATGAAACTGGCTCCTGGTGCCAAAAAGGTTGCAGCCTGCTGTGGTTTGTGTCTGGATGTTCCTCCAAAGCCTCATTCAGTTATAGGTGGGGCTTTTGCAGAGGTAGTTGGCTCTAGAGTGTGTGACTGATTCATGGTGCAATGCTAGGATTAAGGGTGCTAAGATGAAGGGTGAGTACTACATCAGTCCACTGACTGGTTTAGCATTGCCCTAATCCCAGTAGCCCAGATGCAATATAAGGGACAGAAAGAGGCTTGGCTTTCCTCTTCCTTGCTCGCTTTTGCTGACTTCTGCTTGCCACGAATTGGTTCTGTTCTGTGTGACCCTGGTGGCCAGGTTGCTTTGGAACTAGCTGACTATGGACTGAAACCTCTACAAACTGTGAGCTGAATAAACTCTTCCCTCTTTCACTTTGGGTATGGGGTATTTTGTCTCAGCAACAAGAGAAAACTAAGATAGAGACCACTACTTTAAATCATCTCTAGACCACTTATAATACCTAATCTAATGAAAATGCTTTGTAAATAGATGCAATACTGTATTATTTAGGGAATAATGACAAGAAATAGAAATTTGTATATGCTTGGTACAGACACCAATTATCTTTTCAAATATCTTCCATCCGGGCTGCTTGCACCTGCTGATGTGGAGACGAGTCTTTTGCAACCTCACAAACCTCAGCCCTCTATATTCCGAAAGCTCCTGTTCAGGCCCTACTAGGAAACTTCCCAAATCCTTTGGCCCTTACCCACGCATCACCCCTAAATACTTTTCACATTTTGTTTTTACAAGTTAACACCTAAACGTAAAAGTATGAAAGAATAGAAAGGTCTTGTGTTTTGTTGTTTGAGACAGTGTCTCTCCACGTAGCTCAGGCCGGCCTGGAATTCACAGTGATCTTCTTGCCTCAGCCTCCCAAGTGCTAGGATGACAGAAGTGCCCGCCACACAGGCTTTAAAAGGTCTTGTTCTTAATGTCTTCCTGTACAAAGTCTTGTTACCTGAGGCAGGGGCCTAGTTTAAGATCTCTGTTACCCTCGCGTAGCACTCAGGTGTGAAAGCGCTTGAGCGGGTAGGAAGGTTATTTCGTGTTTCAATCCGGCTAGGCCATGGCACCCAGATACTCGATCAGACATTAGTTCAGAGGAGTCTGTAAAGGTATTTGTTAGATAAGATTCACACTGAGGTCAGTTTACTTTGAGTAAAACAAATTATACCCCATCATGTGGGTGAAACTGATCTCATCAGTAAAAGGCTTTAAAACAAAAATCTTGAGGTGTCCCAAGGAAGAAATTCTGCTTCCACACTGCCCTTGACCGGAGTTGCAACATCAGCTCTTTCCAGCACGGCCAGCCCGCCACCCACCTTGCAGATTTTGGACTTCCCAGTCCTTACAGTGATGTGTTCCAATTCCTTAAAATAAATGTCCTTACACAGGAAGAAAAAGAGAGATTTAATTTAGATGTAGATGTCTCCCTCCGCACCGTTGGCTCTGTTTCCCTGGCAAATCCTGACTGACAGGTGGGTAAGAGGAACACCCACGTTGGCCCGGTCCCACCAAAGCAGCCCCCTCCCTTCCTCCCTCCCCGCATCCCCTCCCCACCCCTCCCGCCCAACCATCAGGAGGAGTATCTTTTTATTTCCAAACAAAACCACCCAGAAATCCTAATATAGATAAAAAGGAAGGAAGGCTTCTCTGAATGAAAATGGGGTGAAGGTCCCTAGGCGAAGGAGCAACTCCTCAGAACAGCACCTACCCCCTCTCCCCAGGAACCCCAGGGCTTGAGGGACAAGTGGGAACCAATGACCTAAATTAGTGGTCACTGTCACATTTCAGCGGCTACTAAAATCGCAAAGAAAATGGGTACCCTCTTGCCAACTTTTATTTTGCCAAGAAAGGGCCTAAAAACGACAACATAAGCAACAATCATTCCGATCATCATTTCCTGCCCTCTATTCCAATCATCATTTCCTCAACGAGTATGTGTAATGCTTTTTTTAAAAAGAGTAAGGAAGACTGTGAGTTTTGTTAGACAGGCTTATTAATTAAGAAAGCCTAAGTTTAACTTAAAGAACTTTCCCTTTCTCCCACTGCAGCCTGGTGAAAACAGCCCCCACCCAACCAGGGGCAACCGCTGGGGCCCAGGGGGCTGGAGGTGCCCCTTGGAGGTGGACAGGTCAGTTTCCCTGCACCTCTGGGTTGTTTAAAATGATTTCTATTCAACCATTCCAAAAAGGATTTGAGGTGGCTTACCTTGAAAATGCATTACAAGCAAACAAGACCAAGAGAAAGAGATATCAGTACGCTGACCACAAGGGCGGCTGAATCCTAGCCACTCCACCTCCATTTACCTGCCCAGAAGTGGAAATGCACAGCGCCCTCTGTAGGCGGCAAAAGGCCACTGCCTCTTGGGAAGGAAGCAGAGGCCCTCCAGCACTAACTTCCAAAAGATATTTGAAATAAGGTTTAGAGAAAATGAGGTCTCATTTTTCCCCTGGCTTTATCTTCGATCAAAAGCAAGGCCTAGATCAGCAGGTGGTACAACTCCATGCTTGTCAAGAATCCAAGCTATGGCATCAGAGAGAACTGGGGTGAGTCCAGATTTCATCGCTCATGGTATGACCTCAGGTACATTAATATCTCCAAGCCTCAGAGAATGGCTGAGCACATTAAATGAGATAATATGTGCCCATTTCCATCACATGGTGGTAATAACTGAGCCATGCAGGGGCTATATGAAGGTGATTCATGGAGGCTGATGTGGCTCTAGTGTATGACTTTCCAGTGGACCGAGCCCCACAGAGGTTGTTTCTGTCCCATTCAAAGCAGGTCCCGATGCCAAGCACGATGTACTGTACTAATCCTGGACCCAATAAATATTTGTTGAATGGATGGACAAACAAAGGCAGCTCACGATGCCAGCTGCAGAGAAGGGGCACTGTGTCTATTAGCCGCCTTCCCTAACTAAACACAGTCACACTTTAGCCCTGGTCATCACCTTTTCTCTAGATCTCTCCCTATCAGTGCAAAGTCCATTTCTCACTGCATTTCACCAGGGTGGAGGTGGCCTGCTGAGTCATAAGCAGAGCAGAGGCAGCAGCCAGTCCCTGGGGCCCACCCTGGGCCTGTGGATGAGAGTTGGCTCCAGCCAGGCTCCGCTCAGGGAAGAGGCCCCGTGCTTAGGAGAAGGGCTGCCACGGGGCATCTTTTTAGGAATGAAGCCTGGCTCGAGCAGGTCCCTTCCTCCTCTGGGGATTCCAGCTGGGAACTGCCAGTGTGTGAATAACTGGCCAACGGCTTCAGCCTCTCTTGCGTCCTAGTGGGCAGACACCAAAGAGCTCAGGGCAGACAGGAAAGCAGGGTGAGAAAACACAGAGGCCCAGGAATTAGCTGCTTAGAGTCTACCCTCTGTGTCCAACACTGGCTTGGGGAGACTATGGTATTTCACCTCTCTGCCCCAGTGTTCTCAGCAGGAAAATAAAGGGGAAGGACCAGAGCAGTGGCCGATGATCAGAATCATCCACAAAATGTTAGAAAAACCTATCTGTGGGTCCCACTTCAACACACAGTGATTCAAAACTTTTTCTTTCTTAAATTCTCCTGATGACTCTTAAGTATTGCTCGGTTTGGCACACCACTGAAGGACCAATTTAGGCTCCTTCCAGTCCCCGTATTTTCCAATAACATCCTCCATCCATCCTCAGCTGTGAGATTCACCGCTGTTCCTATGAGGAGGGGTGTGGTCGAGAGAAAGCGGCAGGCACAGAGAAAGGCAGGGCAGGGGCAGTGGGGTCCACAGAGCAGGCTCTAGGCCCAACCTAAGGTGGACTGGTTCATTAACCTTGGGGCGGGGCAGTTCCCACCTGTGATAATCCCCGGGGGAGCTGCCGGGATATGCCAGCCCATTACAGATGACATCATAACAAGGGTCTCTCCATTACGCACCTGCTCACATCAGTTTGCTGGACACTGGCATCACACTCAGATTTACAAGGGAGGTTTGGGGTTGATTTTGCACCCCTACCCTTTTTCAATTAGGGGTGAGGCAGGTAGAATAACACTACTGAGCCAAAATGCGCCAACCTCTTATGAAAAAGAAAAGGACCACAGGTATCTCTGTACCTCAGTGAGGGACGTCTGTCCTCAGGGTTGCTCACAGCAGCCATGTCCAGTGACGTGCGCCTGGGACAGAAGCACCCACAGATGGACCCATCACAGCCCAGCTCATGCTTTTGTACTTGGGCTTCCACCTGTCTATGGGGCTCATCCATCTGGGATCAGGCACAAGCACACAGGAAAAAAAAAACACAAGAAAATTGGGCAGGAGGGTAATGAACATGTGAATGAGAAGAAAACAGACCTTTCAGGGTGGCAAAAAAGCACAGAAAAGATCCCAGGAGTGAGCAAGCTCCCACAAGCCTCAGAGAAGAGGCCAAAGGCAGCCAAAGAAGAAATGAGGCAGAGCTGCAGTGAAGATAATCAATCTTACCTCTTTTTTAAATGTTTGACTCTGCCTATAAAATAAAGAGAGGGTTGATCTACCTTACAGGACCAGAGGAGGAGACAAAGTTAGAGGTCAGTAGAAGCAACCCAAGTGTCCATGGGGGCTGAAGGGCTAAATTCCATGGAATATTATTCAGCCTGAAAAGGAAAGGAAATTCTGGCTCATGCTACACCACCAATGAACTTTGAAGACACTGTGCTGAGTAAATATGCCAGTTACAAAAAGACAAATATTGCATAATTCCACTGATAGGTCCCTGGAATAGTCCAACATAGGCGCGTGGGAGTTGCCGGGGCTGGGGGTGGATGTATTGGAGCTAGTATCTCATGGGTACATGGTTTTGGTTTTGCAAGATGAAGACTTCTGTGGATGGATGCTGGCGACGGCTGCATAACACTATGAAAGTGCTCATTGCCACTGAGCGGTACACTTGAAAACAAGAAAGCAATTTCTGTTTTGTGTATTTTGCTACATTTTTTAAAATTGACAATGGGACTGAGGATAGAGAGGAGAAAAAAGAAAATGGATGATTCAGGATGCAGCGTGGAGGCAGAGATTAAAAGCAATGACAATACCACACACACACACACCCACCCACCCACACACACACACACACACACACACACAGTATCTCACGAATCCCTCTGCCTGCTGGGTCAAGACCTCACTGCTTGCCAGGCTCTCCCTGGACCTCTCAATCCCCTTCCAGGTTCGAAGTGAGATTCTCACCTCTGGGAAATTCATAGCTCGCGTTAGCATATTAAATGCCCTAAGAAGTTCTTCAGGACCCAAACCTGTTCAGCGAGGTCTAACAAGGCACTTCCTACATGCCTGTCATCAGCAACTCGAGCCTTTCTTCACTTAATAACCAGTTACACTTGCTGAGCACACCCAGGAAAACACAGCTGTAGCCAACGGGCAGGCCAAGGGACCCTTGAGGCAGGAAGTGCAGAGCACGTGCAGGTGTCAGAAGGACCCCGCCGGCCCCTACAGAGGACAGAGGATGATCAGCAGTGAACAGCCCGGAGACAGAGGCCACAGTGGCAGGCGCCTGGAGAAGACAGGAGCAGACCAGCAAATAAGCAGGTCACCCTCCTCCTCCTCCACTGCTGCTGCTGCTGCTACTGTACCTTCTCGGCACCCTCCATGCCCACTTGCATAACTGTAGCTCAAAGGGACAGAAGAGGAAAATTCACTGGCCCAGAAACGAGGGGGCCTGGGTATCTGGCCTGGCTCTGCCACTCACTATGTCACCTGCACCAAGTGCCCTCTGGCCTCACAACCATGATGGCAGAAGGGTTCAGCGCAAGGACACAAACTCCACACCTGCACTGCCAGGGTTGGCATGGGGTGCGGGGCCAGCCCCTTCCTCCAATTCTCCCGGAAGTGCCAGGCAGAAAGGCCTGCCTCCTTGGCCTGTTCTCTCCCTGGGGGGAGGAGGGCGGGGGCAGAGTGGAAAATTCGGTTCAGTCCCTGGCGAACTTGCTGATCAGGTAACAAGAGCTCGGAGGGCCCTGGGGAGAGAGTGCAGTAGCCCTGCCCCTTGCTACGGATAGGAAACAGACCCCAGAAGGATTGTGACTTGCCCAAGACCCCATGGCTGAGGGTCCTAGGAGCTGGGCCTGGGCCCAGAAAAGAGAAGGGTGTAAGTTGAGCCTCATAAGGGGCCCTCAGACCTCCGTAGGCCCAGCACTCTCCCCCACTTGGCCACTGCTGACTCCCTGTCAGACCCCGAGCCTGCTGGGGGGCCCAAATCCACCCTTCTCAATTTCTCAAAAATTAAAAACTTCCTGTGCTCAAAGTGCACGTGGTACTTTTAGGATTAGGAGAAGAGAATGTGAAACCCACTCATTTGGGGCCGGATACAATGGGGAAACAGCAGGGAGGGAGCTGCGGGGCCAGTCATACTGCAGACAAGCACATATCACACTGGGCAGGCACAGCCGCTGCGGAGACCCAGGGCTAGGATCCCGGTTGCCCAGTGACCCGTGCTCCAGACCCTCTCCCAAAGAAAGGGAGACGACAGGAAGCCCTAGACAAATTCCAAGCTGTGGCAGCCATGGCCTAGGCTCAAGATTATTTCAGAATCCAAAATCCAACTGGGAAGTTTCATCCTATCCTAGCTGCCAGCTGTCCTCAAGCAGCACTGACATTCACTAAATCCAACCACAGAGAATGTCCACCCTGCCTACAGGGTCCGCCCACCCCCATGCACGCCCTGGCCTCCAGCTCTCCCTCCCAGTCCCCCAGCCCAACCCAGCAGTATGATCCTGCTGTGCTGGGTGCTGCTGATACAGCTCTCCTGACACACAAGGTCAGCCACACCAACAGCGGCCCGTGGCAGACAGGACAGGCCAGGGTGCCCATTCCCGAGAGCAAGTCCTCCCGCTGAAACACCACACCACAGATGACTACACAGCCCAGGAGGAAGAGGCTCCTCTGGCACCTTACTGGCTTCCACGGCAAAGCCACAAACCTCACCCAGGCCTTGGAAAGCCCTGTCCCACCTTCCAGAATCCTTAGGCGGCAGCACAGCCACAGTAGGGACCGAAACCACATCAAAGTGCAGAGCACATGGTGAACCTCTAACTGGCGTCCTGACTCGGAACCTGCTCCCTGCTTATAATCCTTTACAGAGCACAAACTCCTTAAAGGGTTTTCAATGGTCACACACCAGGGCATTGAAAGCCCATGCAAACTATGACCCACAAGGAAGCAAGGGGACACTACCCAGCATCCTCCCCAGTCACCCACTAACCGAGAATAAAGGCCACGACATTCGTGGTGCTGTGAGGCACATCTAAGTTTATCTGCACCTCCAAATTCCAAACCACATCTTAAAAAAAAAAAAAATCCAAATTGGCGAACATCTGTACACAAAGAGAATAAACTTTCTTATATAGTACACAAACACATACAGATATACATGCACATATACATTTAATCAAAAGGAAAACTGGATCTTCATTAGAGACTAGCAAGAGACAATGACTTCTAAAAATAATCACCACCCTGACTCAAAAGGGCTTTGGGGTAGAAGGATGGTTACTCACCAGCAAGGGGACTTCCAGACACACACATTCTGAAAAAGGCCCCCCAGTTCACTACAAAGAGCCGTGACTGAGAACCACGACTTTGGAGCAAGCTAAGGGCCAGCTCACTGGAAAATCAGCTGGAAAAGGTATAGCAGAACGAAAGGAGCCAGGAGGCTTGGGATAACACACCCAACTAACCCTGCAAAGCCCCACACTTCCTTCACACTTGGGACCCCCAGACGTTGAGGGGCAGGAAGACGTAGGTTCATCCATGGGGAACAGAATGTTCCAGCTCTTGTGCTTTTCTACATCTTCAGAGGATCACATTCATCCTTCCACAGTCTCGCCTTCCGGGTCTCTAAAGTGTAGGGCACAGACTGCAAAGCATCCAGGACACCTACCATCCCTGATCTCCAGATGGAATCCTGGAGCCTTCAGGGTCCATTGGGCCACATTTTGGGTACCACTGCTGTTTCTTGGGACAAAAGGACTAGGTGAATTGTTCTCAGCACAAGTTTGGCAGAAAAAAACAATTCCTCCACCACGATAATGATAACCAAGTTGCCTGAGCTCCTGGGGAAGAAGCCACAGCACCAAGCCCACTTCCCCTCTCACAGGCCACAGTGTGTGATGCGGTCCTTGATTATGTCCAGGGGTTGCACAGAGAAAGAGGTGAGCCCATCCATCAAGCCATAAGGAACAGAACCGGCACTGCACTCCCCTCCACAATATTTGATTTTTCTGGACTATGTTACTTTGGTGGGGGCACAAACCAAGCATTGAGAGGAAAAGTTCTGGCTGTGGGGCACACAGATAGGCAGGGCCATGTGGGAGAGCAGCATGGGCCAGCCAGGGCCACAGTGTGCATGAGACCACCCTCAATGTCTGCAGGAAGAAAGGCAGCTGGGGCCAGACCACAGGAGGCCCTGGATTCCTTGTTGAAGCATCAAGAATTTAGAGTTACATGTTTTCCATGGCTCACTCACAACAGCGAAGGGAGGGGAGCTATGAAAAGCTGCACGGTCAGCAGGATGGATGGGTCTTCCGCACCTGAGAGACAGCAGCAGGCCCACATAACAGAAGCCCACCCTGACTAATCCCACTCTCTCCAAAGCCGCAGCTACTCCTCCTCGGCTACCAGCAAGGCCATGGTAACATCGCATCCCACTCAGGTCTCCCTCTCTACCCAGGCAGCTGCTCATAGCCCTGCCTGGGGCTCAAAGGATGCTGTTTCCACATTCCTGACCCTAGAAGCCAGCCCTGGGCTCCTCCCCTTCTGTAGAAAACTCTACTGCCCAAGCAGGGAGAGAGGAAAGAATCTGTGCCTGGCCCTGGGCCAGTGTACCCTGCACATGCTCAGAACACCCCATCTGCAGCCCACCACAAAGCATTAACTAATCTCTGCCCTAGAGGGGAGAAAAATTTCCAGCATTCCAGGTGCAAGGGGGCGGGTACAATTGGTAACTTTATTGGGAGACGGAGAGGAAAGGCAAGCACTGGGCTACAGGGAAATCTGAGCTAGGGTCACTCCCACCCACCTGGCCTGGGAAAAAAAGAGAAGGCTGGGTCACAGGTTCTAGTCCCACTTCCAGCACTAACAGGCTGTGTGGGCTCAGGCCAAACAACTTGCTTCTCTGAGCGCCTAGTGCCTGTATTTACAAAATAATGGTAACACTAGACACAAAAAACATTCGGAGCAAGCTACCCCACTTTACAAAGGAAAAGCTGAGGCACAGAGTTGCTAAGCAACTTGCCCCAGGGGCAGGGTACACCAGAAGGATTAGAAACCAGGTGATCGGGCTCCAGAGTGATATTCCTAACCACCAGGTAACCCAACCTCTCCAAGGGGTGGACGCTAAGGGATCACAAGTGATCTCCAGCTCCCCTTCTGTTCCCAATACGCTCTGCTTCTGTAACCACATTAAGTCCCATGTATGCCACCTCCTATGTGCCTGACCCTAGAAAAGGGAGAGGCGCCCTAACAGTACCTAAATTCTCACTTGTTAACACCCAGGCAGCCCCTGAGAGGGTTTTGTCTACACTCAGCCTGCAAGCAGTGTGCCCACAGGTACTCATAAACCCTCTCCCACGGAGGTCACACGGCTTCCACTTGTCCCTCAACCCTGGCCATCAGCTGGGCCACTGCTCCCACCCAGAACTGATCAAGACAAACCCATTCTTTCTCCTGAAAAAGATCTTGAATATTGGCCAAGGTCACAGGCAGGCAGGGCATCTGACCGACGAAAGCCTCTCTCTCCATCTTTCTGCTGCTGTAACACAGTCCCGCCGACTGCAGGGTACCTGGACCACAGTGCTGCAGTCTCCAAGTCCAAGTGCACATGCCAGCATCTGGCGAGCGGCTCTGTGCCGCGTCGTAACAAGGCAGCAGGCAGAAGGTCCAGCATGCAAGGCCAAGGAAGTCGAGCCAAACCCATGCTTTTACCAGGAACCCACTCCCCGAAATAACCAACCCACTCCCAGGACAATGGCACTTGTCCACTCCGGAGGGCAGAGTTCTCACGACCTCATCAGATCCTAAAAGTCCTGCCTCTCAGCACTGTTACAAATGCAATGAAACCTCAGCATGTTTTTCGGAGGGGCTAGCTAAGCCACAGCAGTATTCAAAGACTAAGACTGAAATATGCCAACGGTAATGCTGCTTCCAAGAATTTAACTCATGCTAATAAAGAGGACTATGAGGGCCTCCCACTGACTCAGCCAGCCCTGGGGATGCCACTGGCTCATAAACACCCTCCTTACAAGTAGGAACAAGATGTCCGAGGCGAACTGGAGGAACGCCTCACCCTCAAAGGTGTTTTATTTCTCCGGCATACAGGCAAACCCACTGAAGTCTCTTAGTGCCACAGTGAAAGAATGAATTCAACCCAGGAGTCTACGGTAAAGCACAATAACCCATCAAAGAGCAGGTCACCGCTGCATGTGGACAGAGGAGAAAGCCCAGGCACCTGGACGTGCCCGAAGGACACGACGGCCCTACAACTCTGCCACAGGTTTTGCATGGTGGGACTCCCTGCGAGCTTTCACTTGGTTTCAGAGTTCCGCTGCCCACTGACTTCCTTCTTTACTTTGCTAACATGAAAACAGCAATGGTGGACTGGTCCAGGCTCCTAGAGCTGGGAGATAGCCTTGCCCTGCTCACAATCTTCCAACCATCCTTTGCTGAAAATCCCAAGCGCAGACTCTCATAGAAATTTACTTCAACCACACATTCAAGACTCAGAGACAGCCTCTGCCCTCAAGGAACAGAAGCTCTGGTTGGGAAGCCAGACTAATGGCTTAAGTGCCATCAGAATGGGGTGGGACAGCGGAACCCCGGAGAACAGATCTGAAGTCCATCCGTTCCCTAATCCATTTACTCAACAACTGCACGGCAAGCATCAACTCCAGGCCAGGTGCCACGATCAAGACTTGAGGACATCAGGATGCTCCAGTCCCCAACCACCTCCCAAGTGAAATCCTATTCTATTCTTTAGCTGTATGAACTTGGATAAAATACTCAACCCCTGTGGACTGCAGTTTCCTTATCTTAAAAACTCCTCTCTCATGTGCTTCCTGAGATATATATTTGAGGAAACTTAGGCACGACCATGTCCTAGCACAGTACAGAAGATGCTCTATACATGTCCATTTCAGTGCACTGATTCTTAGAAAGGCTGCAGTGTACCCTGCCTGGAAGGGGGAGCCACCACCTCTGTCAATACAGGTGACCTGGACCACTACCAAGACTAGCTGCACTTTGCTTAAAGAAGCAGCTGTTCCTCGCTGCTTGCTGATAAAGGGCCGTTTGGTAAAAAGAACTTCACTACATGTTTGAACTAAGTCCCATTCGACGATAGGAGAGAAACAGGATGAACTACTAAAAAAACCCACACAACAGTGTCCAGGATCCCGGAGGAAAGCTACCAACCACAAGGAGCTGGTTTGGAGACTTCAGGTCTGGGTATGAATGCTGCAGGAATGATACCCTACCCCAACCCCACAACGAACAAAGCTTCGCCAGATGACACTGCCTTTCCTTTACGATAGACACAAAAGGCCTAGGGCTGGCAGAGAAGGCTCAGAGCCACAGCTGGATGTGCAGCCCAGCTCTGCCCGCCTCCTCCTTGGAGTGTGGCCTTAGGCAAGTGACTTATCTCACCAAGCCTGTTTCTTTATCTGTGGTAGTGCTCACACTACTGCCTACATTCTAGTCTCCCGTAGGCCCTGTGCCTGGCATCTGACATACAGCTACCTGCTCCTTCTCTTTTTTTTTTGCTAATAAACAGCAAATTCCTAGAAACATGCCATTTTACGATCCCTTCATAAGCGCCCCCCTCAACCTGCTTAAGAGGAGGAGGATGCCCTCTCGATGAACCCATCTGAGTAGGAACAAATCCACCACTGGACAATGACCCAAGAACGGTGCTCACTATCCCCTGCAGCCCTTGCATTCCACCTGCACTTAGAAGGGAAACTGAGGCTCAAAAGAGCGACAGGACTTGCCCATAGCTGTCTTCACCTATCTTCCTTCCCCAATGCTAAATGAATGGAAGTCCTGCTTAAATCAATCCTGATTATATAATAAAGGAAACATGGCTAGTTAATCCGGGGGGAGGCACTAGTTTCAGCTTACACAGGCACAGAGGAAGCTCACTCACCTGATCTAGCTGTTCTGGCCCAAGGGCCATTCCAGGGACCTTTGACAGGTGCTAAAGTCCAGGATGAGGGTTAGACAGGGACGTGGAATACTGAGATTCCCTGACACTGCTGCTGGGTCTGGCATGATAAGCTTACCACACTGCTCAGGGCTCGCACTGACATCCAAACTGTGGGCAACAGCCCCGGGGCCAGGGTCACTAACACCACTGGACGCTGGCGAACCCCTGTGGGTTCAGCTCCCTCACCGAGGAGACACAGCAGCTGTCGCTCTCTGGTCCCTCAGATTCTGAAGGAGTCACAGTACAGGGCACAGATGTTTACACTGTGTGTCCCACGCCGTCAAACAGGTGAGACTCTAAAATGTGCACCTAAATGTGAGCACAGTAAAACAGCCCTGTTCTGAGAGTCAGAAGAAATAAGTTCCTGTCAAGTTCTGCCAACTAATTCCACAGGGACTCTGCACAATCATCCACCTCTCTAGACGCCAGCTTCCATGTAGCTACCATCAATTTCCACCAACAGATCAGCCGAATGGGGTGGGAGGTTCCCTGGGTTTTGTTCACTGTCTATTACAACTGCAAGAAGGATACTGTATTGGTTGAAAGAATAAATGTACTAACAAAGTATAAGGAGGTCCTCTTCCATCTCTAATAGTTTAAATCAATGAAATTGCTACAGCCTTTGGAAAAATTAACGCTTTTGTGTGTGAGTTTCATTTGGAGGAGGTAAGTCTGTGTCACTATATATCAGGTTTACTTGCAACTTAAAAAATTTTGCATTAAAAAAAATATAAAGGAGGCTGAGGATGTGGCTCCATGGTAGAGGATTTGCCTGGCATGTGTAAGTCCTGGGTTCAATCTCCAGCACTAACAGTAAAACAAAACAATTTCAGGAAAAACTGGAAGCCCTGTATACTGTTGGTGAGAATGTAAAGTGGTATAGCTGCAGTGGGAAACAAAGCAATTCCTCAGAATATTAAAAATAGAATTATCAGAGGATCAAGCAATTCATTCCATTTGCAGGCATACACTCAGAAGAAATGAAAAAGGGTATTTCTACCCCCAGGCTCACAGCAGGATTGCACATAACACCCAAAAGCTAGGAGTGACCCAAGTGTCCATCAAGGAATGGATAAAGAATCTGTGCTCTACCATACAACAGAATATCACCCCAGCCTTAAAAGGGCAAAAATTTGGATACATGTCTCAACATGGATTAACTCGTTAAGACACTGTGCTAAGTGAAATAAGCCAGTCCTAAAAGGACAAATACTGCGATCCCAACTATAGGAGTCAAATTTAAAGAAAGGAGAAATGAGGGCTTTTATAGGTAAATGGACGCAACTAGAGACCATACTCATAAGTGAAATAAATCAGACCTGCATGTGTGAACAACGAATTGTCTCCCTAGTGTAAGAACCTGAAAGAGTAAATAAAACCCAAAACACACAGTAGATATTATGAAAGGGAAAGAAATTGCTCAAAGAAAGGAACAACTGGGATGAAGGAGAAAAAGAATAAAGGGGAAAAATGTATATATACATATATATGTATACAGAAGGATAGCTGGGATAATTGTACTGCTGATGGCTACTGGTTTATTGAAAGGAACAGTTCATGCCTAATTTTTTTTCTTTTTGACCAATTTTGCATAGTTGTATCTGATAATCTGAACAACTAATTTGAAGACAACAATATGCAATAAAACAACCATTGTTGAATTCCTACCATCTTGTCTAGTGAAATTCTGTATCATTTCTAATGTGGTTTTTTTTTTTTTACTCTCTTAATGGTTTGATCAATCTTGCATTCTTACATCTGGTAATCTGAGCAGCTTCGTTGACAATAACAATATGTAATATAATAACCACTGTTAATTACTATCATTTTGTTCTGAAACCCTGTATCATTTTTATTGCTTTTGCTTTGTTTTGTTTTTCTCTATGTTGTTGGTATTTTGAAGAGTCAAAGTTTTAGTTTTGCAAGATGAAAAGCCTTAAGACTGGCTGCATAACACACACTCCTGAACTGTATACTAAAAGATAAAAATTTTATATATTTTTGCCACAATAAAAAAAACCCTAAGTCTGATCAGTGGCTCACTCCAGATACATTTCAGGGCCTAAAATCCTGGCACAATCAAATAATTCCCTGAAGTTTCCCATGACACCTGTGATAGCAGGTTTTCTGTCTGTCTGTCTGTCTGTCTGTCTGTCTTGGGTAAAGGCAGCCAGAGATCGCAAATGCACAGGGTAATTCCCGGAAAATACAACGTTCTTGGCCCCAGAGGCTGCTATGGAAGGAAATGTCCGGAATGGCACCCCACAGGGTCCTAGGCAGAAGGCAATGCTTTAACACCGGAAGACACAATGATCAACAGAGAGCGCAAGTCCTCTTCCTTCCCACTTGCTGACCTGGCCCAATGACGTGGCACTTCCCTCTCCAGCATGGGCCGGCCCACACCACCCCAAAGAGACTATCCCAGCGAGCAGCACTCCACGAGCTCAGGCATGGAGAATGGGAGGTGACAAGCCCGGCAGTTACAAGACCTGTCCTGGGCATCGGTGCGGGGAAAGCTGGGGAAGCCTAGCATTCCATGGGCACCAGCACTCCAGGAACCCAGGGATAGAACAGGGAGCCAGATACTTCCCCCGGCATGTCTCCAAGCCGGGTGCGGCCTTGCCAGCTTCTACAGGACCAGCTCCACACCCTGCACAGAGGCCTCACCTTCTACAGCATGCCCCATGATTATCCTATTATCCACAGAAAAAAGCAGCCCTGTCGCCAGCCTTTGCTTGCTCATCCCCCTCCATGACTTACGATTATGTGCAGTGATATGTCTGTATGCCTGTCTCCCATGAGAGCCGGAGAGAACCATGCAGGCAGGACCATGTGGTCACGCGTATAAACCACTGCCCAGGATCCAGGGGTGATGAAGCTCCACCCACAGGCATGCGCAAAGCAGGTCCCTTGCTGCAGATCTGCGTCCCCCTCACCGGCCTGGCCACCATCTGGAGCTCGATACATAGAGGAACAGTCAGAGACGTTAGCCCCATCCAAGCTGGGCTTCTGAGTTTAGGGGGCGTTGGAGGCTAAACTAGGTATCCAAGGTAAATTCCCCAGATGTCACAACAAACGCTGCTATCAAGTATCCCCATAATGCAGGATGATGCATGTGTAGTCAGAGCTGGTCACAGACCCAGGGGACCATCTCCCTTCTCTGCACACCTTACCCCTTTTTCATGAAATGGCAATAACAAGGACAGCTGACAACATATCAGAAACCTCAGGCTTGACATTCCAAGGATATTGCACCAAAGGGAGCCAGAAGACAATCCTAGCCTCCAGGACCCACGTGCTAAACTGAAGCTAGACGACTTACATGTTTTAATATTTTCCTTTGCTTTGCTAGGGGTGAGAGGGTGTCTTCAAGTTTTCAGGAATGACAGGAACCTCCCTTTTGGGGCAAGATCTTAGGCTGACTACAACCCTCTCCTAAAACAAAAAGCTCAGGCGTGCGATTTAAGCCAAAGTTGCCTATCAGAAGAGTTCCCAGAAGTGATAAGAGATTGGCTCGGGGTGACAGTGAGTCCTGGGATGCAGGAGTCTCAGTGGGTAAAACCGAGAGGCTCCTTCTGTCTGAAAGAGCTACCCAATGTCAGCACTGTTGGTGGCTGGGTCAGGCAAGCCAGGTGGGATGTTTGCCTTCAAGGCAGCTGTAGTCTAGTAGGGGGGAAAGAAGGGAAACCAAATGTTAGATTTAAAAAACTCTCAACACCATAAAGCAAAAGCAGAAGATGCTACGAGGGCAGATGCAGGGACCTAACTGAGACCGAGGGAGGGTGTTGGAGGTGACACGCAAGTGCAGACCCGAGGCTGATGGCCTGTGGCAGTCGAAGCCTGCAACACAGAAGGGGCTCAGGCACAGGGCACAGGGGAGATGTGGATGAGGCCCAGAGAGGGCTGGTGTCCCCTGAAGCCCGCTGAGTACCAGGAGATGAGTGTGGGATGCTGCGTAAGGACCTGGGGCCCATGCTGAGCCCTGGACTCTGAGCACATGACTCACTTTACTCTCAATGCTGTTTGTTTGTCTCTGACCTTGGCTGTGCATTCAGGGAAGGAAGACATGAAGTGAATGAAGCAGGAGATGGTTTCTCACTGTGAAATTTCCGGGACACACAATCCTCCCTGCTTGTGGGAGATGCTTCAGGCAGCCTCCCCAGTGGCTTCTCTGTGCCCCTCTTAAACTGTTCCCTTGAAAGGCGTGGCTGACCCCATCTGTGCCACTGGTAGCACTGGGTGACCTTTGGCCACGCTGCCTGACCCCTGGATGACTCAGCTTCCTGGTGGCGAATTTGTGAAAGGTCCTGGCAGGAAGGAGGCAGAGAGCTATAAACAGGGCCTTCCAGAAGCATCTGCCACAATCTCCCTTTGGTTCCAGGGCGAGGCTGTGGCCAGTGAGTGTTTCTGGAATCACCTGAATGAAGGGTTTGCAGTTGCGAAGTGTTACTAGTGGTGGTTTCAAGTAGATTAAATAAACTATAATTTCTAGGCAGGCACTTTGGAAATCAGGGACAAGCTAGGCCTGGGCAGCTGGCTGTTCTCTCTGCCCTCTCCCCAGAATCGACCACAAGGGTCTTCCCAGTTTCCTCTTCAAAAGCTACTCTTTTGAGCATCCACTCTTTCCCAAAAGTTACTCTGCCCCATGGAATAAGGAGTGGAAATTTGAGACTGGAAACTTCCCATGAGATCACTCGTTTGATCTTGCCATTCTGCAGACAGACGCTGAGGCTCAGACAAGGGACGTGTCTCTCCCTGGGCTGCTCTTTCGTGGGCCTCGGCTTAGCTCAAGCCAGTAAGAATTCACCTGAAAGGCAACTACGCCCGTGCACGCACAAAAAGACCCGTGTTTGCCTTTTTTCTCCTCCTTCTGCTTCCTGCCCTCCACCGTCAAGCAACCACTCGAGCGTTGGCTGGCTGGGGACTGAGAAAGGCCCCCGGTGCTTCCTGGTCCCTTCACTTCTGGCTACTCCAAGACCCGAAATCTGTTTTCAATTTAAAGCAGCTTCTGGTGAAAGCTCAGCTTTGTAACAACTTTTGGTTTTCAAAAACTGAGAATTTCAAGAGCTTTTTTATGATTGGGCTGTCAGAAAATACGAAGATCCTTGACACCAAGCTGGAAAACAAGAACCTCACCAAGGTCAGGCCAAGCGTCACTGTCACTGGGAACCCTCTCCGAAGCCTGTGAAGGGACAGTGCTAGTCCAAGGGTAAAGGGAACCTGCCACGCCCCACGGATGCAGTGATTCCATGATAGCAGACTACAGTTTCAATTTCTCTACTGCCTCCTGAAACTTCAAGGTTTTGTTGAGAGGCATGGAAGTCGCTAAGTCCTTCCAGTGTGGAAATATATATGCATTGCTATTTATATTGTTTCTGCAGCTAAAAAGTCATTTCTGGGCTGATATTCTTCAACTGCTAGGGTCTAACTATAAATTTTCAGTAATTTTCAAAGCAATTTGAGGGGGACGGGGGTTGTGGTCTTCTTAGGTAGCCCAGGTGGGCCTCGAACTTGCAGTGCAATCTTCCTGCCTCAACCTCCCAAATGCTGGGATTATAGGCATGTGCCACTATTTCTGGCTCACAGCAAGTTAATTTACTACTTTGTCCCTCCTGGACTGCACAAACTACTCTACTAAGACTCAGATGTTGCCTAAGAAGCCAAGGTTCAAGAAAGAAAAAGTTTTTAAATATGATTCCATTTACAGCCTCACCTACATGTTAGGTTTTTAACCCTTGCACAGAAAACCTTTGCCTTCTGGGGGGCACCTCCTCAAGCTCTCCTCAGGACCAAATCTTTCTTTCATCCAAGATTCATCCCGGGGGTCAGCAGGTCTGTGTTCCCCGCCCCCATCACTGCACCAGCCCCTTAGAAAACTGAGAATCAGTTTTCAGAAGCGATAAAACTTAGCAGGTTCTAATGCTAAGGTGACACAGCTGGGAGGAAAGCACCTCAGGCCCTAGACCAAGCCCAGTTGAGAGTCTTCTACCCTGCAGGCAGCTCCTCACAGTGAGGAAGAGGCCTGGAAGGCTGTGTAGCTGTACCTTTACCTTCTCCCGAAACGACAAGGAAACCTTCACAAACCTGAGCCTCCAGAACAGGCCTCAGCAGTGCACGGCTCCAGATCCATTTCTGTTCATTGGAAGGCACAGCTGTCACCTGCCCTGTCTCTTTCAAGACTCTCTCTTCATCCTACCAGGCGTGACCTGGGCCGGTAAAGGTCACTCGGGCAAACCCTAAACCTCCACATGACCACATTTAATTTTTAGCTGCCTATATGGATGCTGGCCCGGCTGACATTTGCTGCTCATGCCACCCATTAATTATGAAACGATTATGAGCAAAAATGCCTCTCACAGGACAGCCTGGCCCCCTTCCTTCTTCTGTTCCCACCCTCCTCTGCTCCTCAGCTCTCCAGTGAAAATTCCCACCCGGGAGGAGGCTGGCTTCCTGGCAAGTCACCAGCCAGTCCCCGATGGGAATAGGAGGGGGAGGAGGAGGAGGAGCCTGGAGACCCCAAACCACAAATGCTCTCCCAGCATGGCTCCGAGCAGAAACCAGAAAGCAGAGCCTCAGGGATACCAGCATCCTGAAGATGGCCAGGCCATGACCCACGGTGACCTCCTCCGCATCAGAGACTCCACCGCTTTGTTCCAACACGTGTCTCCTCTAGGGCTATGCAGACACGGGGATGTCATGGCACTTCCCAGGAGCCCTTCGCAACTTTCCCCACCAGGTCCAGGTCCCAGAGGATGGTTCGGCACCCTTAGAGGAACCATTCCTTGATACATCTCCTTTCCCACGAGGGGAGGCCCCTGTCTCCCAGCACATGAGGTCATAACCTGCCGGCCCCAACCCTAAACTAACAGTTAGTAGTGATGACCAGGGGCCAAGTTAATCTTCACAAATGCCCCGAGAATCTCCCTACGTAGGAACATCACTGTGAATCAGCAAGGTAACCCTGCCAAGCTACCAGTCAACAGACAGGGCCAGCGACAGTGACCAAGGAAAGTGACCTGGACCACTCGGTTAGACACACCCAGCCGGCACGCTCGCGGGCAGCATCCTCTCTCCTTTCAAAAGACTCTGCCGCCTCTCGGTCTGACTCTTGGGAGCCGACCATTTACTGGCCACCCTAAATCTTTAACCCAGGCTTCTGCCAACCTGGGCACACCCAGGATCTGCTTGCCCGAGTCAGAGCAGGGGGCGCCCTGCAACCAAGACACAGCCTAAGTCATAAGCCAAGCCTGGCAAGCCCTGGACGTGCCTCCATGTCTGCCCCATGTGAGCCCCGGAGGGGAAGGCAAGGCAAGGCACCAGCAAAACCTCCAATCTGGGTGCTATGGGAAAATCAGGACCAGAGGGAACAAAGACAAAGGCATCAACGTCTACAAAGAAAAGCAAGCAAGCAAGGAAAGCATACACGCGAGAGTAAGGTGAGAAAGAACCCAGATGTCATATAAAGTCAGGACCAGCAGTCAGTCGGCCCTGCTCCCCTGCAGCCCCCTCCTCAGACTCTCAAAAAAAATAAGAATGAACATATAAAATGCTAATTCCACAGAGGCCCCACAAAACAGCTTGGGGCACACTGCTGCTGTCCCCAAGGGGGGGCGGGTCCTTCTGAGCATGCTCTGACATCACATCTCCTCCTCAGTCACCAAGTGAAGCGGTGGTGGCGGCAGACAGCTGTCCTTGTCCCCACACAACAGATGGGAGACATTGTGTTACAGAAGTCAGATGCCCAAGGCCACACACGGCCACAAGAAATCCTGTAGTCCGCGGAGAGAGAGCGGATTTTCCATCCAATGGGTCATCTTATCCCTTTCAAAGGTTCAACTTGGACAATAAACACAGTGACCTACACCTGCGCAGAGTGTTTCCTGAAAACCTGGCTTTTTTTGTCTGAGATGCAGTTAGCAGACCTGAAAGGCAGAGGGGGAGGCAGAATTTCTCTTCCTAGTTTCAGATGAAAGAACTGTACCCTCGTGGTGCAAAGCACTATGACACACTAGTCTTCCCAAAAGGTTGCTTTTATACTGTGATCTACACAGGAATTCTCAGACCTGCCAAATGTGAACCCCTACATTCAGTGTGATTTTGACTCAGCTGAAATGAGAAGGGGTCACAGAAGCCACAATTTGCTGCAGAGAGAGAAGCCAGCCAAAAATATTCTATAGCAGAAACCCCCTGTTTGTGTTCAACCTTTTGCCTTTCTTCCTGGAGGATTTGACTGAAGAACTCCTAACTATATGTCAGAGCCCTGTGTTCCATGCCATACTTTCAAGGTGCCACAACTTTCTATTGGCACTCCCTGGACTCTGGTCCTTTCCTCCAAGAATGAAGTTGGGCCCTAGGATGAAATCTAGTCCTTTCCCTCTCATCTAGAACCAGCTTAAAGGCATCCCTGTCACTAACACCAGCATCCTAGCCCAGGACCCCACCTGCTTGTTCCTGGTTGAAGCCCTCTCTCGCTCCCCTACTCCAGCTCTGGTGTAGCACAGTAAGGTCATGTGTTGGGCCATGTTTCTTTCTGAAGCTCAGTTTCCTCATCTATGAAAATGAGTCAGTACACGGCTTTTCCAGCCTGCAGAGAGGAACTAACAGGATCAAGTAAATGACAGAGTAGAAGTCAAAACATTACAAAACCTACTACAAATATACAACTGCAACAGCAATAGACAAACAGATCTGGGCATTCAGTAATATACTTCCAGAAATAATAACAATAGGAGCTAATACTAGCTGTGTGCTTACCATGGGTCTGGGCTCTTTTTTTAAGTACTGGGGATTGAACACAGGGCTTTTGCACTGAACTACATCTCCAGGTTTTTTTTACAAAAACACAGGGTCTCATTAAGTCATTAGGTTGCATGGACTGAGCTTGAACGTGTGATCCTCTTGCCTCAGCCTCCCATAGTGCCGAGATGACAGGTACGCACCACTTCACCCAGTGTGGCTACAATTCTTAACACTCCAGGGGAATCATCTCAATTAAATGGTACTTCAGTTCATAAACTTAATTCTTTCCATGGTTCTGGTCACAGAATAGAAGGAATTAAGTTCATGAACGGAGGTACTACTGTAGTTCTCATAATGACACTCTGCGTTAGGTACTGCTATTCCCACTGGACAGATGAGAAAATTAAGGCACCAAGAGGTTTCCGCCACTTCACCAGGACAGTCTGGCTCCAGGGCCTGTGCTGGAACCTGGCCAGCTCCAATTATTAAACATACTGCCCCTGATACAATGTATTTAGTGTGCTGAGGTTTATACAAGTTATTCACAAACATGATCTCAGGCCTTGCTGTTCAAGAGGAGAAACCCAGTCCAGAGAAAGAACTTACCCAGGGTTTCCACGGTGGTCAATGCAGGACCAGGACTTGGGTGCAGGCGGGCTGTCCCCTGGCTTGGTAGCCCTTCCAGAAGCCTCACCCGCAGTTAAGTCTGACCTGTACCCACCTTTTCCAAACCTCTGCCTACAGCAGCATTTTAAAAGTGCCCTTCTTGGTCACACCAGGGAACAGAAGCTGTCATACAACGAGATGTGGGGTCAGGAGCTTTCGCCAGCAGTGGCCAGCAGTGGACACAGCCAGCTGGACCCCGGGCCCCGTAGCTTTCGGAGTCTCTGGTTGGCTGTGTCCGGCAGACCCAGGAGCTCAGCAAGCCAAAGGAAGTCCTCTCCTCTCAGTGACACACAACTCAGTCCCTCCACTTGACCCACCGTGGCCAGACATTTCCTAAACCTGTTACGCAACTCTCGCTTCATGGAGGCGGCTGCTGGGATTTCTCCCTATTTCAACATGTTTTTGGTTTTCTCTGCAGAAAGCACCAGTGTGAAACCGTGACACCTCAGTGACCAGACAAGGGCCCTTCTGACCTGTCTGGAATTAGGAGCAGGGTGGAGGACGCTCTCAAAGCACCTCTGTAAGCCTGTGTGAGCTTCCAGGATGACTAAGGAGCCAGGATCATCGCTCTGCAGAGAAGGAACCCATTCAAGAAGGCCAGAGAAGTACCCGGATGCTGCTGCCCTGCAGGCTTAGACCTTCCAACTGCAGCAGCCTGACCGCACCACAGCCTGGACAGCCCAGTCCTTGTCCCTTAGCCCAGAGGACAGCAATGTCCCCCCATCCACAGATTCAGTTACCTGCGGTCAACTGGAACCAGAAACACTAAATGGGAAATTCCAGAAAAAACTCATACATTTTAAATAATTTTATTACAGTGTAGTGTTACTTACAATTGTTCTATTTTATTATGAGATGATCATCTCTTACCAGGCCTACTTTGTGGGAGAGTTGTTTGTTTGTTTTTGTTCGGTTTGCTCGATACATAGCCTATGCTGGTCTCAAACTCACAGCAGTCCCCCTGGCTCAGTCTCCTGAGTGCTGGGATTATAGGTATGCCACCACACCTGCCTTGCCATTACCTAATTTATGATTTAAATTTTATCACACATATTTCATGTAGGAAAAAAACAGTGTGTACACAGGATTTGCCACTATCCGGGCTACTGGGCATCTGCAGACTGTCTTGGAACATACATGTCCCCCACAGGGAAGGGGGCACTGCTGTAATTATAAAGACAGGCAATTCTACTTTTCAAAGGGAGCCAGCCCTGTTGTCTAAGCTCAGGGCCTAATTATAGGGACCATGCCTGCCTTGGGAATGGGGGCCAGGAACTCTTATTTTCCTAGCCTGGTGTGCGGCACAAGGCCTGGCCAGAAGGGTGCTCAGTAAATGTGGAATGGAGCAAGCGGCTATATGAAGGCATCACCTCATCAGAGTAGAGCTGCTGCTTGCTGGGTCTTTCTGCAAAAAAAAGGATAGGCACAAGAGCTAGGGTGGCCTCTTTCATGCCTAGGACCATTACGGATTAAAAACAACGCAAAATAGATGAAATAAAAACTAGCATCTCTTCAGTAGCAGGCTTTCATGCTTGTTGTTTCATTTTGTTTTTGTGTGTGGGATAGGTTTGGTTTTGGTTTTTTTTCTCTGCATTTCTTTAAAACAGCCGTGGCATCATGCATTCGCCCAGTATTCCGAGTACTGCTGTGTACCACGCTCTTGCCACAGAAGTCTGGAAGGGGAAAGAGTCCCAGCCATGCAGAGCAGTCAGGCTGTCTCAGGATCACCAGCGGGGAAGGTGACCAGATGTGACCTGCAGAAAGCCCCACTGCCTCTCCGCTGCCTGCACGCCCCACTCACCAAGGAGCATGCGCTGGGCTTCCAGTGCGGATAGGCCGGCCTTACCTCCTATGCTCTAACGGTAGGATCCCACTTGGATGCAAAACACCATGGCTTGGCACCTGCAGACTGCTTTCCACACTGAAAACGATGCTCCCTGCAAACCTGGCCATGGCATCTAACTAGATATAATCAGATCGGGAAGCTGGTGCACTCAGAGGCCAGAGTATGCGGGACCAGCAAGGAACAATTTGCAAAATGAACCACAGTAATTCATTCACTAAAATACTTAATGCGCAACGACTCCGTGCAGCATGTTCTTTCTGGCAATGAGAACAGAAAGAAAAGAAAGAGTTAGGGCTGGGGATTTAGCTCAGCGGCAAAGCACCTGCCTGGCAAACGCAAGGTCGTGAGTTTGGTTCCTGGTACCGGAGAAAAACTAAAAAAAAAAAAAAAAAAGTTAAAAAAAAAAAAAAAAAACCCTGCCCACTTTGAGCTTGCATTCTAATGAGGGGAGAGGGACCATAAACATCATTTTAAAAATACAAATGAAAAATAAATAAGCAAATGACAGTGTGTGTGAGGGAATAGATGCTGTAGCAAAAAAGCAGGAACAGGCAACAGGAAAGTGCAGCGGGGAAAAGGGAGCGCAGACTCACTTTGACTTGGGGCGGTCGGGGCAGACGCCAAGGAAAAGGACCAGATTGGTTCCCTGAGCTGAGGCAGTGGGGAGAGAGAAGCAAACAAGCCCAAGTGGTGCCACAGAAGCAGAGAGAAACAGGTTTTCCATGCACACTGGCAGGGTCTGGGGTACAGTAGTTTCCCCAGGCTGCTGGGGGAGGCCAGGCATGAGGGCAGCCCCTGGGGAAGGTCAGGAGGTCTGCTCTGGGATGCTAAACCTGGACGGGCCATGTCTGCAAGGTACCTGGAGATCCAGCTCCCTTGGGGCCTGAGACCCGAGATAGGGACCTGGGAGTTATTGGGACCCAGGTGGGAAGTGAGCTGTGTGCTGGGGAAGACAAGAGGGTGGAGGGGGAACTCTGAGGACCCAGAGGTGGCCAAGGGACTGAGGAGGAGCCAGACCTGCCGAGGGAAGGCGAGCAGCAGGGAGAAGCGCCCGGCCCCTCTGGCTCACCCAAGGGGCCGGGAACAGGACAGGAGAGTTGAGCAAGGGGATCACTAGCAGCATCCTTGGGGTTTTAGGACAGGGCTGGTGCAAAATGTGGGGCAGTGAGTGACAGAGGAGGACGCAGAGACCAAGCACCAACAGTACTTTGGTAACTGGTTATTTTAAGGAGTAAAACACAGAGCTACAAGAGTCTGCCTACAGGAGGAAAGAAGGTGGCCCTCGGCGGATGTGAGGGGCTGGGGGGTAGGTCTGGGAGGGGTACTTATTTAAGATGAGACTGGGTAGGAGCCACAGAAACATTCTTGAAAAGCTGCCAATGAGGGAGAGGCTGGAGACACTGGAAGTGCATTGCCCTAGAAAAAGGTGAGAACAATGACTACCCCCATCACCGTTTACTAAGAGTTTACGTCCCAGGCAGTGCCGCAAGCGTTTTTGCACTACCTCATTTAATGGTTTCACTGGCCCTCCAGGAAGATCCTCCGGTTAATATACTCACTTTGCAGAGATGGAACCTGAACCCACAAGGGTCAAGCCCTGTGTCCCAGGTGAGCGCCAGGACTCAAATCCAGGTGCGCCTGTGGGGTTCGCACACATTCACCTGCCACCCCGGATTCACCTTAGAGGACAAAGGACACCTGTTCCTTGCAGTGAGCTGAAAGGGCAGCCACAGGAAGGAAGAGTTTGCTTGGGCTCCTGGTTTCTTCACAAACTAGGGAGGGAGACCCCATGCTGGGCTTGAATGTGGTGGGTGGCTGAGCCAGCCTGAAGCAGCCATCGAGGAGGACAGAAACGGCTGACCAGGACCCAGGCAGGACAGGCAGCAGAGCTGTCCCAGGGACACTAACGGAGGCAAGTGTGGCAACTGCTCTGAAGGCCTCGGCTACCCCACATTCTGATATAAGACCAAGGTTCAGGCAGGCCAGTGCTGGAAGGGGCAAAGGCAGAAACACAGGGCCAAGAGCAATGGACCCTGGAGGCCAGACGAAGAGTCTAAATCTAAGATTTCAGGGGTGAGAACCAGGCATGGTGGTGCAAGCCTATAATCCCAGCACTTTGAGAGGTTGAGACAGGAGGATCATAAATTGGACCCCAGCCTCAGCACTTAAGTGACTTAGCAAGACCCTGTCTCAAAAAAAATTTTTTTTTAATTTTTTTAATGGGGTTTGGCAGTGTAGCTCTGGGGGATGGGCTGGGTATTCAGATCCACAGGGATCTGTGGTAGAGAAGCAGCCTGTGCCTCAAAGATGAGGGGTAGTGACTGCAAGCACGATGTGTGTGTGAGCAGGAGCAGGAGGAGGAGGAGGAGGAAGAGAACAGACTCCTGGAGAATGTTCACCCTCCAGGTCCTGTCCCAACTGTATAGCCTCCAGCCACCAGGGGAGTAGTGCATTCTTTCCACATACAGAAGCTGGGCCCAGGGAAGTTAAGACATTTGCTCAAGGGCACAGGTAGGTGCAAAGTGGGGCCCAGTCCCGGGCAGTCGGGGACAAGGGTCCACACTGTACAGTCAGGAGAGGAGCTGGACTCCTATCGGGATGGAAGGAGCATCCGGCAACAAGGGGAAAATGTTCAAGTGATTTCCAATGTCCAAGGACAAATAGAGAAAGAAGAAGCAACAGAAAGCGGAGCGAGGAAAAAGAAAGCAAGAAGAAAATTAGTATCCCTGCCTCACAGATATGGAAATTAAAGCCAAGCGTCCTCTGCCCTGACAGGTAGGTCGCACACCGGGATTGGAAACCTCAGGGTGACAAATGTAGCTCAGTGGGAGCCTGAGGGTGGTTTACGGCTCAAGTGAGAAAGTGACCAGGTCACTTACCTCTGAGAGCCTAGCGTGGGGGCAGGACTTGGGTGCTGGAGGGCTTGTCCCCTGAGGAGGAAAGGCTGAGTACCCGGAGGACAGGAAAAGCACCAGGAAGCACGGGGCAGCCAGAGTGACGGCCACAGGCCTGGTGAGAAGCTGGTGCATCAGAGAAGCAGGGAGAGGCAAGTGCCAAAAGCCAAAAGATCAAGACCCTAAATCAAGGAACAGAAGGTCCCAAGTGCAGAGACGGCTCCCTGCTGCGAAGAGCAGATGGGACAAAACCCTCCCTGATGACATGGCCACGGGTACGACACACCTCCCCAACCCCGCACACAAGCCTGTGTGGTTTAGGCAAAGCAGTCTGTTAAATTAAATCACATGAAATCCCAAGTGCCACTCCATATCCAAAAGCTGGGGCTTACTATCACTTTCGCAAGTAAATTTAATATTAATTAAAATTAAAGGCTCGCCATAGTCCTGGGAGCCCCCCACCAACCTCACACCCCAGCCCGCCTCTCACCCATCTCCAGGAGGAGGAAATGGACACGGGGTGGCGGCTGAGCTCTGTGATGCAGCACAGGGGCTCGGTATGCGGCCTTGGGGGTCACAGGATGAAGGTTAGGGCTGCGGTTCGGAAGTACTTCTTTTTTAACTCCATAACCCAACTTTTCGGTGAAGGACAGAAGAAAGGGACGAGAAGGATCTGAAGGCAGAGAGACAGGGAGGGAGGCGGAGGCAGGGAACGAGAAAAATCGCCGTAATTTTGTTCCAGGAACTAAAGCAATTTGGGATTTCACGCGCTCTTCGGGCTGGCTGAATGGTGTCCTCTGTACTGTACTTTGTTTCCAGAGCTGAGGTGGGTGGGCGGGGACCTGGCGGCTGTCCACGTGCTGGCACCCTTCCTCCCAGTACCCCTGCATGAGGGCGGGAGGGGCTGGAGGGAAGCACAGCGTGGAAAGACGCCCTGCTACCTGCCTCGCCCAGTGCCGCCTCGCTCAGCGGGGCTGGCTGTGGATGTCCGTGAGGCCCCTCCACCCCACTAGGAGCTCAGAGGCTCAGCAGCCGCGGCCCCCAAGGCCAGGGCCGTGAGCTCGGCAGTGCACGTGTTCCTTCTGCGCCCAGGCTGGGAAGGAGGACTCATCCTGGGAGAGCTAAAGGGCAGGGCTTCCCGGACAAGCTGGCTGGGCAGAAGAAGGGCTGTGAAAGGGTGAGCGGAAGTTCCCCCGCTTCAAATCTTTCCTGTTTCCTTTTGCCCCTGCTTTCGCCACAGCAGACTCCGCATGGTCTGCAAGTGGTATGCCTAATCTGGTTGGAATTTCCTCCTCCACCCACCTGGCATGCCTCTCCACAGCCCTGAGCACTCCTGACCCCACCAGGGGTTCTCGCCTCCACCCCAAAGGCTGGTCTGGGCCACCATGCCACTTGCCACTTTCACACACTGGTTACAGGCTCCTGAAGAACTGCTGCTACATCCCAGCTGGAGGAGAAGGTCATGTCTGCTGTAGGTAGACAGACCCTGTGCTCACTGCTGGGTATCTCTTTGCCACTCTCCATACTCCTGGGGATGCCAAAGGTGCCAGTGGCCTGGCCCCTTACAGACGAATGAGCATTCACACCCACCACTTGGGTGGGATTAAGAGAAAGGAAGACAGGAAGGAGCAGGAAAATTGCTACAACCCCAGCCAGAAGCGCAGTTCACACCGCCACCAGGGAAACACACACACCCAGACAGAATTTCAGCAGTCCACGTGGCCCCTCAGTGCATGCCATGCCGGTTCCTATTTTAGACGCCTGCCAATCTCTTTTAAAACGTTGAGCCCACGCATGGGTCACCACCTACAGTTTGAAAAACACTGGTTATTAAAGTGACATTGGGAAGTAAGAGGATCTCATGAAAAAGCAACCTGAACATTCTAACTGTAAGCATCAACAACCCTGCCTTTCTGCACTTAGGACCACAGACCCAAGGAGCTCAGCAGACTCAGGGCTGAAAGGGACCGGCGCTGGCTTCCACGGCACATGCGTCCTGGGATAGGCAAACTGGAAGAAATCGGCTGGCTCCACGCACTCATGTAACAATTACAAGACCAAAGTGGAAATACATGCCTTCGCAAGCAAACTTCCTTTTCCTTCCAAGATACAATTTACATTGATTTGGCCTCCATTGTAATAATTATTTCCAAGTTTCAAGTAGCATAAAAGGACAGCAGATGTTCTATGTGCAAAGCAAGGGGGATGGGTTAAAGGTGGCTGTGAAGAAATCCCGAACTGGTACACGGTACCCACTGACCAGTGACTTTAAAACCACGGGACACGTGTGGCTAGGCATGGTGGCACACAGGTGTGGCTAGGTGTATGGCTACGTGTGTGGTGCCTTAGCCTCCCGAGGCAGGAGGATCGCCACAAGTTAAGACACCAGCCTGGGCTATATGGTGAGCTCAAGGGCGGCCTGAGCCACACAGGATATTAAGTAACCACTGAAAAAATGAAACACAAACAAAAAAACTTAAAGCACAGAATAGTACCCAAGGCATGCAGCAAATTAGGTCTGGCAATCCAATCCAGGTCTCCTGACTCAATTACTCATCATTTTCCTCATCCAAAATATTTAAGAGGAGCACAGCTGTGGTCTCCCGGAGTAAAGCATTTCCATCACTGAGGCATGGCTGTGTCCCTGTTACCTCATGATTGGTCTGAGAAGATCTCAGCACTCAGCTGCTGCCTCCTTGGGGTCAAAATGCAACCTTTACCAGTGCCACTTACCTCCAGGACTGCTCTACGCACAAGATGAATTATGTCCATGATGGTGCCGTGTGTAACAATCAGTACTCAGATTACTTCCTGCACCTCTCAAACCCCTGCTATTTACCATCCTGGATGTCTGACACCTCTCTAACAAGTAAATCCCAAAAGATATTCTCTGTACCTTTTGTCTCTGCTGAAAACTGCAAAGAGAAATCCTTGCTACCCCTTCCAAGAAAACTGCAGGAGAAAACAAAGGTGCTTTACTACCAACCCTGCACACTTAAGAATAACAGAACCCCTAAGGGGCATTACGGAGTCAGAATCAAAAGTCCCAGAACTAGAACTTACTGGCTAGCTAACCCGAGTTCTCATTTTATTGACAGCCCCGTGAGGTACATGATCCGCTCCTCCTAGCTCACACACCACGCTAACGCACCCACGGGTGGAAACTGTTTCAGAAGGCGATACTAAGTACACAGGTGAGGTCTGAAACCAAACATACCAACGTCTAGGTGGCAGGAGGAGCCAGGAGAACTAAACACAGACAACACGTGAGAGTTTAACGTACGACAAAAGCCTTGAGTGTCAAAGGGAGCTCAAAAGGCTGACTAATTATTCCTAACCCTAAAAATAAGCTAAAACAAGGGTCTGCGTTGACTCACCGCAAAGACGCCTAAGAGGTGGTGGATTCCTCTGATGGACTGCATCTCCTGGATACCAGTGGGACTGAAGGCTGCTCAGATTACACCCCTGGGCTCTTAACTTTCCCCAGACTCTGACCAGGGCACATGAGACAACAACTTCAAATACAGGCAATGTTATTACATTCGAGAGCGTCTTTCCTATACCAATGCCACCCAGTATCTGTCAGGTCTTTCCTGCAGGAGCTCTGAAGACCTAGGGAACAAGGTCTCCCTCGCTCCTTGGTAACAGTGGCAGGCCAAGGATCATTCCTCTAATTCCCCTCCGGGACACTGGAGGGCCAGAAGGGGCGATGACTCAGGCCCAGCAGTGTGCTGGCAGACAGGCCTTGCTTTACTACCAGTGACAGTGCCGGTGCCTATTGGCATGGGACATGGCCTGTCCAACCACTGACTGCCAGCTCTGATAAAACCCCCAGAGTTAAACATTTTGGTCTTCACACCTGCTTCTGGGGGCTGGAGTCAGCGATAAGATACATGTAGCTGCTGGTGGAGGAGCTCTGTGGGCCCTGCCCCGCAAGATAGGGTGGCCCTGCCACCTAGAGAGGCCTCCAAGTTTCCCCCAAAGCACACTGTCACTACAGCCAAAAGAATTCGGGTGGCTCTGAGTCAGGGCGAGCCAATCAATTCACCTCTCTGTGCCTCCCTCTCTTCCTCTGTTAACTCCCAGGACTGCGCTATGCACGAGATGAGTTCTGTTCAGATGCTGCAGTGTTTAATAATCAGTATTCATATTACTTCCTGCACCTCTCAGTCCCCTGCCATTCACCGTCCTAGACAGACAGCTCTCTCTAACAAGGAAATCCCACCTGCTGAAGGTGAGCCTTAGAGAAATGCAAGCGGAACTATATGAGTGAAACTATACGGACCAGGCCAAAATGAGTGCCCATTACACAACCCAAGGTGAGTTCAGAGAGAACAAGCTCTCCCCCGCCCACCTCCCAGCAAGCAAAAGGAAAGCAAACGTCACTGCAGGTCTCCCTGCCTGGCAGGTGCTTACCTGCAGGGACTCCGGAAAAGAGGGGCAGGGGAATACACAGCACCCCAAAAAAAGCCCCAACGGGGCGCAGCAGGCACACGCTGGTCCCAGGGGGCGCGCGGCCAGGCTGGGGCCACGTTTCCCCGGCGGGCCAGCGTGGTTAGCGCTTCCCCACCCCTAGCCAGCTCGGAAACTGCGCACGTGTGTGCAGCCCCGGCCGCCGCGCACAGCGTGTGTGGAGACCCCGCAAAGCTGCGGCGCCGCCCCGCGCGGAGCTCCCCCATACCCCGGAGCCTGGCCCCTGGTCCTCCCGGCAGCAGCGCGGCCAGCTGCGGGGGCCGAGCACTGTGCCGGAGCAGCGGT
>NW_004955403.1:46637400-46697913 GCF_000276665.1 Chinchilla lanigera | reverse complement strand
GCGACCCCGGCCCCCGCAGCGGGCGCCCGCGCACGGCGTGGTTTCGGGGCGCTGCCCCCGGCTGTCTGTGCGCGAGATGCAAGCCCGCGCGCGCCCCTGCTCTGCTCGCTCCGTCCCTCGCGCCTCCCCGCGCCTCACCTTCACCGAGTCCACCGGGTACATGACCGAGTGCTCCAGGATCCCGGCCATCGCTCCGGCTGTCATGTGGGTGGAAACGGAGGCGCTGGTCGGCAGGTTCTCGTAGTCCTCCGACCCGGCGTCCTTGCCGCCGCCGCCGCCGCCGCCATCTCGGCTGTCCCCATCCATCCTCCGCCCCGCAGCCTGGCTGCCCACGCCGCCGCGGCGCAGCTCCATTCGCCGGCCCCGCGGGGCGCGGGAGGCTGCAGGAGGTGGGCAGGGAGGGGGAGGGGGCGGAAAACTTCACTTCTTAAAGTGGGAACCTCCTCCCGGGGCCGCGGCCGCTGACGCCATGGCGGGCTGGGGCGGAGCCGAGGGGCCGGAGGCACCAATGGCAGGGAAAGAAGAGGCCCGCCGCGGCCGCGCCATTGGTGCGCGGGGAGTGCGCGCCCGCCTCCCTTGTGACGTCACCGCCCTGTGCACTTTTCTAAGCCACCGGATGGGGGCGAGAGTAGTCGTTGGGGTGTCCCGGGAAGTTGGGCGACCTGAGGGTGGTTGGTGCTGGCCCGCGAGGGGCAGCAGGGAAAACGGACCCTGGGGAGGGTCAGCCGAGCGGCAGAGGGGAGATGCCCAGAGGTGGAGGGAGATCAGGAATAGCGGCTCCTGGAAAATCCACCCTCCAGGGCCCGCGGGTTTGCAAACTGTATTGCTCAGCAAGCTTTGGCATTCCTAAGGCCAGAAAGGGAGAGGGTAGCCGAGGGGCGTTGCTGGGAATGTCAGTTATGAAGCAGTTAGGGTGGTTGGATAGGGGAGAGGTTAGAAAGTTCTAGAACTGAAGACATATCTCGATGTCGGGGTGCACCTCTCATGACACATACCGTACAGGGGTCAGTTAAAACTCACAGGCCCTGTTCTAGCTAGCTTTGTTGGGAAAGGGTTTTATCTGAACTTGTTTCTTTCACTGAAAACGTACCGAGAAGAGCTGGGTGTGTTCCTCCTCTTGTTCTCCCAAAAAGCCAGGCCAGCCCCTCCCTGCTACAGATTGAGCAAGACGCTGGTAACCCAGATGGGGCCCTTCAGTTAGAGCCACCTGCACATTTTCTTTGGGTTTGGAAGATCTTTGGAAATGAGATCTGCCTGTCTGCCTGTCTGCCTTTTAGACTCTGGTCTCTTTAACGTCATCCATCAGGCTTGATTGGTAGTACCCCGGGCATGCTCCATCTGAGGGAAAGGGTGTCAAAAAGTAAGGAAGATGCCTGTCAGCTTGTGGAAGTCTCCATGGAGGTGTGCATGCATGTTCCACGGCTGAGGCCCCCTGGGACTGATCAACTTCTAAGGCATCCAGAGCTCCCTGCCCTACCTGGACCAGGGTTCTTCTCAGGAAAGCTGGGCAGACCCTGAAGATGCAGCGCCTGCCAGGGTTCTGGTGGTGCCCCAGACAGCTCTCAGAGGAGTGAGATACCCTACAGTGTGTGTACATCAGCAGAGGCCAACAAGCTTCAAGGCCAAGGGCAATAATTTCCCATTCTGTGTAGCTGCACATAGCAGTTTCCGAAATGTGTGCTAAGAAGGTGATAAAAACAAGCTCAGTGTTTAATGATGGCTAAAGAAAAAAGCCCTCTACTTCTGTCAAAGGTGATTTCGAAGATATGTTGGTCAGAAGTTGTTGATACCCATTTAAAAATGGATGCCCCAAACTGGATTTGGTGCTGCACACCTGTAATCCCAGCACTCGGAAAGGTTGAGGAAGGAGAAACACAAACTTAGGGTCAGGTTGGGCAACTTAGCAAGATCTTATCGCAAAATTTAAAAAAAAAAAAAATGGCTGTTTGTGAGATGGAAACACTCTCCAGTATTTGAGAAAAAGAAAAAAGATACCTTTTAATCAGTATGTATCAGCTCCATGTCCTCCTTCTGGAATGTGACACAAAAGCCTGCATATGCATGAAGCTCTTTTCCAAAGCATTATTTGTCATAGTAAATTACTAGCAACAACCAAAACATTCAACCAGAGCGGAATGGCTACAAAAGTTATGACAAGTCTATTAGTGAAATATTATGCAACCATTAAAGATCATGGCCCCATTATTCAATAACATAAGAAATGATTCATATAATAGGTGAAAAAATGTCTTACTGCAGCTATTATAGTCACACAAGAAAAAAAGTGAAATGATTATAGTGATGGTGACAAGATTGTAGAGAACTCTTTTGACTCTGTTTCTCAGACTTAAATTGTTTCAGACTCTCTATTGTTTGTATAATTTAAAAACAATGAATTCTTTTTAAAAGAACATACACATATATCCTAATGGATGAGAAATGCCCTGAACTTTGCAGCAGTGATACTGGTGGAAAGAATTCATCTTTCTGATGGTGAAGAGGATTCTCAGCAAATATGGCTATGCCTGTAAACTTCAGGGATGTGTTTCTTTTCAAAACTTTATCATAAAATTTAAGTCAAAACCAACTGAAAATCTTCAGAATATTTATTGTCAGCATCCCATATTTTGTTCTGTTTAGCTATACGATAGATATAATGGTTGAATATTTGGCATTCATCTTTCATTCCTTGTTGCATTACAGTATGCAAAACATTTAAAGCCACAATTCCCAGACTCTCTTGCAGCTATAGGTTGAGGTGTGAATTATATTTTACCAGCAGATGAACTAGTGAGATATGGAAAGTGAATGTGAGATGGAAACTGTCTTTCCTCTGCCTTGATGTTTTCTGCTGCCCGAGAAGGTCATAAACAATTGGAGTAAGAGCAGTTGGAAAAGACAGTGGCTTCCCTTTTGCAACAGTATTGAAGCATCGGTTCCTTAGATTCATGGATGTTGAAAGGTGTTGGTGGCCGTGTGGTGACAGCAGTGGTAGTCACAGCTTCTTGCTCCCTGCACTGTTGCTTCAGTTGGTGGCCCCTTGATTCCTTAGCTTTGGAGGGTGTGACAGAGGTAGCGATCCCTCTTGGGAGGCCTGCTTGGCAGTGTGCTTCTCAGAGTTATGCTCAAGAACACAGCCTGGAGTCTTATCCCTATCCCTCCTGACAATACCATGCATAGCAGCAGAAGGGCAAGATAATGAAGAAGCCATCTCTGAGCATGGAGACCCAGCAGCCAGCCCTCCTCCTTGACCTCTAAGGAAGGCCTTTTGGGAGGGCCACATCCCAGACATCACAGTTCGGTGTTTTAGACACACTGCCAGCATGCAGGGAGTAAATCTTATTTGAAAGGCAAGAACTCAGGGACCAGGAGCAGAGGAGCAGCTGCTAATCTGATCCTCTCCCAGGAGACTCAGAATGACTTGCTGGTTCTGCTGAAGTCTTACATAAAGTTCCTGAACGTTGAGTCTCTGAAGATGTCATCATGCTGCTTGCTGTAGGCCAACTGGCAGCCAAGCTACACTTTGAAAGAGGAAGCTTCTGAGCACATAGGGTGCAGAGCACCAGGCTTGGGGTCATGCATATGTGTGAGCCCCGACTGCACCATTTACTAGCAGAGTGGCTGCGGCCACCTCAGTGACATGCTTCCTCCACTGTGGACCGTGGTCACTGATACTTGCATGAGCTGAATGAAATATAGGAAAGATAAATTGAAAATGGAAGCTCACAATGAAATAGGTATAATTTGGGTGCAGGGAGTAAAGATAAGAAGGCCAGGGTTTGACAGGAAGAGGTCCAGACTTTCTCCAGACTCCTACTTTTTTCACAGTAATCACTCGTGCTTTGGCATGCCCATCCACTATGCTGTACACAGAGGCATCACCACCCAACCTAGACTATAGCCAGGGCTGGGTCTCCCCTGGGGACTTTGCCTTCCTCCGCTATAAGCCGGAGAGAAGATCCCTAGGTCCCTTGCCATGGGACAACTATCGACTGGCATTGTGTCTCCTTAAGGCACCTACCAATTGACATGGCCCCAGGGTGTAGGCTGTACTTTCGCCCATTGTTTTGCTCCTTTTTCTTTCTGGGTTTGTTTTTGTTTGTTTATTTGTTGTTTTTTGGGGGATTGGGTGGGAGTGTTTCTGTTTTTCAGACTGAATCCAGGGCCTTTGCACTGAGCTACATCCCCAGTCTTTTTCTGTGTGTGTGTGCCAGAGTCTTGAGTTGCTAAATTCCCCCAGCCGGGCTCAGTTTTGCCGTTCTCCTGCCTCAGCCTGTCAGAGTGCTTGGATTGACAGCATTGACCACCATGTCCAGCTGACTTTTGTTCTTTACAATAGCTCAGTGATGGCCAACTTTTTAGAGACAAACACCCAAACTGCAACCCAAAACCCACTTTTTATCACAAAGTGCCAACACTGTAATTAAACCTGATTACTAAAGTTTTAGTTTAGAAAAAATGACTCACACATTAAATCTCTTGTATTAAAAGAAATAACGCAATAACACAAGTGCCATAGGTTCACTACCACTGTAATAGATGTTCATGTACGTGCTGGCTAATGCTAAGCCAGTGTATATGTAGGGAGGGTTCAAGAGCCTCTGGAAATGCACTGTCTCCTTCTCCTGTACACAGCTGTCCCTTAATCCCAGGATCTCTTGCTTTCCCAAGGAACAGCACCATTTCTAAAAGCTCTCTCTGTGATTTATATTCAGGGATGTCTCCCAAGGAGGCAAAAGAAGACACAGAGGCAAAAGCTACCCAGAACCCGAAGTCAAATAAAGAAGAGGTGGCGAAGAGCCATGGGATGTGCAGAATGCAGAGCTGCCTTGCCTTACTAGATTGCTTTTTACAAAAGGCAGTGACCCGCAAGAGTCAGAGTGGGGTTTCAGTAAGTTGAGAAAGGGACTGACCCCCGCTGCCTGCTAAGAGCCTGCCCACAGCTCAAAGCCCCATGTGCCATCAGCTGAACCCCAAGGCTGTGAGACAGTGCCCTTGCTGCTCTCCTGGGTACACCTATGCCATGCTCCATGACCTGGCGACAGCCTTCCCTTACTACATAGATAGCCACTGTCTCTGAACAGCTGTGACCCTTGCTATCACTCCAGAGGCCACCCCTTGGCAGATAACAGATAAAGCCCAGAGGTGGCCAGAGCAGGTCCAAGCAGAGTATGGGGATGTCCAGGGAGGCAAAGCATTGGGCACATTCTGGCCGGGGTGTGCCCCTGATGTGCACTTGTGTGATGAGCTGTGGACCATACACTGGCCACACACCCCAACAGCTAACAGCAGTCATTTTTCCCTGTCCTCGTCTACTTCCACAAATGTACTCAGTTCCTAAAAAAGAAATCTCTTACATCTTCCACTATTGCCCAATTTCTATCCTCCATCCTGAAGTCCTTGAGTCACCTCCTTATTCACAACATCACTCCTTAAACCTTTGCGTGGTGGTTTCTAAGCCCTGCAACTTTCTACAGACCTCTTGAAAAGGTCACCAATGACCTCAACACCATCTCTGCCTGCAGCTTTGTGGGTAAACCCTGGACCTCACTTCCTCTGGAATTCCTCTGGAATTCCTCTCTGGCCCTTCGGCCCTACTCCATGCCTCCCTCCTCTCCACACTCTGCCCTCAGAGCCTCTCTCCTCCCTTCCTTGTGGTCCTGTCTCCACCTCCCGGTCACCAGCCCTGAATCTGTGCTCCAGTCCCACTGGCTCCTGCATGGGAATGTTCGGCCCAACCCTAAACTCCGAAAGTGTATTCCTGCCCTGAAGCTACTGTAACAAACTGCCACAGACTGAGGGTTTAAAGGAACAGAAGTCATTGTCTTGAAGTTCTAAAGTCCAAGGTGGGGCATGGGGATTTAGCTCAGCGGCACAGTGTCCGCCTGGCAAGCACAAGGTCATGAGTTCGATTCCCTGCACTAGAAAAAAAACAACAACAACAACAACAACAAAAACGAAATAAAGTCCAAGGTGGCCACAGGGCCATCTCTCTCTCTCTGAAAGCTGTTGCAGAGGGTCCTTGTCTCTTCCAGCTTCTGGTGGCTCCTGTAACATTCCTTGGCTTGTGGATACATCACTCTAAGCCCTGCCAGCGTATGTGTCATCCTCTTGTGCGTCTTCATGCCTGGCTGAATTTCTCTTAGAAGGATACCTGTCATGCTGGATTTAGGGCCCACCCTAGTCCAGTATGATCTCAACTGAATGAACTTGATCACACCCACAAAATCTTCTTTCCAAATAAGGTCATAATTGCAGGTTGTGGGTGGCCATGAAGTGGGCGGTGGGATGCTATTCCACTTGGAAGACTGAGAGGGGAACAAGAGTCTCAGGAGGCCTGGATTCCAGTCCTTACCAACATCTGCCCCGTCCCTTTGTCTGTGAAATACTGGCCTGGGGTTAGCCTCCCTAGAGGCAGGACCCCCTCCAGCTCTCTGCTTCCCCTCTAAAACTAAATTCCCAGTCTTCCCTCAACATCACCAACTCCCACTAGTATTTTTCCACATGTACTTGAACGTCTTTGTACAAGCAACTGGCTGGCAAGGTTCGTTCTTCTTGATTCTTTTTATCTGCTTCTCCGAGATTAAAAAATGACATTGTTAATAATGCTTTAGGACCAAGAAATAAACCGGGAAAGGCAGGACATAGTGTCACCCTAATTCTATCCAGCTTGTCATTCTAAACTCATCTCCCTAAATCTATGGCTCTTTTCTCACCTTAGGTCCTCTTCAGAGGAAAGGCCTGTCCATGTCTCCACCTGTTGAAATGGCACTTGATGTTCATCTGTCCCCCCCACAGGCATCCAGTCTGGAGCTCCCCTGCGTCTCTCCCAGAGCTCATAAGCTTCCTTTCTCCGCATATTACAGGTCTGATAACCACATCCCACCTCTCCCATTGTATGCTTAAGTTCCTTGAGGATATACACAATGGATGTTTACAATTTTTAAAATTTTATTACCATAAAAGACACATTGCCCTTAATCCCCCTCACTTCAAGCAATCTCCCACTCCCATAGTTCTTCCGCTGTCTGAAGCAGTTCTGGAAGTCCTCTTTCGTGAGTGTCTTGAGTTGCAGAGTTGTGACTGTCTTGATGTCCTGAATTGATTCAAAACATTTACCTTTCACCGTCGTTTGAACTTTGGGGAAGAGCAAGAAGTTGCACGGTACCAGATCTTGAGAATAAGATGGATGGGGACACCCTAGAATATTGAAGGGCCTCCCTTTTTATTGGCTGGCATGTGGCAAGAGTATTCACTGTACTTTTTAACACACCTTATAAAGACATTCATTTAGAGGACTTCCAGAACTGTTTTAGAAAGTGGCAGGAACACCATATTTTTGATCACCCCATGTGAATCTGAACACTGCAATGTTTAGGGATGCTAATATATTTGACAAAAGTGAAGAAAAGCAAAGGAATGATAAAACTAAAATGTCAGATTCTTCTGAGGACTTACAAACTAGGATATGATTCAGGGAGGTGTAAGGTAGGACTTCAAAGGTAATAGCTGTGCTATTTTTTATTAAACTGAGTGCTAAATACACTGTTATTCATTGTATGTTACATTCATATCCACTGTCATTTTGTATCTACTTTATGTTCAATAAGATCCAAAAGATACAATAGATATTCTGAAAAGGAAAGGAACTGCTCAAAAGGAAAAAACAACTGGGATGCAGGGAAGGAGAAAAGAAGGAAGGGGAAAAAAAAAATATATATATATATATACACAAGATAGCTAAGATAGTTATACTACTAATTTCTATTAGTTCATTGTAAGAAACAGTGCTATTATGGTTGGATAAATTTTGCATGCCTATATCTGGTAATCTGAGCAACTACTTTAAAAATAACAGTATGCAATTAATAACCATTGTTAATTTTCTATCATCTTGTTTTGAAATTCTGTATCATTTTTATTGTTTTTTCCTCTTTAAAATAAAAAAATAAAAATAAATATGTAACACTGATGTGTGATGGTTTGACTTTTGATCTTTCTACTTTACTGATGGTGCCAAAGGGACAAGCATGGCCACAAGGAGAAATTGTACTTGATTTTTTTTTCAGTGCTGGGGATTGAACTCATGGCCTTCGCACTGAACTGGGATAAATCCCCTGGTGTATCATTCAAACTCTTTTACTCTCTCACCTTTGAAATAAACTCTGAGGCTGATAACACTCCTTTATTGCTGTAATTAGTCGTATCTCAGGTACCTGCTCTGTGAAAATCAATGGTCATCCATTCCCCACTCTGAACTCTGCCAAGATCACCTGACAGCACATTAGCACAAGGCCACATTGGCCAAGTTCTCCAGGTGGCTTGACAGGATCATTAATGTATGGATCATTAATGAGAGACTTAGTCGATCACCATCTCGGGCGCACGGGCACCCTATTTCCAGGGCCTCCAATAGCAGCAGAAATGTGCTCTTTAGCAGAGTGGAGATGGTGTGGCTTAAAAATTGAAAGCATGTGCTTTGGAGACAGACCAGGATTAAGCAAATAAATACTGGCTGCTTCCAAGAGTTACATTTGGGAGAAGCAGCTACTTGGCGATTTGGAACACCATCCCCTGTGATTTACCATGTGGGTTTCATGTCTGTCTCTCTGGCCCATCGGTCCAATGATACATAGCATCTCTCCTGACTTTTTGTCAAGTCTGATCTCAGTTTCTGATGGAGGACAGTTGCAGGGAAGTTGTGAATTTGTAAGTGAAAGACCAGCAGAGGAGCCCTGGTGACCACCTGACAAAACGGTCTGAGTTAGCTCCAGGAGACTCTCAGATGCAATAGAGAAAGGTTTCACAAAGACAACCATTGGTCAGTCTGCACAGTCCCTTGAGAAATGGAGGTGGCAGGGAAGAGCCCTGGGGGAGTTTTCAGGGAACAGCAGATTTCCCCTCCCCCTGGCTTCCAGGGCAGAAACCTACTGTGTTGATAGATGGACAGCCAATATCTAAGCCCCACTCTAACTGTGCTGGAATGAGCTGAATAGTAACATTTCCTTAAATAAAAACTAAACACACGCACACACAAACTGGGGCATTCTAATTATCCTTTGTTAGTTGCCAGAGTCCCACTTGCTATAATAAATATGCCCTCCTTAATTCAGCCCAAATACAGCAATTCACAAAATTTGTCTGTGGTAGCAGAATGCTACGTAGCAATTTTTTCTAGAAATCTGCCTATACAAGACAATTTATGAAAAATCAGGGCATTTGTTGAACATAATTAGAAAGAACATTTTTAGTCTGGTATTTTAAAACTAGTCTGGCTCATGCAATCACTTTAGAAAACTGTGAGAACCCACTGTATTAGTCATCTTTTTTTTTTTATCACCATGACTAAACAACTTAAAGGGGGAAAGTCTATCTTTGCTCACAATCTCAGAGGTTTTAGTCCAAGGTGAGTTGGTTCTGTTGTTTGTAGGCCCATGTGAGACAGAAACACTGTGCTGGAAGAGGGTAGTGGAGGAAAGCTGCTTGCCTCATGGCAGCCAGGAAGCACTGTGTGAAAAGAAAGGGAGGGGATGGAGAGGGGGAGGAGAAGAGAGGGAAGGGGGAGGGGGAAGGGAAGGGAGGGCTAGAGGAGGGGGAGGAGAAGGGAGGGGGGGAGAGGGGGAGAGGGAGAGGGAGAACGGAGGAGCCAAAGGAAGAGAAGGAGGGAGAAGGAGAGAGAGAGAGAGAGAGAGAGAGAGAGAGAGAGAGAAAGGAGGAACTGAAGGAGGAGGAGGGGGTGGAAGATGTAGGGACAGGATACACTCTCAAAGACATGCCCCCCAGTGAGCTACCTCCTGCAGCTAGGCCCCACTTCTAATAGCCCCTTCAGGGCTGAACTTATTAATAGATTCCCACCCTCAAGGTCCAATCACCTCTCCAGGTCCCACCTCTGAACACTGTGGCACTGGGGCTCAAACCCTCACTGTATGAGTTTTGGGGGGACACTTCATATTTAAACCATGCACCTAAACATGAACATACATATAACCTATGACCCAGAAATTTTAATCCTAATATACTCCCAGTGACAACACATACTTTGTGTACCAAAAGAAGCATATCAAGAAATTGCACATGGCAGCATAATTCACAATAGTCCCCAAACCAGAAACAACCCAAATGTCCAGTAGTAATTGTTGTGGTTTGGAGGTTTTTGCAAGGGAAACAATATAATTCAGGACACATATTTTATAAGATTATTTATAATAGTCACCCAAAGAAGCATATACAAACAGAGTGCAGGAAATCTGTCCACACACTAAAGACCAAAGAATCCAGCCTTGACCCCATGGCAATATCCTGCATGAGTCCAGCTGGAGGCCTAGAGCCCATGACAACGTCTCATGCAGGTCTGTTTCATGGATCTGTACTGGGAAGGCCCAAAAATCAGTGGTGGAAGCTAGAAAGTCTGTGTCAGCAGGATTAAGGATCTGTGCTAGCAGGGTGAGGGATATGAACTGGAGCCAGGAAGTGACACTCACAGTAAGAACCAGAGCTCCCGGAAAAAGCACCACAGCCAGTCTCAGCAATAGTGAGGTCCTGAGCTCCTCCAATGATGAGGAAAGCCAAGTTCCCATCAGGAAAGCCAACACAACAGCTTCCCCAGGAGACTGAGCAGTGCACCATCTTCCCCTCCTGAGCCAGGAAGCAATGCTCAAAGCAAGGACCAGAGCTCCCCCAAAGTGAACCGAAGCCATTCTCAGTGAAAGCAAGGCCCCCGCTCCTCAGACAATGAGAACAGCTGAGTTCATCAGGGAAGTCAGCATGACAAGCTCCTGTAAGAGAACCAACAGATCCTTATAGCTTCTACCAGCTCCCAACAACCTCTCAGCTCCTAACAGTCTCTCCTCTTCTCTCCAGTTCTGCCTCGTGTGCTGTCCGCAACAGTCCTCAGGTGGGCCTCCCACACCCAGCACCACACTGGTTCAGTTCAGCTGGGCGTCACAAGCTGACCACCAGTTGTCAATCCACCACAGTAACCGAACGGATAAATAAGTTGTAGTATGTTTACACCACAGAATGCTGTACAGCAGTAGGAATCACAAGCTCGATGTTGAGAAAAGGAAGCCAGACACAAAATAGTAGGCTGCATATGATTCTTTTCAAATGAAGTTCAAAATCAAACACAACAAACTGATAGTCTTAGGAATCAGTACAGAAATTACTCTGTGGCAACAGAGAGGCATGAGAGACCTTCTGGGGCCCTGGTTGTGTTCTCTGTCCTATCTGGGCACCAGGTACATTAGTGCATTCACTGTGTGCATGGAAATTCCTTAAGGCACACACTTGCTATAGCATATGTGGCAGAAGTCAATATATAGCTATAGGCATAGAAATATTTCCATATTTTGGAGGAAAAATATGATCAACAGTTGTTGAATTGACTGAGAAGGAAATAGAACATAGTGGAAAAGGTAAACCTGGAAGTCAGCATTTCCAGCATAACCCTTACCACCTACCTGTGGCTCTTTGGAAAAGTCACAGATCATCCAAGCCTAGGTTACAAAATGGACATGTGAATTCTTACATTGCAGAATTCAAAGAGAAGTTACATAAGGTACCTGATTTATATTGCTGTTATTGTATTATATATAATATGAGTGTTAATATATTGTATAAGGCACATCTTAGTAAGATACACATTCATGCATATGTAGATATGTAGATATGTATATTTTTAAATACTAATTTCCTCTTTGGTGTTTAATGACTCGTGGCCAGCTCCTAATGTGGGCATTTTTCATAGCATGCTTCTGTTCATCTAAAAGCTTAATCATCAGTTAAGTTTGTTTTTGAAGTGTTCTTTGTTCCAAAAAATCAAAATCTTGTGATAAATGCAAGTATATAAAAATCAAGATATGAACATGCCTTGCTATACTTAATAGACTTAATTTTGGTGTATAGATGGAATCAAATTGTCACCGATTGGTCACCACTATAAAAGTTACATCAAATACATTAGCAGTTTCTCATAACCGATCACTTCGGTGCAAGTAAACGATGTTTATTTTCACCCAAGAGGCCATGGGGCCTGTCCAGGCATGAGATCTTACCGTCTAGCCCTTCATTTAAACAGGTGGTAATCGGAGTGCCTTCTTTCAGCTCTGTGGGCTGTCCCTCTGTCCTTTTGACTGAATGAATATTAATGTTGGGCATCTGCATGCTCACTTATCTCACGTCTTTCTGCCCCTAGGAGTGGGCAGTCAGGTCATACTAAACAGTGGCAACTTATGTAACTCTTCATAACTTTCAAGCACTTTCACAAACCTTATCTCATTTGCTCATTAGGACTGTTACTAAAGAGTAAGATGGAAAAGTTGAGCCATGTAATATTCTATGAGGGAGGGTGACCTACCCCAAGGAGGTTGACTAATGGCCACACTCTCAGTAGGAAAGGAAGTGTGACCTAGGACTGTCTGTGACCAAACTCAATTCAACTTTTTTTTAAATCAACCCCCAGAAAAAGTCGTGGAATGCAGACTATTAGAAGACACAGTGCTAGGGGAGTTTGCTTCTTGGTGGAACTTCACTTGTCCTAGAACACCTTTCTTGGCAGCTACTACTCATCCTTCCAGTCCCCATTTAGTTGTCACCGCCTCTGAAAGGTCATCCTGAACAGGTTTGCTTTGGTTGCTTAAGGAAAAACCCTGACGTCACACCTAAGTTTCATGATCATTCATAGGGAACGTCATCCCATCTATTAAGCTGGGCACAGTGGCCCATGTTTTTAATCCCAGGCTCTGGGAAGCTAAGGAGGGTTCAAGCCCTACCTGAGCAATTTAGAGGCTGAATGAGGCTCTGCCTAAAAATTAAAAGAAAAACAAGCTAGGCTTGTAACTTGTGCAAAATTCAAAGGCCCTAGGTTTAATCCCCAGTATTGGGGATGCAAAGAGGAGCAGGAAGAAGAGAAGGAAGAGGAAAACAAGGAGAAGCAGCAAGCTGGCCCCACCTCCAAAATATTACCTCCCGATACACAGTATAATTTGGTTATTCACTGAGCTTATTCATATTTACTATCCATTGTCTGCTTCCCTCCAATAAAACGTAAGCTTCTCAGGGAAAGATCTTTGCTTCATTCATTAATAGGTCCCAGAATCTATACATGGTAGGAATCTATAAAGTACTTATTTTTTAAAAATGAATGAGTGAATAAGTGAAGGTGCATTGGGTGCCCCACTTTGTATCCCAGTCTCTGTAATTCTCACATCGCAGTACTTTACAAGCTATAGTGTAATTGACTGAGATTTGTTTCTCCATAAAAACATATCTTTTAATTACAGGTTTGTCCATGAATAAATCCTACTTGTCATGTAATGGTTTACTGGTCTGACCATTTCACCAGATTGCAACCCACAAATAACCCTTAGCTGGTCAGCCTGACTGACCGCTGGTACAGTGCCCTGCACAGAGAAATGGCAACTTTATTCAGTGTTCGACAGTCTTCTCATGTTTTCCATGAACCAATTCATTAAATCCTCACAACAGCCCAGAGAGCAGGTGCTAATACAATCCTTGTTTTATAGATAAGGAAGCTGAGGCCCTGAACAGCTAAAAAACGTGAACCATGGCACATAGAAAGACTCAGATCTTGGCTCCTGACCTAGAGGGCTGAGTCGAGAAGACAAATTCCAAACTACTGCACTGAATTGCCTCTCCTTGATAAAAAGTATTCCATGAGTGAATCAATGAAATATGGCCACCAAAAGAGAGAATGTATTGTTGAGCTGAATTGGTGAAATGCTAAGATAAGAGAGATTGTAACCCCAGAGCTTGGGTCCAGGTCAGCCCAGTTTAAACTCCTTTTCAAGAAGACATCAGTCAGTAAAAATGATTTAAAGTCTTAAGCCAAAATGGCAAAGGGTCTAAAAATTATGAAACAGTCTGTGGAACTTCTCGGTCTTTGAAGAAGAGGTGTAAGAATTCAGACTCTGTCTTCAAACCTAATGATTCCCCTGAGAAGTGAGCTGGTAAGGTACTATAGGGTCCTGAGGCCAGAGCTAAAATGTAGGGATAAGTCACAGGAAGACAGACTTCAGCACATGGTATGGAGGATCCCTAATTGAAAGCAATCAAAACCCAAAACTCCGTCAAAAGATGAATGGAAAAATGAAACGTGGTGTATACAACCAATGGAAGAGTAATCAGCCTTAAAAAGGGAAGCGATTCAGACACATGTTACAACATAGAAGAACCTTGGAGACATGCTAAGTGACATAAGGAAGTCACAAAGGGGCCCGTATTGTATGATTTCACTTACACGAGCTACCTAACAGAGTCAAATGGATAGAACTGTGGTTTCGAGGAGCTGGGAGGAGAGGGAATTGGGGAGTTATCCTTTAATGGGTTCAGAGTTTGAATCTGGGATGATGAAAATTTCTGGAGATCGCTCTTGGTAATGACTGCACAACAATGGGAGTGCACTTAATGCCACTAAGTTGTACACTTACAGATGGTTCGTGTGCTAAATTTTATATTAGCTTATAATGAAAAAGATTTAAACTTCAAACTTTTTTAATTTTAAAAATTAAAAATTTTAATAAAAGTTTAGCAAAACTAAAAGCAAATATCTATCCTGTGAGAAAGTAAAGTTTCCCCCTGTGGCAACAAGCGAGCAGTGGATGGAGATCCGGGAAATGTGAGAGCATTCTAGAATTCAGCAGGGAATTGGCCTAGATGGCCAATAAGATTCCTCTCTTGGGGGCTGGGGATATAGCTCAGTGCCATAAGCGCTTGCTTGGCAAGTACAAGGTCGTGAGTTCAATCCCCTGTATTGCAAAAAAAAAAAAGATTCCTTTCTGTTCTTCTTCCTTTGTTTTCCATAGTTCAGGAGCGCTCCCTGTGTCAGTCACTGAGGTAAGCGTGATGATCTCACAGACGCTCCACTGCACCCTAAGGCCATACTAAGGACAGCCCCATTTTGTAGATGAGGCTTTAAATTCTTGAGAAATTTGCTCTGAGTTCTCTCAGAAAGAGACATATCCACCTTCCAAGGACATTGCTATGGCCAAGATGTCACCAGAGAGACAGAAAGCCTCAGCCAATGTTGTCTGAACCATTCCTGTCCTTTCAGGTCAATTGTTCTACTTAGCAAACCTTGTTATTTTCTTTACCAGTTCCCATGTCAAAGCTTCTGTGCTGCCTCCTTTGGAAGGTGGTTGTAAATGATGGTTTGAGGACACAGGCTCTTCTATAAACCCAGTGCTCATTTTATAAGCACAGTACTTTGTATTTAACATAGTCCATAAATACTTTGAAGCGGGGTCTAGACAATAGAATACAAGGCACACATGTCATCTAAAATTTTCAACTAGCTACACTAAAAATGTACAAAGGAACGGGGTGTAATTAATAATATATTTAGCCCAATTTAACCACAGTCATTATTAATGAGTATTTTACATTCTTTATTGCTACTGTCTTTGAAATTGGGATACACATACATTGTTTTAAACAATACATCTCAGCTCAGACTAGCCGCATTTCCACAGCCACATACAGCCGGGGACCACTATAGTGAACGGGGTGATAGACTCTTTTCTTCAAAGAGTCTGATAATGAAACGTACAAGAGAAATAAGGTTGCATTCTGAAGGGCGTCAGAGCTCGGGAAAGTTGTACTTCGTACAAGATGCTGATAATGTATGTCAACAATGAACCGTGAAAAGGGAGGAGAAAGGAAATGACAAGGCTTCCTGGTGCTAGTGCAAGAGGAGTGTAGCAAAGACCCAAGGCAAAGGTCAGCTTTGCAGTCCATGCCGGTTGGCTTCTGCTATAATTTCTTAAAACTCTTTTGCTCTTTTTTGTGATTTCTAACATTCACCCTTATTTCCTGCCCCACACTTCTGCCGTGCTCCATTCACCCAGGTGCCATTGTTGGGATACCACACCCGAAAAGCTGGCTCTCATGTCATCTGCCCCGAAGCCACTGCTCAAATGCAAGACGTGGAGCCAATCAACTGCCCCTGACTTTGCTTGCTTACTTTGTGAACAAAATATTCAAGAATTCAGTCATTATTCAGTTGGTCAGTAAATACCAGGTGTCTCAAAAGCACTAAATACTGTCCCCAGGCTGTTACCCTCTCCAGATTCTCAAGTTTTGTCTCCCCTGTAACTTCTGAGTGGTGCCTGCCACTACACACTGGATCTCATAAGCTGAAATTTCTCAGTTCCTAAACCAAACCCACCTTAGGCAGGCCAGATGGTCCCCTGGAGTGGCGGAGAGGTGCAGAGAAAATGATCACTGTTATGGTTTTGGTATTAAGTGTCCTCTCATGACTCAGGTATTGAGAATGCTAACCTCATAACTCACGGAGGAGCTCAAGTTGAATGGGCTGTTAGGAGGGCACCTAGAAGGCGTAGGTCACTGTGGCTATGACTTTGAGGGTCTAAATCTTCTTGGCTTCTGCTTCCTTTGTCTCTGCATTCTGTCTCCCATGAGGGGAGCAGTTTCTTCCACCACACCTTCCCACCATGACGGTACTGCCTCACAGCCAACCACTCATGGCTTGAAACCATCAGCCAAAATAAACCTTTCCTCCTTTAAGCTGTGGGTGGCTGTTTTGTTCCAGTGATGAAAAATTAACCAACACAGTCTCTCAGAGGATGGGTCAGAGCCGCACCTGCTACACCTCCATTCTAGAATCTCCTCAGGACAGCAGCCTGGACAGCTGACCAATGCCATGAGCTCTTCGTACCACACACCACAAGTCTGAGTCTGTCAGGAAGAAGGACTCGACAAAACAAAGACCCCTGCCTTTACCTTCTTGTCTGGATCCCTCACTGTAGCTGCTCAGTCAGTTCTTGGGGGCAGCTGCAGGCACAAGACCCGCCAGGAGAGAAGCTCAGCTTTCCTCCACTGTTGACTGGGAAGCTCCACACGGAGCATCAGCACTGTGCAGGCATCTGCAGACGGAGGACGATGCCTAGGCCCATAGCATCTGACTGCCCATGATCACAAGTGGCAATATTTCAACCACAGAGGGGAAAAGAGTGCGTTAGTGACACAAGGTTTTGGAGTCCGGAAGTCTCTGTGGTGCCTGTCCATCCAGGAATGAGGAAGGAGGCAACCTGGGCAAGGCCCCTACAGGCCGTGCACTTATGGCTTCCTGGAGCTGAGCTGTGCAGGCCTCGTGAGCACCAATGGCTACAAGCATTTGCAGGCCTTCACTGAATGGTTGGGGCCCTGTTACTTCTCCTGGACCTGGCCCTGTGCTTACCAGGTAACCACTGGTCCCCTTCCAGTCTCCAGAGGGGAAAGGTGTGGAGGACGCACACGTAGGTAGTTTATTTTTCGCTGAAGTGGTAGCTGGCTTGGCCTCCTAGTTCCACCTTTGAATCTTGTGGGTTTGATAAACACAAACCACTCCTGAGAAATCAAAGTCCTCTGGGGCACCCACCAAACAGGCTTCCGAGTCCGGAAGTCTGCAGCCCACACCCTCAGCTCTGTGTGTCCAGTCACCGAAGGTGCTGGCGAAAGCTGTCCAATAAGAAGTGTCTGGGGGCTGGGGATTTAGCTCAGCGGCAAAGCACCTGCCTGGCAAGTGCAAGGTCATGAGTTCGGTTCCTGGTACCGGAGAAAAACCAAAAAAAAAACAAAAAAAAACAAACAAAAAAAAAAAGAAGTGTCTGAGCCCCGATGGCCACACCTACTGAGTGGCTGGCTGGAGTGGCTTGCACCCCTGATAAATTGCATTTCAGCACCTTTCAAATGAAAGGCCGTGAATTGTGTCCTACAGACACAAGCCCCTGTGCCCTTGGTATCTTTGGTTTTCTTTTCCACCATAACCTTTGTGAAATTAAAATAGCACCCTGTCCAACCCCTCCTCAGATCAAAGAATTCCCTTTAAAATCAATAAACAATGCCAGCTGAAGGATGCCTCTGCAGTTCTGTCCAAGGCGAGCACTGTCTTGAGTGAATGGCAGCACTCTGAGACCCTGCCTAAGGTCCAGCTCTGTCTTAGTTTCAAGCTACTTGGACATAGGCGCAAGGGAGAGCTGCAGACACCGACATGCAGCCTGGCCATCTGCAGTCAGGTGAGGACTTGCTGTGACAGCAATCAGGTGTGCTGTACCCAAGGGAAAAACCCTCCCTGTGGGTCAGGTCACTGTGGAGCTGCGGGAATCCAGGTGGGCCCAGAGGTTTTCTCATTCTATCAGGGAGTGTCCAGCACAGGTGACCAACTTGCGGAAAGGGCTCTCTGTGGGCACGATGGCCTGTCCTTCACATGTTCCTGTACCATAGTGACCTGCCCAAGAGGTTTATCTGAAAGAGCAAAACTGCATGTATCTCAGGGGTTGCTGGGCCCTTTCTGGTTGATTAGGAAGAGGGTGGATTTAGTGCTGTATCAGAACCATCTGCTCTTAGTCCAGACACGTGTATGGAGTGAGATGTCGCAAAGGGTTGTGGATATGGCGGATAAGCTGGGAGGGACCCGACTCAGGGACCCACACACCCACAGCCAGCTACTGGGTGGTAGCTATCCTGTCTAGATCAGTTTCAAACATTTGAAACTGTTTGGATCTAGAAGCAAACATTGCAAGGTAGTGTTGAAATAAAATAGGGCTGCTTAAGACTCTCTGGATGTTCAAATGCAGATTCCCAAGTACCACTTCCCAATATTCTGATTCAGTAGGTTTGGGCTAGGACCCAGGGATCTGCATTTGACAACTCTTCACCATTCCCACTGGCTCCTAACACTTCTGTGAAGTAGGCACTGAGCTTATGAGCTAAAGCCCTGGGCTTGTATGACCTTGAATAAGTGCCTCCATCTCTCTGGGCCTCCATTCCTATGTCAATAAAATAAGAGAACTGATTGTTAAGGCCCCTGCCAGGACCAATATCACAAAAGTCCAGGCATATTCACAGCACCCTCCCAAAACTGTAGATGTTCCAAATCTCCAGTTGCAGCAGCCTGTCCCCAGACTGACTTATACCCCAAGAAGGATCAGTAGGGTTGATCCAGGTCCCTCACTTGGGGTTAGGTCTTTGAGGAGAGACAATGGTGGGCTCCAACCCAGCACAATCCTCTGCCTCCCCAAATAACTAAGTACTGCTCAAGCACTATCTCCTCCCACTTCTGGTAAAACCAGACTTCAGGAGGGACAGAGGGTGAGCTCCCCATTTGTTGGTGGGACTCCAAGACACAGGCAGCCCATCTCCCCCTGACTCTTGGACTTTACCCCGAGGTCTCCTTCCTTGCCACACCTTCACACGGGAACGCTGAGTTACTAAGCCAGAGATGACAGCACAGCTCCCAGGCAATCTTTCTCTGGCATTTTCCTGAGTTTTGCTGCATGCATACAATGAAGGAGTAATTGCACGGGCCCTGTGCTTCTTAGGATGAGAACTCTCCTTCTAAAAGGAATTTGGGTGGACATCCTGCGTGTCTTCATTAGACCTGGTCACCCCTGCCACCCAGCTTCCTAGTAACATCTAACTTCCTGGACTCAAGAAGCTTGGCATTCAGCTGTGAGTGGCCTCCTTTGTGAAGGACAGCCTGGTGTGACAGTGTGAAGAATAGGAAAGAGCAGGGCGACATGGCAAGAAAAGCCCTTATCTGTGAGACTGGAGCTTGCTGCTCACACCTACCGTCTCCCTCCCCTTCTTCCTCCTGCTTTTGCAAAGAGTAGCCCTAAGATTACAGCCCTGCTCTGTGCAAACGCCACTGGGCCCCTTTCTCAGCTCTCTCTCTCTAGATAATGACTTACTGAGACTGCGGCTTACTGAGTCTATTAATAATCACTCGCTACAACTTGGGAAATTCCTGGGTATAAAACCGCCAAGTCTCACTGCGGCTCCTTCTGCCTGCAGTTGCTGCCTTAACACAGGATTAGTCACATGTCTATTGCATCTATTGGCAACCATTCAGCAGCAAGAGCCCCGCGCCAACGGCAAAATCTTTGACCTCACACAGGTCGCAGTATAGCGAGAAACGAAACTGTTCTTTTCTCTACTTCCTACCACCAGACTTGAAGCTGGCACTTCAAACACCACTGGAAACTAGAAACTAGGAAGGAAGGAGGGAGAGTTGTGAAAAACAAAGTCGGTGTGGTGTTTTGTTTTGTTTTCATCTTAGGGAATCTCTTGGTGTGAGCCCTCCAAATGCTTCTTTTAATAACAATTCCAAGAAGTTGACTTAAAAACTCATGGCAGAGTTGGTGGGAACATGAAGACTAGATCCTGGGTGTTCTATTTTGGAAGGCAGGAAATAAAACAATATATTCCAGGAAGACTTCCACTCCAAATTGTTGCAATGTGAAAAGTACCAAGAGATTAAAAGAATAAATCCTCAGTTATCTGAGAAGATTCAATCCCAGAAAGCAACTATGTTTAACCGGAGTTAAACATTCATGTAAGCGGATCAGTTGAATCTTTGGGGTGCTCCAGGTGGTCGGTGCTTGGCCATGAGTGAGCAGGGTGAAATGGTTACTGCAATGCTCCTCATCAGTCTTCGTTCAGTGAACCCTGGAACCTTTTTTCTACAGTTCCAAAGTTCAGAAACTTATCTAATTTTGCAGTAAAACCTGCCACCCCTCCCAAACGCAGTACTAAGTGTGCCTATCTAAGAGGTGGGGATGGGGGGTGGTGTGTACTTAAGATGACCTTAAACTAAGTTTGGAAGAATTTTTTAAACTGTCAACAATCCTTTAAAAACAGCTGATTTATTATTATTACATTATTATTATCATCGTTATTACAAATGCAGTAGATGAACATGGTAGAAATTTTAGAAAATGCTTTTAAAAGGAACGCAGCAAAAATCACTGGTAATTTCATTCCCAAGAGATGATACTATGAATGTGCATCTTCAGTCTTTTGTGCTTCAGGTCATTTTAACTGAGCAAGAGATTCATAAATACATGTACAAAGAGATATTATATACAAAACGGAATTACCCACTGACGCCTCACCGCTATTCTCAGTGTGACCACCCCCTGGGGAGTCCGGCGTGTTTCCCACCAGAATTTCATATACATTGCATATCATTGTATGTATAAAAATTATGCAGCATTTTTAGGTGTTGAATAGAACTCCATTGTATAGATAAACCTGACCTCCCCCACCCATTAGTAGACACTTAGAATGGTTACAATTTTTCATGACCAGAAATTGCTACGATAAACATATTTTTCCTGTGTCTCTATTCTAAATTCCTACAAGAGGACATGGCGGCTCAAGGCAGGGCCAGAGCACCCTCACTATTGTAAGTATGAAACCAAAGTATGCAAACTGCCTCCTCCCAGCATTAGTATAAATGTGAGAAACATGTCACCTCACTGTTTGTTAGTACTTGCAGCAATCCGTAACACTATTTGGGGTATCTTATTATGGAGCTCTGTTGTTTGTGATGTAGATGTTCATTTGCATAGTTAAAATTTTCAGTCGGTACTGTGCGAGTTCTGCTTTCTATAACTTATTTAAAGTTTTTATGTTGGAGAGAGAGATCTTCTGCGGATGGAAAGGAGACCAAGAGATGCAGGGAGGGAAGAGGGAGGAGAGGAGAGGGGAATGTAAAAAGACCTGGGTATATTATGCCCTTGTACTAACTTTCCACAATGAATGTAATCATTATGTACTGCAAACAGGTACTAATAAACATAAAAATAAATAATTTTTTTAGAAAATAATGAAAAAATAAATAAAAATTTTATATTGAACTAGATTTTAATTTGAGAGCAAAACTTTGTTTATTATGTAAGCTACAGAGTAAGTTTTATTTATTTTATCTACAAATAGTTGGTTCTCTCGATACCATTTACTAAACAGTTCATTTCCCACCCACTGATTTAAAATATCGCCTGTATCATATACCAATTTCTTAGTATTATTTTTTTGTTTTGTTTTGTTTTGGTTTTGGTTTTTCTCCGGTACCGGGAACCGAACTCACAACCTTGCGCTTGCCAGGCAGGTGCTTTTGCCGCTGAGCTAAATCCCCAGCCCCTTCTTAGTATTATTTTTGAATTTATTTTTAAAAATTATGTTGATATACAGGAAAGAAGCTCCCAATCTGCTAGATGTCTGGTATGAGTTCATGTTCTGTAAAATCAAAGAATGAATTTTAGGAAAAGTGGAATTAAGAGCAGAATATATTTACTGGGGGAAAGAAAGCTTCTGTCCAGAGACAGAAGGGGTCCTGAGTGGGTTGTCAAGGAACCTGTCTTTTCTAGGGATTTTTATAGAGCAAACCCATGATGTGAGGTGGGTCCGAAGTGGGAAAAATGAGAAACCACAAGGTGGTCATGAGATGGGACAAAACTATGGTCAACCAATAAGATTACAAGCATAATTGCTCAGGTGCAATTGATTAAATCGGAATCAAATGGGGAAGCGAATCCTGTAGCAAGCGGGCATGAATACAGAACAGGGGCTTTTCCTGTAGGGCGTCGGGTTAGTGACTCTTGCTGGCTTTCTCAAAGTGATACCTATTTAGAATATTAGCCCCTGGGCTGGGGATTTAGCTCAGCAGCACAGTGCCTGCCTGGCAAGCACAAGGTTGTGAGTTCGATTCCTAGTACCAGAAAAAAAAAATAGCATATCAGTCCCTGATGTTTAGCCTTCGGGAGATATGTAGGTGTATTTGTTTCATCTTTTGTCTTGAGGTCTGGCCCTCAGCTGGAGGTGCCTGTCCCTCCTACAGTTGCCAAATATCTCATCTTTTGCATTGGCTCCTTCGAGGGCCTAGCCCTATCTGATTGCCTATATTTTTATCTAACTTAGTTTCCTAGCAATGTTATTGATTTATTTATACTCTAGACTTATAACAAAATAAGACCTACTTAACTGTGCAGCAGTAGCAGCATGTATGCATACACGTGCATGTATATGTGTGTCACATATGTGTACACGTGTGTACATGTATGTGTATGTTGCTCAACAACCTGCTTTTCTTTCACAAACTGTGTTCTTCTTTGCTGTTGTTTTTTTGGGTTTTTTTTGGGGGGGTTGCGGTACTGGGGATCGAACTCACAACCTTGTGCTTGACAGGCAGGCGGTTATGCCACTAAGCTATATCCCCAGCCCCACAAACTGTGTTCTTATTAAAAAAAAACTCCAACAAGAAAATGGATAAACTCTGGCAGTCATACCATGGAGTACTATAGCATAATTTTAAAAACTTAACCAATATGTACATCAGTAAGGATGTTTCCCAAATAAAATGTTGAATGAAAAAAAAAAAAAAACAAGTTGCATAAAATGCCATGGAGACTGCCATTAACATAAAGTTTAAAATATGGAAAACAGTATTTAATATGGTTTAACAACAGCATATAAGAAAAAAGAAAATTCATGCAAATATTAAAAACCAAATTTGGGACTAAAGGTAGATTGACCATAAAACTGAAGCTCAGGCCTCCCGCTCACATGACCCCTTTCAAAGTCCTGCACTTAAATTCTTACTTTTGTACATTTTGTTCCTTCCTGAGAGGCTCTCTTCCTTCAAATGGTGGTGGCTTCAGGCCTGTGGGGGAGGGGAAGAGGAAGTAAGAAAGGGAAAGGGGAAGCGGGGGGGGGACACCAAGGAGGGAGAATAAAGGAGATGAGAGGGGAAGGAGAGAAGGCAGTGGCAGAGAGGAAGAAGCAGGACCAGGAGTGAGAAGGAAACGAAGCATTCACCCAGGCCCTGGAGGGGTTGACCAGCCCAGTACCCTGCTACCTGAATTTGCACTCCTGGGACACTGGAGGTGGAAGGTAACTCTATGGAACCCTACTCACAGCTCCTCCATCCCATGCACACCCCAGGCCTGGAGCAGAGGGAAGGGAAGCCAGGTAATGGTGACGGTTCCAGGGGTGCTGCCAGCAGCTACTCTGCATACCTCGCGGGTGCATCCATCCACCTAGTGCGCCATGCCAGCCTTTGCAGAGCTGGCCACTTGCAGAGTATCCAGGAGGCCTTGGGTAAGCGAGCACTGAGTGCTCTGGAGTAAAGTCACCTAGCCCACCTGGGACACTGGTGCATCCTGGAGTCCAGTTCTGCTCCTATTCTTTACCCTTCCTGCCCAAGTCTCAGCTCTACTCAAAACTTACCCCATGAAAGCAATGGAACAAAATAAACAAACAACAGTTATCCCAATACCGGTGACAGAAACATACACCATGAACCACACACATCTTGCCATGTGACTAAAGATTCTTCCACAACCTTTATAAAAACTGCATCAAGCTACATCGTGTGGATGTGTCCAACTGATTTAACCCCTTACTCTAGTTACACACACAAGAGATACTGTCGAATCTATTCCACAGGCTAACCTGAGGCACAGCCCTCATGATTTCTTTATAAAAATTCCCTTATGTGGAATTCATTTGTCAAAGAGCCTGAATATTTTCGAGGCTTCTGTCTTGGTTACTTTTCTCTCACTGCTGAGACAAAATACATGACGCCCAAAATTAAGGAAGGAAAGGCTTATTTAGCTCGTAGTTTGTGGAGGTTTCAGTCCATACTCAGCTGGCTCCAAGGCAGGGTGGCACATGGCAGAGGGCAACAGTTCATGGGGGCAGAAAACAGCAAGAGCAAAAAGGGAGGAGCAGCAGAGAGAAGCCTGTTTCCTTCCCTTATATTGTATGCAGGCTGCCCACCCCAGGGCAGGTGTAGCACTCACACCCATAACCCCAGCATTGGACTATGGATCAATCAAATGTTTAGAAGCCCACACCATGACCGCATGAGGCTTTGGGGGGACAGGCAGACACAAACCATAACAGCTTCTGAGCTGTATGTATTGCCAAAGACGGCTCTCAAAAGACTGCATCAATGCACACCCATGCATTAGTGAATGAGTGTGTCATGAGCATGTCTGCTTCCTCCTACTAACGCCAATACTAAATGTTTACATTCAACAAAAACACATCTAGCATCATCCAGCTGGGCATGGTGGTGCACAACTATTACCCTAGCATTCTGGAGGCTGGGGCAAGAGGATCGCTGCTGCTACAAACTGAGTTCAAGGCCAGTCTGAACTACATAGCAAAACCCTGTCTCAAAAAGAAAAAGAAACCCACAGCATCCATTGGATAGACCAAAACTGGTGTCTCACAGCTTTCGTTCAGCACAATCTCAAGGCTGAATCACTGTCTGTTGATGGAACACTTGTGTTTCATCTTGGTTCATTTACTCTTCGGGCACTTGGCTGTCTTCTGAGAGAGCCCACTTGTCCTTCTGAGCTTCTGAGATATTATGGTAGTTCCTTTTCACTGTGTAGTTAAGATTTTCCTTTTGGTTTTGCCAGGCGCCTCTACATGCCTTATGTTTTTATTTTTATTGTTTTGGTACCAGGAATCAAACTCAGGACCTTGCACTTTGCAGGCAGGCACTGTGCCACAGAGCTATATCCCCCGCACAGCATTATGTTTTTGACAGAGACGTTTTGTGGTGAAGCCGGGCCGTGTTTTTCACTTCAGATTCTGATTTTTAAGAAAGCCTCTTCTCCAAAGCTGACATAAATGCTCACCTATACTTTTCCCCAGTATTTCTATCGTTTACTTGTGAATCTTTTTTGGAATCTAGAAATCTTTCTTTTTTGAGTCTAGAGCTCTTTCTTCTTCTAAACTGATGTCTACTCTTTTGCTGGCATTAATTATTGTAGTTACAGCACAAGTCATTTCTAGTATTAAAGTAAGACTGCATTTTTTTTCTTTCTTTTCTCCTTTTTCCTTTTTGTTTATTTAAATTTCAGCTTTATTGTGCCTACATGTTCATTCCTCCAGGATTATTCTGGTAATTTTATTCATTTTTTTTTGTGGTACGGAGGATTGAATTGAAGCCCTTCACACAGGGTTTCATCTGCATTCCCAACCTTTTTTATTTTCTAGTTTGAGACAGGCCCAGGCTAAGCTGCCCAGAGTAGGCTCAAACTTGTTCTCCTCCTGCCTCAGCCTCATGGAGTATGGGGATTACGGTTGTGCACTAACATGCCTGGTTGTTTTGTTTTGTTTTGTTTTCATTACTTGTAAAGCTATGAGCATTTACCACATCATGCATATAATGGTGCATGAGTAAAGATAAAAGAAAGAAAATTTTCTGAAGTCTAAAATTAAGAGGAACAAAGACATCTGAAGTCAAAATACTGAAAGTAATCCAGAAAAATCATGCATGGTTTTCACTGGTTCATTTTAATTCACTTTTCTCTTTTGTAAGCAAACAAAAAGTCTAAATGTTTCCTAAAAGGCACTGGGAAAACTTTACAAATATCCGTGGCTAATTTGTGGCGCCTAGAACTCGCACCGCAGAGAATTATGAAGTGAGCCAGCCTTCGCGTTAATCTGCCCACCATGGGAGCTGGCCGTGCCGCTTCTCCTGGGGGACTGTTCAGTCTCCGGTGGCCACTGGCTGAGGAGGCCCTCACTTACTGTCTTACTGACTTCTTACTGACAGTCACGTGTCCATTAATAACAGAGATACTGGCTGAGAAATACTTTGCTAGGCAACCTCCGTGTTGCCTGAACATCAGTGATGTACTTACACAAACCAAGACAATGAGGGATTCCCCTGGGTGGTAGACTCTTGCGGGACCACCACCGTTTATTTGGTCCAAGGGTGACTGACCTGCTGTTAAGCAGCACAGGGCCGGAGGTCGAGTTACTGGAAAGTTGTTACTTCTCCTCCCAGCCCTGGTTCTGTCTTTCAGAACCAAGCTAACCTTTCACTGACTTGAAGGCAGCTCTTACAGTCTCCCTTTAGTTCTTTCACAGGCCAATTGCTCCTGATTCCTTAAAAACTCCCCTTTGAGACACAGTTTGAGATCTCTGACCAGCTCGGCCTGTCCTCCACAATATTTGCACAATAACCTGTGTTTCTTTTAAAGGTGAATCCCAGAAGGTGACATAGTTTTACAAATTCCTTTTTACTGCAGTATACTGAAAGACTCTTTCCTTTGCAGGTTTTTGTTTGTTTTTTGTTTTGTTTTGTTTTTCTCTGGTACCAGGAATCGAACTCACAACCTTGCGCTTGCCAGGCAGGTGCTGTGCCACTGAGCTAAATCCCCAGCCCCAATAACATGGTGACTTTTGTTGGTTTTTTTTTTGTTTTTTATTTTTTGTTTTTTTTGTGGTACCGGGGATCGAACTCACGACCTTGCGCTTGACATGCAAGCGCTTATGCCACTGAGCTATATCCCCAGCCTCCTTTGCAGGTTTTATGTGAATACATAAGGTCAGGTGCGTTTGGGGGATGACATACTAGGGCTTTAGCTCCTCTTTGGTCCTGTCATTGACAAAACAGCTTGCATAAACTGGAGGGCAGATTTCACAGGGGATTCAATGAATTCCTAGCTTGCTCTGCTGAAGGCACAATTTCAAAGGAATCTTCCAATCTGAGTGTAAGGAAAAGCAGGCCCCTTCCAGATAAGAGTGAGGCATCCAGGTTGGGGAGTTAGGGGTGCTGTGGAAGGAGGGTGCCATATTTAGGGCCTGCTCTGGGTACCAGGCTCCGCACTGGTAAGAAGTTTGCTAACCTGTCTTTGCCGCTGTCAGTCTCGCTTCCTGTTTCTCAGGCGTTTGGGAGACAGTGAGAGTGGACATTGCTCACGTCTCCGCACACTGTGTGGGGGGACATGCCGGATGGCCCTGCTTCTTTCGTGTCCAGTGGCCTGGACAGCCAGCGCCCTGGGCAGCTCCTGTCTACCTCACAGACAGCTCAGCTCTCCAAAGCTTTCCTCCTCCTCGTTTCCGTTCCCTTTGAAAGGAGGCATCGAAGACCATCTCGGGCAGGGCCGCTGTGCCCCCAGGGTGTGCGCAGGAGGCTCCCTCCCGAGCCTCTGGGTCACGCGGAGAAACTGGAGCACCCTAGCACTGTGACAGCTCTCGTCCGCCACTCCAGGCCAGAAATATCCGGAAAATTAGCAATTAGGCCCTGCTCAAAATCCAGAAGGCGGCCCACGCACACAGCCACGTCTCAGTTTTCCATTACCCTAAGCCTTGCCTTGGATCTTAGCGAGTGAGCCAACTCAGGAAGCAAACCCCAGTTTAAAGGGAGAAAGGAAGAGGTTGAGCGAAAGTGGCGCCTCATTGGCTGGAGGGGAGCACGTGACCCCGAGTGCTAGCACTTCCTCCAGCATCTCAGAGGTTTCTCCAGCTACTGCTTTGTCATGGGCCCAGCCCCCTCACCTTTCTGGGGGCGCGGGTTGTTAATCTAGCTCTTGGAATGTGCAAACCATTTTGCGGTAGGTTGCATATATCATCTTACCCTGCTATTCTTCCTCGGAAATTCGGTCACAAAAGAAATGCAAAACAGCCTGGCTTTCCCTCCCTTTTGCCCCACAGTAAGGTAGCGAGGAGGTTTTGTGAGAGAGGTATTTTCTCTCTGTTGAGCTCAGCCAGCTGGAAAGTAGGTCTCCCTCCGCAGAGCCGAGCACAAGGCCATAGTTATAAAAATAGATGGGTGTGTGTGTGTGCGGGGGTGGTGACAGCATCCTGTATCCAGCCTGTGACCCAGGCTCCTTGAGGGCCCCAGGACTCCCCAGAGGCAAAGGATGTGTGTGGGGGCGGGGGAGGCCTGCTCTGTCACTCACCCTTCCATCCCGGCGCAGCTCTGCTCAGCGCTGGGCAGTGGTGACCCAACGCAGGCGACCTTCCCCTCCCACCCAGCCTCCCCCAAGCTCTGCAAAACCTGACCAACTAACTATGCTCTTTCTTAACTTTTCAAGGGTCTTAGTTCCCCAAACTCCGCTGTTTCCCTCACTGTTCACCCTCAGGCTCAGGATGAAAAGTAACATTCTTGAAAGAACGAGCAAACCCCCGAGGCTACTCTGAGACAGGTCCTTTAGGAGGAGCAAGGCCGATCAGAAGTTGCTGAGCTGCAAAGGTGTTGGATTTATTTACGTATTCTAATCCTGACGTTTATGTTCCTGCTCCGATTCTCCCCAAAAAGGCCTTTCATAAACTGTGCATTGATATGAGATGCATCTCTCCCCTCAAAATTTTAAAAACATTTTAACATGAAAAGAGAGGCTCCTCTGTATGTCCTCACCCTGGCTTCTGCAAGTTCAACTCACAGCTGATCATTTGCTCTCCAACCATTCATTACTGCTCCCCCAACAGGGATTATTTTGACACAAACAGAGCCTGTCATGTCATTTTATCTTTAAAAATACAGTGTGTGTGTCTCTCAGAGATAGTGACTCTTGTTTTAAAAAGTCACCTGCGTGCTTTCATGGAGATTCTCTCTCTGATGCTCATGAACTCCTGCCAATCTCCTGTACTTCTCGGTTCCCCAGGACTGCAGACTTCACAAGCACTCATCCACTTTCCAGAACCCTCCCCAAGAGCACATGCCTTCATTTAATAAAGACATAAGTCCTGAAGGTTCGGCTCCAATACCAAGCTTCACCACTTCCTACCTCCGTGACGTGAGAGAGATGGTAACCACCCTGTGTCTCAATTTTCACTTCTAAATGCTAAATTAATTAATAGTGCTCATGTCAGTAGGTTGTTGTAAGGATTAAATATGTCAAAATAATATGAACCAATAGCATCCAGGCAATGAAATATTATTTAACACTACTAAAGAGAAACGAGCTCTCACAACATGAAAATACATGAAGGGAATACAAATGCCATTAATAAATGACAGAAGCCAGGTTCTAATTACAAAGGATGCTGAAAATATATGGTGCATCTTTAAATTTTTTAGAATATATTACAGTAAAAAACACAGTGACATTAAGCCCCCTCAAAAACTCGCCCTTGCTTCGAACACACTTATCCCGGCTCTTGTCACTTTCTGAAGCCGCTCTGGATGTCCTCTTTCATGAATGTCTCTAGGAGTGATCAAAAATACGGTACATGCTGCTGCCCATTTTCATCCAGTGAGAATGGAGGCTGATAAAAGCATCGCAGTGTGTCCATCACATCTTCTTCTCCGGCTCTGGCACCAAGCCATTTCTGGTTCTCCCCCTAAGTAAAAATGACTGTGAAAAGGAAAAAATGTTTTGAATCAGTTCAGGACATCAAGGCAGCCACAAGAGAGCAACAAAAGGGCAGCAAGAAGAAGCCACAGGAGGCAGAAAGGAAGAGGTTGTGGGCCCCAAGTATGTCAGGTGTGAGGGTGGCTCCCCAGGAACCTGCGTGGGTGCCCACCATCCACCAGCTGGGCTCTGCAGATTGCCGTGCAGAGCCATCTCCCGGCTGCAGAGGCACAGCTGTGAGGGAGGAGTGCTCCAGGGAACAGATGTGTCCCCAAGTGATAGCAGCCCCAGCGAGCCAGATCTCTCGGGCCTCCCTGATCTGCTTGCCTGACAAGTGTGTCTGCAGCAAAATAAAACAAGGAGAGGTGGGGACAGAAAAAGAAATGGAGAGAATGTGAGAAAAGCATCTTCTAGGTAAAGCAGTTGCATTTGCTAGACACCCATGGAGACAGATAACAGAGAAATTGAGCAATCCAAGGGGTGATCCCGCTGTGCCCAAGGGTCCCTGTTTCAAAACCCATTGCTTGGGACTGCAGGATCCAAGACATGTCCCCTTCCCAGCCAGTGCCCCTCTAGTAAGAGGAGAATATGACCCATAGGGTGACAAAGGGAGCTCCCAAGACCTCTGCCTACTAATTACAGGAGTTGTGAGCTATGCCTCCTATGTAGGCCCGTTTGGATCTGATTGTCAGAGCAGATGGCTGTATCACTGTCAGATGTGCTGCTTCCAGTGAAGAAATACCTCCCAGCTCAGCAATGCCAACAGTCACCAGCGAGCTCTAGGCTAGATCAGCAGCCCCTGCCCGGTCCTTGTGAGTGCAAAAGGCAGTAACCCGGGATGTGGGTGCAGGTGGCCCTGAGCAACTGTCACCTACAGCTGCCACTTCCATGGCTCCACATGGCTGGGAGGACCTTCACGGGTTTGTCCATTTACTGTCACAGTAAAATGGGCTTTGGGGATCTTTTTCCTCACCAAATGGCATGGAACCCAAAAAGGGTCAGTGGCTCATGGCCACTAAAATGTCACACGCAGCCTTCACGGCTCTAGAGATGTCCTGAGTGCATTGGAAGACCATCACTCACCTGTCTCTGGACAAGGGGAGTCTCTGGCAGTGACTTCAAAGCAAGGATACATAAGGGGCACTGGAAATGTGGGTTGTAGGAAAAAACAGCTCATACTTGCTCCATAGTTTTCTTTCTGGCTTGCTACCCCATCCTTCCACTGGCCTCTGTGGGGCTTTGTGGATAGATTGAGGTTTAAGTGCATTTGGTGGACCTAGGGCAAGAGCAAGCAGTGAGCAGGAAAAAATTCAGAAGAATAAAGCTTGGTGTTGGGGTCCCCAAATCCAGCGGGGTGGTGACAGGAGCAACTGAGGCAACAGATTCCGAGTCACATAATGTGATCCAGTCTGGAGACTGGATTCATTGCAAGTTAGCACCACTCCCTCCAAAAAAACCTGTAATGCGAGTCTGGGCGGGGAGTTAAATGTGCCAGGGAGACAGATTGTCTGCCGGAGGATGCAGGAGCTGCAGAGTGAGCACTTGTGCCGTGACTGGGGTTTCCTGGCTGACCTGAAGGTCAACCTACACCCATAGCAGCTGAGCCTTTTATAAACGTCTGATGGAGATGACATATGCCCTGCCCTGAGGACAGGAGAGAGGAGAGAAGACACTAACTGGAACCCAGGTGAACTCTGACAGCATCCCGGCTGCTTTGGGCAGGTCTGCCTACAGGTCTCAGGGAACCTCACAGCTCTGCCCCTCACTGGCAAGGGAGTATTCTCTGAATCAACTTACAGTTTCTTTTTTTAAAAAAAATGCCCAGTTCAAACTTCACATTGTCCTCCTGTCCCTGATGTCTCCAACTGATCCTTTTTTTTTTTTTTTTTTGAGATGGGATTTCACTCTATAGTTCAGGCTGGCCTTGAACTCATTCTATAGCCCAGGCTAGCCTCAAACTCATTGCATTTCTCCTGCCTCAGTGTATGAGCCACCAGATCTGGGTCTTCAACTGACCTTTCAACTCCAAGTCAATGCTATTAAATGAAAACCTGGGGATGATTTACATTCTGTCTTATATTTGCATTTCTCTCTCTCTCTGTTTTTGTTTTTGCTTTTTTGAAACAGGGTCTCCCCATGTAGTCCAGGCTGGCCTTAAACCACGGTGTGCACCACCATGCCCAGCATATTTGTATTTCCCTTCTGTATCCGCGTGTCTAAGTTCCAGAGGGTTTGAGTCCCATCATGGGCTTCAGAAAAACTCTTCCTTTAAATTGTGTATGTCAGGTAACTTGTCAATCCTGCCACTAGGAAAATAATTACAAACATCCTCTTAAGTGTTTACATTGCCCAAGCTCTCTTAGCTGACTTACATGAATCCCAGGGCACAGTTTGGTGGCTGCTTTGAGAAGTAGGTGGGTCAATATCCAGTGATACTCCACCCTGCATCTTTGCCTGTGCCAATTAGGATTTTGGGTTACGCTTTTCATACCACTACTTCTCAAAAGATTATAATCCACATAGTCATTGTTACAAGCTGTAATTTGTAGTCAGTGGTAATTTCAACAAGATAATATGTATAATAAACATCATCTTTGTGAATAACAATTACAGAAGTACAAATACATCTAAGAAATATTTCAAGGCTGAAACCCACATGCTACCTCCTTCTGGGAGAACGGTGAAAACCAAAACATGAATTTGCTTTCCATTTACACATCCGGATCCATAGCTACTAGTTGAGAAAAGATGTTAGCCTTATTATAAAATTTAGATTGACAAGCTATTTATATCAAGCATATGAAATGGATAAATTACATTATGTGCCAAAAATGAATATATTACTATATGGCTACAGTTTAGATGTAAAATATCCCTTAAAAGTTCCAAGGTAGGGCTTTCAGAAGATGATTAGACCCCTCTAACTTCATCAGATGGATTAACCCATTTATGAAATCATCATCTGATGGCATTTTTGGGAGGAAATGGAAATTTAGGAGGCAGCAGCTACCTGGAAGAAGTGGGTCATGGGGGTTTGACCTTGGAGACTACATCTAGTCCCTAGTCCCTTTCTCTCTGGCCCTTTCCCTCTTACTCTACTTCCTGGCTACCACGAGGAGCAGCTTTCCTCCCCCGTGCCCTTGCACTGTGACATTTCTGCCTTGGAGACAGCTGACCATGGACTGAAACTTCTGAAACCGTAAGCCTTTCCTCCTTTAAGTTGTGTGGGTCAGGTATTCTATACCAGCAATAGAACAGTGACTACATGTAGACACCTCTGTTCAAAGCAGAAATCTATGACTGAATAATTCTTCATCAAGATGGAAGTAAACACAAAGCAAATACCAATTAATTACCCAACTTTTAAAAAGATCTTGCTAACATCGCTTGTCTCGGTGTGTACTTCCTTTACAGGTACATCGGGAAGTAGTAGAATACTTATACAGAGATTTTTTTAATTACTTATTTTCAAATATTTAACAAAAGTTCCAGGTCACCAACACAAAATTACATTTGCAAAGCCTGTCCTAGTGTACTTTTGGCTTTAATAAGTAATTTAAAATTATTTCTAATTCAAATATCCAAAAACCAATGCAAATAAGCACGGCCTTTGTTTACAGGAAATGGCTGGACATTGTTTATGCATTAGAGTACACTTTAAACACTTAAAAAGTAGTGTTCTCTTAAGTAAGTAAGAAAAAATTGCTTCCTATGGCTGTCCTAAAACACCACCAGGAATTAGAGGCTTGAAACAATCCAAATTGATCCTCTTCCTGGAGACCAGACTCTGAGATCAGTCCTAGCAGGCTAAATTCAAGGCGTTGCCTGCAGGCCTCTTTTTGGAGGAGACTCTAAAAGAGGCATGGCCAGGTTTCTTCAGCTGTGCCAGCTTCCAGAGGCCACCTACACTCCTGACCTCCCAGTCCTTACCTCCCACCAGTCCAGCCCTTTGCTCCGTTCTCTCACCTGGTCCTCCCTTCTGAAGCTTTTTCCCTCCCTTTTCTGCAGACCCTGCACGTGGCACATGTACATATTGCATCCTCAGCAGTAATAAACTTCCCCCGCCCCCTCTCTCCCTCCCTCCTGTACCAATACCCCACATGGAATATATTCATTATGAATTGCAAACATACACTACAAAACTTTTTTAAATGATAAATTGGTTTGAAGAAAAAGAAACAAAAACAACCATGATACCTAAAGACCTTCAGTTACTTTGGAGTCCACCCTAATAATCCAGGATAATCTTCCTACCTTGAGATCCTTACTGAGATCAATCTTCAAGTCCCTAATGCACTCCCAGTTCCAGGCATTAGGATAAGGGCATCCTTGTGGGGCACGTTGTTAGTCCACGCCAATACTCACCTGACCTTATTCACACCACAAATTCACAAGTGTCTTCCTTTAGAGAAGAGCAAAGATGTATTTTCAGCAAAGGAGCTGTAACTGTTAGCCCTGGTCTGGAACGTGGTGCTGAGCTGACAGTGAGGAGGCCCAAATCTGAGTCCTGTCTTGTCTTCCCTGTCAGTGGGCAAGGAACAGGCAGACCAGCTTAGAAATCCTACTCCAACTGAGTCCTACGGGCAAGTTGCTTAACTCCCCTGGGATGTCACTTCCCCTGCCAGGCTGGCCGTCCCCAAGATGAAAGGCTTAGGAACAGTTCCTGAGGAGAAGGAGGTGCAGAGAGAGCTGGCCTCCCGGCTCTACCCTTGGCCTTCCTGCCCCACCACACAGGGAAGAAATAAGGCTTGAAATTTTTTCTTTAGACTTTCTAAAAGTTGAAAACATCTGAGAAATACAAATCCACATTTTTGTTTGTTTGTTTGTTTTATTCTGGGAGGTGAGACACGTAATTCAGGCTGACCTTGAACTCACTAGGTAGCCCAGGTTGGCCTTTGAACTCAGTGATCCTCCTGCCTCAGCCTCCTGAGGACTGGAGTTACTGGGATGCATGACTGTGCGTGGCTAAAACCATGTTCTTAGAACCAACAAAGAGAGTGCAGCCCACCACCGTCCTCTCATCTCCTAAGCAAGAAGAGAGGCAGGGTGTGATGGGAGAGAGAACAGGTCCTCCTCACCGTCAGAGGGAGGAGTGAGTGGAAGGCTGTGTGTAGAATGGCTTTGGGTGTAAAGCAGGGATCAAGGATGTGAAGGAAGACAGACAGACGGAAACATGGGAGAGTCAGAGCTCCTGGACTTCCAAAGACAGGAAGGGATATCTGAATGTGCCTGTCAGCTCCATGTCCTGCTGGGTGGTCTGGCCAGGTGAGTTCCGGACAGCCAGTGTCCGCATCTGTGAGTGGATATGGCCAAGTGCACCCAGCCTCACTTTAATATCTACAAACAGGCTGTGTACGAGTCAAGGCCGTGTGTGTGAACCGCCCATAAATGGCACTGTGCTCTTGTCTCCAGCCATCAGAGGTGGCACCATTGTCAGCTGTCGCTGGACCAGGTCAGGAGGGGAAATACCTTTCATCTGAAGTCAAATCATGCCATCTGCTTCAGCCTGCAGAAAGCTGGCAGCACAGGGAGGAAAAGTGTTTTGCAGCAAAATAACACCCTCCTCCCCCAGCTCTCGTCTCTGCCTCAGGTCTGTGCTCCATCACCAAGGCAAACACTTGCCTCTCAGCGCACCTGCCAGGGTCAGGCTGGCCTCCAGCCCAGCTCTCAGGGGTCTCGTGGCGGTCTCTCTCCAAACTCAAACACCATTTCCGGTTTAAAGGAAGCTGGTTAAGGAATGATTCATTTGGAGCCTCCCTGCCCTCACAGAACCCTGTGATATCTGGGAACAAAAGGGCCTGGAGAAGCGATGGTTTCTCCTCACCTGAGCAAGAATGGAGTGGACACCACACGCTGGGATTGGGCTGACCCTAAATTAGTAGAAGATGAGCCTCCTCTCCTAGGGGCCTGCAGGGCTCATGCTTGGGTGTGGAGTCCCATTTTACTTCAGTTTGACTTTCTTTTCTAGCTTTGCTCCAGCTACTTTCTGAGACAGCCCTACTCCCTGAGACTCAGTTTACCCCCCTCCCCAGTCAGTGCGGTGTGCTCAGTTGATCACGGACCAGTAGGATTTTTCTACTATGTTCTTCTAAGATGACACCCTCATTTTGCAAATAAGTAAACTGAGGCCCAGAGAAGGAAGTGATTTGATTAGGGCTACAGCCCTACTGTGAGATCTAGTGGCTCTGATGGACAGGTGAGGAGGAACGGCGGAGTGAGACAGCGCAGACCACCCTGGCTCCTGCACCTGTAACTAGCCTGCAAAGCCATCCCATCACCAAGCCAACATGGTTAGGGGGCTTCTGGGGTCCCCCAGTGGCAGGTGACCATTTTCGGAAACTCCAACCCAACAGTCGGTGCTTGACCTGGCTTTGCCTGCGTACCTCCAGCTGTGACTTTCCCTGGCCACAGAGCCCCCTGCCCGCCGCTGCTCCCTGCAGATGGCTCCTCTGGCTGTCAAGCCTGGGGCTTGCCCCCTCCCCGCTCCAGCAAGGCGTGCGGGGGGGCCTTGGAGGCCCACCTAGGTGCAGCCGGGCTGTGGAGATAGCAAAGGCTCTGACAGCAGCTGCGTGGGCCTCTGTCAGGGCAGAACCGGGGTGGCCGCCGAGCTGAGGGTTGCTGACGAAGCTCAGGGACAGACAGCCGCTCTCGCTCCTGGAAGGAAATACTGGCAGAGTTCAGCTGGTTCCAGGGTCCTGTGAGGGACTCTCACCTCGGGCATCAGCCGGTCACCGACGTTTAAGTCAGCTCAGAAAATGGCTTTGGCAGGTTGGCCCTGGTTGACAGGCAATTTGGCAGGGCTTGTCTCTGCTCCTGAAGCGAGTCCTCAGCCAGGTATCAATCCTGTGATGCATCCTTGCTCTCCTAAACCTCCGGTGTCATTGCACTGAAGCACAGCTCTGCCATTTTTGCGGAGTCAGAGTAAAGCAAGGAACTAGGGAGAAGAAGGACGTGAGCCTTGGAGTCCAGAAGGTTCAGGTCTGAGCTCATTATACCACTGCCTTGTACATGCAGTGGTTCCTTTTTAGCCTCAGTTTCCTCATCTATGAAATGGGAACACCAATCCTGCTTGTTCTCTCCGGTCATGCTGAGAAGTGAGAGGCTGAGTGTTCCATAGAAGGTGGTTATTGGTAACTGTTCCTTGCAGTGGTCTTCTCTCAGGAGTTGTGAGGTTGCCAGGGATGCGCTCAGCAAGGCCTCAGGTGACAGAGCCCCCACTCAGCTTTTGGGGAGTGTGCGAGGCCCTGCAGCCTCCAGCGGCGCGGCCCCTCTCAGTTAACTTCAGCCCCAGTGTGGTGGCAACTTGGGATCCCCTCGAGGGGGAAATCAAGCTTTACCCTCGAATCAGAGCAGGCGACTGAACACGACCCCTGAAGAGGTAGGAGGTGAAGCTGAGCACTCGGAGGTCTGCGCTCCCGGAAGGGGCCCTCTCCTGTCATCTGTTCACTTGGAAACGCTGCTCGAGGATGCTGCTGGGCAGATACTGCAGTGGACAGGAGGTGAGGAGGCCGGGGAGGAGGAGCTGGCCAGTGAGGAGAGCAAGGGGGAAAGAGTAGCACACGAGGCTCCCTGGCAGGATGTTCTGAGCGGGAGACTCCAGGGCAGGGCGAAGGCAGGTGTGCTCCGGAAACCTTCGGGGCTGTGATGAGGCCTCTGGTCACCTCTGTTTGCTGGAGGTTTTCCCTCACCCAAGCTGTTCAAGGGGCGCATGCCTGAGCAGCTGCGGCCCAGGCCAGCTCTGACACTTTGTAGGTGCTCAGAAGATCAGAGCACCAGGTCAGGGCCTCTGGCAGCCATCAGTGCTGCAAAGGAAGCTGGGTCTGGGCCCTACCAGGGTTCATACTCTTGAAGGCCAATTCAGAGTCCTCAAAGGGGACTGGGTGCCACGGGCTCAGGCACACGCTTGGCACAAGGGACCCTGCCGTCGGGCAGCAGATCATAGGTCAGTTCAGCAATCAAACAGCAAAACGTTCTCTAAGATACGTGCCTTGTTCCTAGGCCTTGAAGAAATGTTCTAGGCCTCGCTTTTCATATTCTCAGACCACATGGGGCATGGAGAGGGGCGTTCACTTCCACCATCATTTAAAAGCTACTCGGTGGTTTTAGTGTTGGTGGAAGAGGGACAGAGAAGGACGTAAGAAAAGAAAGCCATACAGCCAGTTCACACGATGGGCAGAGGGAGGACGCCGTACTGTAGCTCAGCATAGGCCGAACATTTGATCTACACCAAGACGGCGGTTCAGAGCAAGGACTTGGAACAGTCCACTGGATCTGCCATTCCCGAGCCGTGTGACTAGGAGGAAACTGCTTAGTCTCTGCATCTCAGCTTTCTCCTCTGTTAAACAAGGGTAACAGTACCTGTCACATAAGTGTGTTCATAAACCCGTCCTATGGACAAGATGCATTGCAACCCTCTGTGGAGCAAGACTGCCTGAGAGGGCTGGGGATATAGCTCAGTGGCATAAGTGCCTGCCTGCTGAGCACAAGGTCCTGAGTTCAATTCCTGATACAAAAAAAAAAAGTGAGAAATAAAAGACTGGCCTGAGACAGGAACTCAGTAAGCTACTATCAACCCGCCTCATTAGCAAAAGGGCCAGGCTGACCAAAGCGCCCTGGGGGAAGCAGCAGAAGGAGTTGGCAGTGACGTGCACAGGAATGTCTTGGGGGGGGGCTGTGGGGAAGAGTGAGTGGGTAGAAGTCTTCCTCCGTGGCTGTCGGGGGTCTTGGACATCCCTGGGCTGGACTTTCAGGGCCTAGCCTGCCTCTGCCGAGGAGAGAGCATGCTGTAATTGATGAGGGGTGGCTTGGGGTTGGGGAGCCCCTGCTGTGGGGTGGAGGGAGCCCTGGGCCTTTGAATAAGGACAGCAGTTTATCAACTGTCTCCACCCAACCTCCCCAGCCCCTCCAGAAAGATAAGCTCAAACATCAGCCTCCTTCGCAGTGTGAGTACTCTATTTTCAAACAATTGTGTGTTTTTTCTTATGTATACAAATAATAAATAATTATGTTTGGGAAGTACAGAAAAGCAAATGGGAAGGGGACCAAGAGCTAGAGGAGAGAAGGAGAAGGGTAGGGGACATTTAAAAAAATTAAGATACGTTATATACATGTACCAATTGCCCATGATGAATGTAATTACTATACACTGCAAACGTGTATTAATAAAAATATAATCTTTTAAAAATTTAAAATGTATAACATACATATACCTAAAAAAGAACCAAAAGCAAAAAATAATGTTTAACAATTACCCTAAGTTCCACCAACCAAAACAATCACTGTCCGTAATTGAGATTATTTTTCATGTACTATTCTTATGTGTTTAAAATAGCATAGTGGGCTGGGGATTTAGCTCAGTGGCAAAGCGCCTGCCTGGCAAGCGCAAGGTTGTGAGTTTGGTTCCTGGTACCAGAGAAAAACCAAAAAATAAAAAAATAAAATAAAATAAAATAGCATAGTTACAGTCAGGAAGCAATTTTATTCTATGTTTTCTCACTCAGCAATACTTTATAAGGTTTCTTTGTTATGACAGACTTTACGCACACCATTTAAAGTCTTTCTTTGATTTTAACTACATCAGTATTCTCCTCTAGTCATTCCTTATTATTAGTGTTTCCAGTTTTACTCTGTGATGAATGATGTCACACTAACATTTGGCATGACAGCACATTCTGTTACTTAAATCATTTCCTTAGGGTAGGTCCTCCAAATGGAATTCATACTGGTAAGGGCATGCGCATGTATAAGGTGTATAACTTTAATACAGTACCAGACATGTCAAATGTCTTCCAGTTTGCTTCCTACAGCATTTGTAATGCCATCTCACTGTAAAAATGTTAAGATATAGAGACAATAAAAAGAATGAGGGCCGGGAGTATAGCTCAGTGGCTTAAGCGCTTGCCTGGCAAGCCTGAGGTCATGAGTTCGATTCCGGGTACAAAAAAAAAAAATGGAAAAAATGACTAATCATCCCATCACCTGATAATAATCACTTTTCATATAAACTCAGCCCTCAGTTTCCAAGTTTTGTTCCAGGAAATACACACACACACACACACACACGCATACACACATACACAGATCCTAAAATCTGAAGATGTTCAAGTTTCTCATATATAATGGTGCGGTATTCAAATATATCCTGTGCCTATCCCTTTTGTGCTCCTTGTCATGTACTGTGATACATAATTCATAGTAAATGTTACACATGTACGTACTGCCTTGTTTAGGAAATAAGAGAAGGACAAATTTGAATATATTCAGGGCAGATGAAATTCTCTCCTTCAGAATAAGTGAGCTGACAGAATTCCCTTCCTTCTATGCCACCGTGGGATAATTCTGTATATAAAAATTGTGTCTCTCACTTAGGTTAACTTATTTTTCCACATCATTAAGAATTCTCCCAAAACATGATTTTAATTACTATGAAATGTCCCAGTGGGTATACATCATAATTTCTCTCTTATTGGTTGTTACTGGGAATGACTCCCCCCCACCCCCAGTTTTTCACTATTATAAGTGACACTAATGCAAATGCTAAAAAGCCCCCGTGTGCGTGATTCGGACGGTTCTAGTGGGAGCCCCAGGATCATAGGGGAGCTGGAATCACATGTGTGCGCCACCACACCCTGCTCGGCTTCCGTCTTTTTTTTTTTTTTTTTTTTTTTTTTTTGTTTTGGTTTTTTTCCAGTACCGGGAATCGAACTCACAACCTTGCGCTTGCCAGGCAGGCGCTGTGCCGCTAAGCTAAATCCCCAGCCCCTTCAGCTTCCATCTTGATGGGGCAGGGGACCCGGGGCCTCTCCTTGGTCACCCTAACCTGCTGGCCTACGTTCAGGTCGGATCTCAGGCAGCAGCCTCCATGCAGCAGCCGACGGCTCCAGGCACGTGGTCCTCGTGCCGGCCTCTCCGGTGTCGCCCCAGGGACCTTCCACTCTGAGTCAGCATCTCTAAGAGGAGCCCGAGCTGGGCAGGACCCACAAGAACCACGCACTGGCAAGCATGGAAGTGGTTCTTCAAAGGAGGACTGCTTTGCTTTCATCAAGAGAAGAAGACAGGGTAGTGGACCGTAAAACATCACACACGCTGCAGGATGGAGCGGTCATGAGTCATTCATTTCAGGAGCTGGATTTGGACTTTCAGTGATCACTGAAGAAGTCACGACAATGACGCAGGACAGGACTGGCACTGGAGCTACCTGAAAGAAGTGAACACTTGATCTTCGCCAAAAGGCTTAGAAGCGATGGAAGAAGTGGACAATGCCCTAACTTCCGAAGTTCCTGGAGCACCCCATGGGGCCTTGACTATAGCGCCATCTAGCGCTGTATCGTGGTATAGCAGGGAAGGAAAGCAAGTTTCGAGGTGTGAAAAAAGCCGTCATCACACAAAAGTTTGAAGGGAGTTTGGGGACAAAAAGCTAGGAAGATGTGACATTGGCTGTTGGCACTTTGGAGAACTGACCTCTGGAAGAGAGATTAAACAGTCTACGCGGCTGTAGGACAGTATTAGCGCCTATGAGCAGAAGCTAGAATGAAATTCGGTGTTAACTGTTAAAGTCAGAACCTCTCCTCTCCTCCCCCTCTCCTCCCCTCCCCTCCGTGCCCCCTTCTCCCCTCCCCGCAGCACTGGGAATCAAACTCAGGGCCAGTTCACCACTGAGCTACATCCTCTGCTCTTTTTATTTTCTAACTTTGCAGCAGGATTCCTCTAAATGGTTCAGGCTGGCCTGGAATTTGGGATGCTCCTGCCTCATCTTCTAAATCCTAGGATTACAGACAGGGTAGCCCAGGCTGGCCTGAAACTCAAGGTGATCCTCCTGCCTCAGCCTGCCGAGAGCGGATCCTGCAGGTGTGTGCCGCGACGCTCAGCTAGGTTGTAATTTGCTGCGCCGCCAAGTAGCTGTGGAACATTGGGCAGGTTCCCTAAACTTCCTAAAAAGCCCGTCATCTCTAAACCAGAGCCGTAGGTGCCTCGGGGGTTTGTTGTGAGACTAGAGAAGATAATTTATAGTGATTTCACTCCCATCTTTTCCTTCTCTAAAAAAGTATTGCAGGACAAATGATAAATGTAAGTAAATAATTTTGTTTATAAATTTTAAAAAAAGAACTGTCTGGAAAAAAAAAAAAATAGAACTGTCTGGTGCTGAAGTGGCTTTCTTCCTAAGCATAATCTCCCTGACCATAAAAGTGTTTAAATAGTGATTTAGATGCCTCTAATCAGAGCTATCGTGTGAATACCCCTATACTGGATGTGGGATTCCGCCAGTATACGTCTAGTTCCTACATTTGAATTCTGTGATGTTATCAAACCCTGGAAGGAAATAAAACCACCAGATGAATGGCGCACTGTGTAAACGATGTTTTCGTGTCCTTCGCTTCTCTTCCCTGACTGCGCTTCTGCCCCAGCACCGCCGTCCCACGCCAGGAGCCTGTGCTCTGTCAGTGCCCTGGGTCACCCTGCACACACCGCGTCTCAGCCGCGAAACGGCTCCTCGGCCTCTCCAGCCCAGCGTCTGACACACAGCCTGCTACTGACCAAAGAATCCAGAACTGCACACCCTGGAGGCCAGAACGGGCAAAATAGAATCTTGCTTGAGGAAATATAAGCTTAATTATAAACCGCCTATGTCATAAATCTTTAATTACTTTTCATGCAACTCACAAGAGTGTTCACTCCTAACTGTGTTTTGCTTAATCTCGTTTCCTCCAGCCGGATCCCTAGGCCGAGCGGGGCAGGTGTTTTATAGCATAACCTTCTGAATCCTCCATAAAACGTCGTGTTTCAGTTATAGAGAGTAGTTGGTTAGAAGCAAGGGCAGCAAACTCCATGCGGGACCTTATTTGTTCAAAACATGCAGAGAGGACATGACAGGCCCAGCACTGTGACATCCAGAAAAGAACAGGAAAAGGTCAACACCCTGATCTCTCTAGAGTAGAAGACAGAAAGGACCTGCTAAGTGCCGGGATCTGTGCTACGTGTCTGCGTCCTGATGGCGTTGAATCCTAGGCAACCCCAGCAGGCAGGGATTACTAGTTTCATTTCATTTTATTTTATTTTTGTTTGTTTCTTATTTGAGATGGGGGTCTCACTATGTAGTTCAGTCTGGGCTTGAACTCACTGTGAAACCCAGCCCGGCCTTGTACTCACAGCAATCCTCCTGCCTCTGCTTCCCGAGTGCTGGGATTACAGAAATGCACCCCCACACTCGGCTCTATTTTTTTAATATTTAACAGGGTATTTTCATTTTTTATTAGTACCCGCTTGTAGTCCGTAATGACCACATCCCTCCTGGGGGGTGGCTCCCTTACATGACACACCTTAGTTCTTTTTTTCAGTCCCTTCCTCTCTTCTCTCTCCCCCATCTCTTGCTCCCCTTCTGTTTGCAAAAAGCCTCCCTGTTTCTTCTTATCCTTTATTTTGCTCTTTAATGTATTTGTATTTTGGATTGCTCATATACGAGAAATCATATAACACTTAAGTCTGATTTATTTCACTTCATATCATGGTCTGCATCCGTTTTCCTCCAAAGGACTCGAGTTTACCCTTCTGTCTGGCAAAGGAGTGCTCCATTTCAGAAAACTTAGGTCCAGAGAGGACCTGGCCCAGAAAATAAGCGCCCAAACCCCAAAGCCAAGTCGGCCTGCTCCTTTCCTATGCGCCTATGAACAAGTAAACCCAATATACTTAGGGAGTTCATCAGCTTTCGCTGGGGAAAATACCCTGCTGCTTTTGGGAGTCCCCAAGGACAAAAGGATCTGTTTTCTCTATGACTGGATCAGAAAACAGAGCAAAATTCTTAGTTCTGTCCTGGTGGGTCTTACAGAGAAACTGATCCGAAAAAGTGGAGGGCTAGAACTTTGCGGCATCGCTACGAAGGAGCCAGGACCAAGCTGGGGTGTGTGTGTATGGGGCGGGGGGGGGGGGGGGAGTCACCTGACCACTGTGCCCACCCCCAACGTGCCTCATGCGGTGAGAGCCGCGGCTCGGGGGCCCTCTAGTGGCGCATCCCAAAACTCACTGTCGGGCTCCTGCCTAGCGAGTCCTGAATCCCGGGCCAGAGCCTGTGAGACCATCCCAAGAAGAATTCGTCTGCTGTCCATGTCTCCATCAGATCCGCATCCCTGAGCTCAGGCACCTCTCTGTCCACCCCTCGCCTTCCAGGCTTGCAGGAGAGAATTTGACTGACCCTTCTCACTCTCTACTTCTGTTCATATTGGAACAAAGGAACGGAAAAAAAACTCATCAAGACTTGCAACTCGAGCACACGTGCACGCACACGTGCATCCCTACCTCTGTCTGTTGGCAGGGTCATTCAGCAGAGAACCTCTCCGGGGAAGCTCTTCCTAAATAGATGCCCAAGACAGACAAAATTCAGCAGGCTGGGAAGGCAGTTGGAGGGAGAAAATGCTGCCCTTGCAAAAGGAGGCCCCAGAGGCGTCCTCACAACCTCAGGAGGTCTGAGGCCCGCTGCCAGGGCCTCCCTCTCCTTTCTGTTCACCTGGTGCCCCAGCAAGTCGCACCTCTGCACCAGCTCCTCCTTCCAACGATGGCAGGCAGCTGTGCAGAGCCGGGGCCAGACAAGAAGGGAGACGGGCCCCTCTGATGGTTCCTAGATGCAGCCTGGCCAGTGTGAGAGACCATGGAGAGCCACCCGGCATCTCAGATGTCTCAGTTACTTCCTTGTTGCTGGGACAAAATACCCAACACTCTCAGGTTAAAGGAGGAAGTGTTTATTTCAGCTCACAGGTTGTAGAGGCTTCCATCCGTAGTCGGCTGGCTCCAAGGCATGGCAGCATGGCAGAGGGGCATGGCGGAAGAGGAACAGTCCATAGCAGGGCAGGCAGGAGGTTGTGGACTTCTCCTAGATTACCCAAGTGGCCCCCTGTGATCACATCAGTCTTTCGGAGAACCTTCTCAGGCTTTGGTTAGAGAAATTTCAAGGCTTTGAAAAAGGAAGAAAGGTCTGTGCATAACCAAGGGCCAAGGACACCTCCAAAGGCTGAAAACACGGAGGATACTAATTCCCCCCAGAGCCCAGAGAAGAACATAGCCCTGGGGCTACTTGGATTTTACCAAAGTGTGGACCACATCTACAGAACTGTAAGATTTAAAAAATTAATTATATGAAGTCATTAAGTTTGTGATAGTTTGTTGAAGAAGCAATAAATAATAGGTCTAATGACAGGTCTCCCTCTCGGCCTTGAGAATACAAGGTCTCATTCAACATCAAAGAAGAGCCAGCTTCCACACTCCCTCTCAGACTTTGCATTCTGATAAAAGCCGTGGTTTGAAATTTTCTTTCAGGACCTGGAGGAAAAGGCACCATTTCTATTAATAATTTATTTTATTACTTAGATGCCAAAAGATATACTTGGTTCCACCTAAGGGAGCTGGTCACCAGTGTTCCTGGCCTCCAGTAAATATCTTCAGGGTCTTTAAAGAGTCCTAAGTCAGGAGCTTTTGGAGATGGCTCTGTGTCCCTCACAATTAACCTGCACATACCCTAGAGAGAGATGCATCAGTACCTTCTATGTAGCCCAAGCTGGCCCTGAACTTGTGGCAATGCTTCTGTCTCCGCCTCTCAAGTTCTAGGATTACAGTCATGCACTACCAGGCCTGGCAGTACATTCCAAAGAAGGGCGGCTGGGGATTTAGCTCAACGGCACAGCACAAGGCAAGCACAGCCTGGCAAGCACAAGGTTGTGAGTTCAATTCCTGGTACTGGAAAAAAAAAAGAAAACAAAGAAGGGACTCACATCAGATTTGCTCTGCCAGGGAGAATTGGGTCTTTGAGAAGTACCCAATGAATCCTAAAGTTGTCTCTACCTCCTTGCTGCAGTAATTCCATTCTTGGGGGTTTATCCTAAGGAACTAAATCTAAATGAGCAAAATGAAATGTACATGAAACTTTTTTGAAAATATTTTCACAAAAATAAAAAAGCATGAAAAGTATGGCTTTTTACACCATGAAACACAAAGAAGCATGATTACACTAAATGAAAATAGCATAGCATAAAATAATAGTCCCTCAGCAATCACTTACTGACTTTGACCACAAAGGGCAAGCCACGCACATGGGCCTCAGTTTCCCTGAGTGAGGCTTCTGAAAACTGCAACGGTGGGGGCTGCCCTCAGGCAAGAGAGAGGAATTCCAATCGAACAGAGCCCCAGAGCCCTGGCACTCTTACACAGTGTGCCAAACACGAAGTAATTAGAGGGCACCAAAATACACGTACTCCCTGCTTCCAAGGCTGAGGGATGCCCTGATCTTAACAAGGTAAGTGATCTGTTCAGATGAAGGGCCCACAAGTGAAGCAAGCCACTTGGTTAAGGGATGGACACTAATTACACTTACCCTTGTATTACCTTCTCGGTAGTAATCATTACCGCTGCATTGAGAGGGATAAAGTGGGCAGAAAGGCCACATTCTCACTCACGCTGCAGAGCAGGGTGGCTGCAGATTCATGTGGAGGAAGCATGGCCTGAATGTTTAGAAACACAACAAACAATAGCCCAGTGGGTCGAGAGGCCAGCTTCTCCTCCAGCTGTACACACAGGTCACTCCCCGGCGGGTCGGCCTCAGGGGCCCCGTCGGAGCCTGAGCGGACATCCTCTGTGTATTTGGGAAACTTTCACCCCACCAATCATGGCCCTGAGGGACAGCAACACCTGTCTCCACCTGTCTCCTCGGCTTCCAAGAGGTTAACCTGGAAAGCAGATGTGCTGTATCGCTCATGAGTATCCTACTCTGTGTGGGGCAAGCCATGCACACGGGCCTCAGTTTCCCTGAGTGACGCTGCTGAAGACTGTAGCAGGGGGGCTGTCCTCGGCCAAGAGAGGTGTCTTAGGCAGACACAACCCCTGAGCACTTGTGGCCTAATGATAATCTTACGCTGGTGTAAACAAGTGGACCGTTTAGATGACCAAGCAAGTGTTGGCAAATAACAGAAGTGGAAAAAAAGACTCCTTAACAATGAGTGTTTATTGTCCAGCCAGTATGCATGGAATCTGCTTAGGAAAGGTGTCTGTGGAGATATGCTCTCCTCTCTCGACTTATTACGTCCCTGCCAACCCAGGAAGTGTTCGCTAGCAATAATTAATAATACATAATAATAACAAAAATAAATTAGCATTTGTTAGTAATAATTAGCAGCTGATTTTAGCCACTCTTACTATATGCGCTCCGCCCGCCCCCCCGCTGCCTTACCTCCACCCTCTCTCCAGCCTCCTGTGTGCTGCAGCTCCCTGGCCGCCAATTACTGCCCGTGCGATATCTCCGGTTCTCCAGTTCGCACTTGAAGAGCAGCTCTGTCCTAGTCCCGCTCTCCCTTCCCTTGCCTTGATAAGCTCTCATCGTACTGCTCCTCCCTGCAGCAGAACACCTGGACCACAGATTGCTGGCCCAGGCTCTGAATCTCTACCTCATCTCTGTGCGTTTGCACATGATGCCGACTCAGCTGGTGGAGAATCCCTGCTCTGGCAATCTCTGCCCCATTCTGTTTTCCTGTGTTGCTAACCCTTCCCATCATAAGCAAACTATCCTCACATCTTATGGAGGAGGAAACCTGGCTTTCCAGGCTGGTTCCTCATATAGCGGTTTCTCTCCTTAGATCTCTGATTACAAGACAGGAAGGTGTCAGTCCCACTGATCTTTCTAACACTCTTGTCTCACGATTTCTAAACTCCTCCAGTCCTAAGAGCCATTTCTACCCTGGGCTCCCACAGCAGGCACAGTTACAGCTTGGTTCTTTCTGCCCCAGTATAAACAAAAGGGGCATTCCCAGGCACTAATCCAGGTAACCTCACGGTCTGTCACCTCCTTCCTAACTTGGCGACCACTGCGGACGGCCACAAAACTAGGATCAAGTCCGTTCTGTACTTGAGCCTCATAACCTCACATGGACAGACATGACTGCTCCTTTGCCTCTGTAATCCACCCTGGATGCGTTGCGTGTCACAGCTCCACTGGCTCCTATGTTAAATCCCTGCTGGTCTCCTCCAGCCCCCACCTGCGCTATCCCCTCTGAGTTAATGCTCTCGTACCAAAACAGCTGAAGAATTGGGGGTTCACTCTGAGCTAGTCTTGTATTCTTATTTCCTTCAGAATAACTCTTCTCTTACATTCATCCTCTACTTTTTCCCTCTGATCTCAAAAGAAGAGTCTTCAAAACCACCAAGAAGTATTATCTAATACCCATGAAGATAGCTACTATGAAAAAAAAAAGGATGTAGAGAGATTGGAAACCTTGCGTATTATTAATGACCATCTAAAATGATGTGCCGGTAGGTCATGGTAATGACAATTTCTTTAAAAACTGGAAATAGAATGACCTTCTAATCCCATGCTATGGATTGAATGTGTCCCCACCACTGCCGAAAGCTTGTGCTGGGAACGTAACCCCTAAGACAAGTGTTGGGAGGCGGGCTTAATGACAGGTGATCAGGTCACAAGAGTGGAGTGAACGGATTAACTGGATTAACACTGTTATCTTGGGAATGGGTTCATTATAAAAGGTTGAGTTGGGCCCTGTGTAATCTCAGCACCCTGGGTGGCTGAGGTAGGAGGATCACAAATTTCAGCACAGCCCAGGCAATGTAGCGACTTAGGGAAGCCCTGTCTCAAATTAAAGAGGACTCGGGGGCACAGCTCAGTGGAAAGACTGTGTTCAATCCCCAATATTGGGGAGGAAAAGAGAGAGAAAAAGAGGAAAGTCGAATAGTTCATCCGCCTCTCTTTCACCCTCACTTGTTCTTCCACATTCTGCCATGCAATGATCCAGCACCTTCATACTAGGCTTCCCAGCTCTACAGCTGTGAGCCAATACACTCCTCTTCATTAGTCTGTATTATGAGCAGACTATTATAAGCAGCACAAGACCGATAAAGAAATCCAGCATCCCCGCTGCTGCACATACGCTCAGAACAACTGATCTCGTGGTCTCAGGGAGATCTTTGCATACATGTGCTCCTAGCAGCACTACTGACAGCCCCCAAAGCAGCGACCTCTCAAGTGTCCGTAACAGATGAACAGATAAATAAAAAGGTGGCCCGTGTGTACAGTGGAGAACCACTCAGCCTTCACAAGGAAGAGCATCCCGATACTCGGCGCACAGGGTGAGATGAACCAGACACCAAAACGCGAATCCTGTAGGGTCCTTTTCTATGAGGTCCCAACAGCATCGACTCCATAGAGACAGAGAGTGAAGGGGGGCTTCCAGGGGCTGGCAAAAGGGAGAAGTGGGGGAGTGCTTCCTGCGGACAGAGTTCCAGCTTTGTGATCTGGGAAGCTTCTGGAGCTGGGATGCACAACAAGGTAACACTACGTCATGAGTGGTTTACCACAGATTTTTTTAAAAAGGAACAATCATTCCTCTTCCTCACTCATGCTGCCAGCTCCACGCCTTCCATCCCATCTCCAGGTGCCTCATCCACAGGCTGATTCCGTCTGTCCTTCCTGTTCCAGGAGGTTCCTTCCTCTTCCGAGAGGGCTACAAACATTCACAAGGCTGGGGGTGAAAGAACACACATGCGTTCAAATGTCGAAAGTCCAAAATCCAGATAAAATCCAAACAGAGCAGTAAATAATTTTTTTTTTTACTTTAAAGAGAGTAGTAAATGAGAAACAAACAAACACACAAACAAAAAATAGAACCATAGCATTATATGAGTATCATGAACATAAACAAATCAGAGCAAGAACATTCAAAGTGATACAGGGTCTAAAGACAAAATAATACAAATCAACAGGGGTTGTTACATTATATATTGCTATCCTCAACTACATTGTTCAGATTACCAGATGTAAGAATGAAAGATTGCTCAAACCATTAAAGAGAATAAGAAAATAATTATTTGATAAGACATTGGAGATAGTACAGAGTATCACTAGACAAGATGGTAGGTGTTCACCATTGTAATTCCAGTGCATATTGTTACCTTCAAATCAGTTGCTCAGACCACCAGACACAAGCATGCAAAGTCGATCAGAGCATAAAAAATTGTAAGCATTAACTGTTCATTTCAATACACCATCAGACATCAGCAATACAGTTATTGCAGCTATTCATATATATATTTATATTTTGACTTCTTTGTTTTTTCTTCTTTTCCTCATCCCAGTCATTCTTTCCTTTGAGCAGTTTCCTTCCCTTTCCTATCATCTATTGTATGGTTTTGAGTTTTACCTAGTCTTTCAGGTTCCTTCACCAAGGAGACAATAAGATGTTTACACATGTGGGTCCGATTTACTTCACTTATGAGTATGGTCTCTAGTTGCATCCATTTACCTACAAAAGCCTCGAGACTGTCTTTTTTAATAGCTGAGTAATACTCCATTCTAATAAAATACCACATCCTTTTTATCCATTCCTCAGTGGAATGGCATCTGTGTTGTTTCCAAGATTTAGCTATAACAAATTGTGCTGCTATAAACATGGGTGCACATATATCATATATATCACTGTGTTATGATGTCTTTAATTCTTCTGGGAAAATACCCAGAAGAGGAATAGCTGGGTTAAACGGGACTTCCAATGCTAGTTTTGTGAGGAATCTCCAAATTGATTTCCACAGTGGTTTCGCCAGTCTACACTCCCACCAGCAGTGGAGTAGGACTCCTTTCTCCCCACAGCCTCTCCAGCATTTATTGGTTGATTTCTTGATGATAGCTATTCTTTCCGGGGTGAGATGGAATCTTAGTGTTGTTTTAATTTGCATTTCTCAAATGACTAATGATGTTGAACATTTTTTCATATATTTATTCGCCATTAGTATTTCTTCATTAAAGAAGTGTATATTCATTTCAGGTGCCTATTTTTGGATTGGGTTTTTGAAATTGGGGGGCCTGATTTTTTAAATTCTTTATATGTCCTAGATAGAAGTCCTTTGTCTGAGGGGCAGTTGGCTAAAATTTTTTCCCAATTCGTGGGTTTTCTTTTTCCTTTATTGGTGATTTCTTTAAATGTGCAAAATCTTTTCAGTAAGATGAGGTCCCAGTTGTTGATTCCTTGAAGTATTTCCTGTGCAGTTTGGTTTTTGTTCATGACTTCTCTGCCCACCCCAGTGTTGTCAAAATTTTTACCTACTTTCTCTTCCAATAAATTTAATGTTTCTGTTTTAATATTTAGATCTTTGATCCATTTTGACTTTAATAAATAAAATATTATCTTCCCTTTAACTCCTTTGATTTCTTATGGTTAATGAGTCTTTATTTTAAATTAATTTTTAATTTTAAATTAAAAATTGATTTAATTTTAAATTAAAAATCATAGTCTTCATAAATTCTTCATATTAATTCTTCAAATTTAAATTCATTTATATGCTGTCTGCCTCCAGACTGATGTAGGGAAAGAATGAACTAATTAAATAAATAACATAATGGCACATCCAATGATGCTGTAAACTATACAGGAAAAACGGAGTGGACATAGCAAATGATAGGACCTGAATGGGGACAGCCTTTGATTTTAAACATAGATCAGAAAAGACGTCACAAGGGGTGAGGGATTTAGCTCAGCGGCACAGCACCTGCCTGGAAAGTGGAAGGTCCTGAGTTCAATTCCAGGTACCGGAAAAAAAAAAAAAAAAAAAGACATCACAGAGCCAGGGATGGTGGCACACACTTGCAGTCTCAGCACTTTGTTAGGTGGAGGCAGAAGGATTGCAAATTCAAGCCCAGCCTGGGTAACTTAGCAAAGCTCTATCTCAAAATAAAGTAATAGAAAAGGTCTGGGGATGTAGTTTAGTGTAAAGACCCTGGGCTCAATCCTCAGTACCAAAGCCAATCAAATACACAGCATGGGTTGCAAACAGGAAGCACAGGACAAAAGTAGAAGCACGGTGGTAGGAGAAGGGTCACTCTACCCTGTCTGTAGGAGGCAGGGCGGCTGGACTCCTCCCAGCTCTGCAGGGAGCAGGAGGGACACTCGTGGGCACACAACACACATTGGCTGAGTTGAACCCCTGCTTGCTCCAGTGGGGAATTCACAGAGGAAGAGCAGAGAACAGCGGAGCTCACCTTGAACAGCGGTGCTGAGAAGAGTGCTGGAGAGAGCCCATCCTGCCTAGAGCGGGAAGGGGCAACTAAGAAAAATAGCACAACTTCGCTGGGCAACAGGAAGGATGCAGAAGTTTTCTAGGGCTAAGAATAGGGAAATTATCCCAAAGAAAATGTGGAAAGACACAGAATCACGAAAATAAAGCACAGTGGGAGGAGAAGCAAGCAGCCACACGTGTTGGAACACAGGGGCTACCGGTGGGGCAGTGTCAGAACATGAGGCTGCGGTGTCAGTCATGGCCCTGCGGTGTTATGCTAGAGAGGGGAGTGTGACCCCAGCCTCCTCCTGCCTCAGCCTCCCTGGATGTTGTGGCACCACCCCATCCCCACCACTGATGCCCAGAGCCAATCATCTCAGGAACTGAACGTTTACGTTCAGGGGATGCAGAACTAGTATAGAGTGCCAGAGGAGGAAGGAAGTCATCAAGTGAGAAGGGACACAGTGTGGAGGTTCAAGAGGTCCAATAAATAACTTGTTGCTTCCTGCCCAAGTCTAGATGGTTTTCAAAATGGCACAAAGCCTCTTCAGAGACCAAAACATCACCTTTATTGCAGGTGAAGCTGATGTTGAATGTGGTTCCTACCTGATCAGAATAACATTCACTCTGGTGCCAGTCCCAGTGCTCAGGGAGTTGAAGGTACCCTGTATAAACAGGCCAGAGTCCCATTTTCTGCCCTTAAAGGACTAAATAGGAGACTGTCTATTCCTTCAAGAATTTGAGCTTCTGTTATCAAAACTAGAGCTGAGTTGCAAGCAGCTGAAAAACCACATCCACAACCTGCTTGTGCTCACGTTCAGTGTGGATCATAATCCATGCACCTCCCTTAGAGTACAGCTCACTTTGACAAGAAAAGCTGGAAGGAAATCTTGAATTTTGATGTCACTTTGAACAAGGTATTTCTCCTACTGGATCCCCAGTGCTTTCCTTCCACAACAGAATGCCATAAAATAAGAAGAATTCTCTTGCCCCCCTCCCTGCTCAGGAATGCTAGGCTCATAAATGAGGTCATGTCTGCTAAGTGCTAGCCCTTCCTCAAAGACAGATCCTGTAGGGATACATAGGATTATTAGCTAAGCCACACCAAACTAGTTCATGCATGAAAGCAGGCGGAGTTGGGAATGGGCAGTAGGACTCATCATTCCAAGGGCTACTTGATTCCTTTGGTCCTTTGATACCTAGCCCTTTGCAGTTTCTCCCTCCAGGACTCTCACACTGCCAGGGCTGACAAGTTCACTGATCTAGGCTCTCTGCATTGATGGGTGAAAATATTTGGAACCGACTTCTAAGTAATTGCCATGTTGGAGAGTTTTCCAGAAAGACAATTAAAAAGAAATCATGTTTGGGTTTTAAATTCTGAATTGTTCACCTGCTCTAAATCTGCTCATCAAGGATCTCACATGCATAGTTTGAAAGGAACTTGCACTTCAGTAAAAGAAGGAAAAATCTCTCCCGTGTTATGTTTGATTTCTTAAGAAGGAGGAGTAAGAAGAAGAGGAGGAGCGTGTTGGAGTCCATTCGTGCTGCGTAGTGATGAAGCTTAATTGTCACCTTGATTGGATTGGGAGCCTCCCAGGTAATTAGTAAAACACTCCTGGGTGGGCCTGGGTGGATCTTAGAGGCATGACTGTGGGTAATATGTACGGTTCCTGGCCCCATCCTCTCTGGCCTTGTTTCCCTGCTCTGCTTCCTGTTCACTATGGACCAAGCAACTTTGCTCTGCTGCTCCCTTCTGCCATGATGGTCCTGCCATGCAGCCAGCTTACCATGGACTGACTGCCCTGAAATCATGAGCTAAATTAAACCTCTCTTACCTTAAATTGTTGGTGCAGGGCATTGTGTCTCAGCAACAGGAAAACTGACTGACATAGGATACTCTAGCAAAGTGCCACAAACCAGGCAACTTATAAAGACTAGAAATGGATCCCTCGCAGCTCGAGAAGCTGGGAAGCTGAAGGTAGAGGTGCCCACAGGTTGGGTCCTTGTGGAGGCCCTTTCATCATGGAGGGTGCCACCAAGAGTCCTCCCATGGCAGAAGGACAAAGGAGCAAAAAGAGATCAACACTGTCCTCCCCGACCAAAAGAAACTGGACGTTCCCTCTTGCCTTTTGACAAGGGTCCTGAACCCCTCACGAGGGCTCTTCCCTGTTGACTTAATCACTTCCAGAAGACTCCACCTCTTGATTCTATCACATTGGCCTTTGGGTTTCAGCACTTGAACTTGGCGAACATGTTCAGATCATAGCAGGGAAGAAGGAGAATGAAAAGAGAAAAGCTTATTTCTAATCTGCTCTTGCCTCTTAGAATCACAGATTTTAGACCTGTGGATAGCCTTAGAGGTCACTCTAGGACCACCCCTGTCCACTTTTTAGAATTATATATGGGTAAGGAGCACCAAGGAGAGACATTAAATGTTCTAAGCTGTCAGGGTCATTTGGTAGCATAACAGGAACTAGATTCAGGTTTCCCACCCTCACCCCCAGTGTGATACTCTTCACCTTAAATCTTCCTGCCTCCCATTCAGTTTTATGACCCTAAGAAAATCAATCAATCAATGAACAAATATTTTCAAAGACTTAGCAGTCCCAACACTCTGGAAGGCTGAGGCAAGTTGGAGCCCAGCTGGGGTAACTTAGCTACTTAATGAGATACTATCTCAAGGGGATGGGGCTCAGTGCAAATCCTTTGGTTCAACCCCCAGTTCCCCCCAAAAAGGACTTAACAAGTAATGGAACATCTAGGGAGAAGCATTTTAAACAAATGAAAGGTTTACCTTTCTCTCATTACAAGAAATCAGAAAGTAGATACAGGTTCTGGTATTAGTTCAATGGTTTAATGATGTCACGAGGGACCCAAGCAGTTCTAGCTTTCGATTCCATATATAATGTTGGCTTCTTTTCTGTGTGGCTATTGCCTCATGGTTTCAAGATGGCTTCTGCAGCTCCAGGTGTTGCATCCTTTTTTCAATATTTCATTTAGTGCTTTTAAATCCCAGACACATACTGAGGTACCTTGAACTTAGATGTTAGCTAGGTTTCCTTTCTAGGCACACTATCAACCTAAGAAAGATGATGAAAGAGTTTTGTTTTTGTTTAGTTTGGGGGTTTTTTTTGGTGGGACTATGAATTGAATCTAGGAATCCAGTGAATATTAGGCATGTGATATACCACTGAACTATACCCTCCTCTTCTCTCTTCTGAGACAAGTTCTTGCTAAATTGCCAAGGCTGACCTGAAACTTACCATCCTCTTGCCTCAGCCTCCTCAGTACCTATGATTACAGGTGGGTGCCATTGTGCCTAGGGAAATTTTTTTTAAAATCATAAATGGATGTTGAATTTGGTCAATTTTTTTCTATGTAAACTGAAATCATACTCCCTCCAATCAGGCCCTACATTCTAACAACCCATTCAACTATTAACTCTTCAGTGGATTAATCCATTGAAGACGTCAGCATTCTTGTGATCCAGTCACCTCTCTAGGTCCTTCTTTTCAATTTTGCTACATTGACAATCAAGCCCTTGATCCATGAATCTTTGGGGGCACTTCATAAGCAAACCATAACAGCTTCTTTGCTCTTTCCGCTGCCTGGAATGCCACTTCTTCATACAGTATAACCCAGAATTCATCCTTCTGCCATCTTGCAGGTGTGACCTCAAAAATAACTTCCTTAAAGAAGCCCTTCCCAGAATGATCTCCTCATGTACTGGGTTGAACGTGGTCCCTCAAAAGTTCATGTGCACCTAGAACCTGTGAACGTGACCTTATTCACAGTTGTGATCAAGGTATAATGAGGTCACACTGGATGAAGGTGAGATCTAAATCTAGTATGAGTCCTGTCTATAAGAAGAGGGAAATTTGGACACAGGACACAGAGGTAACATGTGACCACAGAGGCAGAGATGGAAGTGATATATCTACAACCCTGAAGAAGGTTAGGATCACTGGCAATTATCAGAAGCTACGAAGTATAGAAACATCTTCTCTTAAGAGTCCTCAGAGAGAGCAGAGCCTGCCTGACTCTTTGATTTCACACTTCCAGTCTTCACAAGTGGACAATGATACAGTTCTGCTGCTTTAAGCTACCCAGTTTAGGATAACTTGTTACAGCAGCTCTGGGGAACTAATACACCATGTTTTCATCCTTTCCTGTATATGGTAGATTAACTAATGGTCAACTTACAACACCTAGCTGAGCTGAATCAGTGTGATTCTGGGTGTGAAAGGTCTACCTGAAAATTGTTGCCAATAGTATAAAAACAGAAATGGAAGGGAAGATGCTGTGCTGTTGATCTTCTTGGAGAAACTTGTCTAGGTGGTTTTCCTGACATGAACTCAGCTCTTTTCATCAACAGAGGAGCTCAGGTCCTTGCTATCACTGAGGATGGCTGTGGTTCTTTCAGGAGTTCTAATCCTTACCTTGAGTGTTGCTTCCTGGCTCCAGTGCAGATCCCTTAGCCTGCTGGCACAGATCCTTCACCCCATTGGTGCACACTTTCTAGCTTCCACTGCCTCGGCCCTCAAGGCTCTCAAGGTTCCTGGGGTAAGGACAGTGAGAGGATGGAGAAATAAAGATAAGAGACAATATACAGAAAACTGAGATCAGGTTGCACCCTCTCTTTGGATGGGAGGAAAGGAACTGCTCAATTACCATAGAGTGTTTGTTTATACATTTGGCAGGCTGTTGTCACGTGACACCCACTTTACCTAGCAACCTATTGCTTGGATTGTCTTGGGGCTTGGTGTTCTCCAGACTAAAGCAATTTGTTCCCCTGGATCGCCTCAGGTTTGCTTCACCCCCACATGTGTGATCAATTTTCAGATTCAGCAATTCCCTACATTCCACCACTGACCTTTGGGCCTTCCAAGTGCAGATCTTTGATATTAACAGGCATGTGACATTAGTGTGAGATCTAGGCCTCCAGTTAGAATTGTGCAGGACATTGCCATGGGATCCAGGCCCTCAACTGGATTCTTTGGGTCTCTAGTGTGTGGACAGATCTCCCTCACTCTTTTGCATTTGACTCTTTGGGTGAATATTATAAAATAATCCTATAAATTGTGTGTCCTGTATTAAATCTTTCCCCTTGTAAACACTGACTACAGCACTGTACTTTTCTTTCTTAGATCTTACCAGCTAATTATTACATGTGCATGATGCAGTAAGAGATTAGTCTGGCATTTTTCGTAGTGGTCTTCTAAAAAGAGACTATCACAATTCCAGAACAATATCTCAAATGTGAGTGATTTTGAAGGGAAGATAATTTTGAGAGAGCCTGGCCCTAAAATCAGAGCATGTCAGCAGCCAACTATGCCAGATTCACAAAGCTGACCTTGGCTCTATGCTGCAGGATTTTTCTACTGTGAGAATTATCCAAGCTGTTTAATTTTTTTACAGCAACAGATTGCCAGAATACTAAGGTGGAAGACAGAAACACTATTCAGGGAAAGATGTGGTGGCACACACTTATAATCCCAGAACTCTGAGAGGCTGAGGCAGAAAGAGCAAGAGCTCAAACCCAGCCTAGATGACTTAGCAAGACCCTGTCTCAAATTTTAAGATAGATAAGTGAAAATTTAAAAAGGTCTGCAGATGTAGCTGAGTGCTAAAGCCCTGGGTTTAATCCTTCATACTATGGAAGGAAGGAAGGAAGGAGGGAAAGAAGGAAGGAAGGAAGGAAGGAAGGAAGGAAGGAAGGAAGGAAGGAAGGAAGGAAAGGGGACAGGGAGGGAAGGAAAAGGAGGAAGGGTAGGAGGGAGGGAGGGAGGGAAGGAAGGAAGGCAAATGGGGGGGAGGGGGGAAGGAAGGGAGGAAGTTAGTTTAAAAGTTAGTTGGAAATTAGTTGGTTTTGTTCTCCGCTCTTGCCTCCTGGGGAACTTGCTCACGTAACTACAATCTCTGAGTTCCAGGTTCCTCAGTTGTAAAACAAAGTGACAGGACTAGATAGTTTCTACAGTCCCTGGCTCTAACCTTCTGTGGCTGCATGATGCAGATGTGGAGCATACTAAAAAGTTGATACTCCTGGTGTTCCACATCTGTGGGTTCCATATCTGTGGATTCAACCAAGCACAGAAATATAATTTTTTAAAAACTGCATCTGAGGGGAAAAGGAACCCTTCTGTGTTGTTCATGGGAATGTAAACTACTACAGCCACTATGGAAATCAGTATGGAGATTCCTTAAAAAACTAACACTACAAATTCCATTTGACCCAGTGATGGAGACCACTATGAAACAGTCCTGAGCAGGATTTAAATTAATCAGTTGGCTTTTCATGTTCATTTGTGAATCTGTCCAAGGCAGACTCATAGTAAGTGAACCTCTGTGAGTCACTAATCCCTACTAAAACCTGTAATGGTGGATGAAGCTGGAAAGCCTTAAAGGATAAAACAAGATCACAGCTAAAGACACCTAGATCCAATCTCAACTAGATAAAGATTGTAGCCTCAGGCATCTTACTCCTGAGAGGATTAACTTAATCCTTATTAAGGATTAATTTACTACTTTACTTGGAGAAGTCCCTAAGTGATTCTGCCCTTCTTGAGTGCTCCCCTCCCTTCTTCCAATAACTAAATAAATATGGGTCACCCAGAGAAGGTCTTGGTCTTAGCCCCAAGAGAATCTTGAATTCTGTGAGAGGGCTTTGATCCTCCTGGAGCCCTGAAACCATTCCATTTCCCTCTTTTTATTTAGCCTTTGCTGTACACTCATTCAGATTTCAGACCTGATCAGCCTGCAATAACTAAGGGATATTATTAATCTGATAACCTAGCTATTCCCATTTTAAGTATGTTCCCAAAAGAGTTAAAGACATTATTTCACAGTGATACATACATACCCATGTCTATAGCAGCACAATTTGCAACAGTGAACTCTTTGAAGCAGACTGTACATCCATCAACAGATGAACAGATAAAAAAATGTGTATGTACACAATGGAGTACTACTCAGTCATATAGAAGAATAAATTTGAGCCATTTGCAGGAAAACAGATGCTCCTTGAGACCATAATGTTAAGTGAAGTAAAGCAGAAACAGAAAGTTAAATATTACCTGGTTTCTCTCACATGAGAAACCCAAAATATAAAGAGCAAAATAAAAGATAGATAATGGGAAATAGATACATCTTTCTCAAATTGGATGGGGATTAAGAGATGGAGGGAAAAGGGTAGGAGGGGGAAGAGGATGAAAAAGAATTGAGATGTGTTATGTACAAGTGCCAAGTTCCCACAAGGAATGTAATTGTTATGTATTGCCAATATTTGCTACTTAAAAATAAAAAATCCAAAAAAACAAAAAAATCACATCTGTACTGACCATGTACAAACTTTCTTCTTGCCACTACTCCCCAAACAGTGAAGTAGCACTCCATTGGATTAGGTCTGATAAGGAATCTAGAAATGATTTAGGGTATGGAAGGGAGGTATAGGCTATATGCAGTTATTATATCATTTTGTGTACAGAATTTCCGGTGGACATTGATGGATTTTGTAGATCCTGGGACACAACAATTATTTAATTCTCAATCATTCATCACTGCTAGCCTTGCTGCATGAACAGCATCTGCATCGGAGAAGAACATTACCTGGAGGAACAGGTGACCCAAGTGAGTACTACACCAAGGATTCTGCCTTGAACTCTGCAACCCCCAGATCTGCCCCAGCATTGTTTTACTTGCTAATGGAATACAGTAGACGTTTCAAGGGCTGTAACTTTTAAAAACCTTTTCAAGTGTGCAAGCTGGCACTTCCGGTCTCTGATCTAACCCATGATTCTCAAGGCCTCTTCCGGCTCTCAAGGGCAAAGATCTGAGACTTCAAAGCCGTTGATTGCTGAGCTAGTGAGGGCCTTGAGCTGAGTGTAGGTCACTGGGCCATCTCAGGAGGCGTGCCTTTCACAGCATTTCTCCTCGTGACCTTTCTGTGCGTGGGGTGTGGAGGAGGGAATGGTGCCCTCTGCCTCCCTCAGGATAGGCTCTAACATATGCCATACTGGGGCCCCCCGGGGGGTCACTGAATGACAAGTCCCTATTTTCCATCTACGAAATAGGAATCCTAACGGGCAAATTTGGAAAAATGTTCACAATTGAGCAACAAGTGTCATTTTCCATAGCTCTCAGAAGGACTAAGGAATGATAAACCTCAGCACACTGAGGTTCGCTGACAGCCAGTCAAACGAGGGCGGGCGAGAAACACCACGAACCGAAGGGACACCGCAGTCACATTGCACATCCAGTCCGCGGAGCTGCGTGGAGCGGACCGCTCCGCACTCAGTGTCAATCACCCGGTCCGGCCCCGCCCTGCAAAAGACACGCCCCCTCGGCGTGCGCGCTCCCGCCGCCAACGCGCGCGCTCCGGACGCGGGCTGTGACGCGGACGCCGGTGGGCCGCGCTCAGTGAGGCTCCCGGAAAGGAGCGGAGCCTCCAGGAAGCCGGGTTCTCTCAGCCGCTGGCGCCGCCGCTTCTGCGCCCTCCCCGGCCGTTATGGAGCCCGCTCGCGGCCCCCCGTTCCCGGGAGCCCCGGCCTGCCGAGCAGGTGAGGCGCAGGAAGGCGCGGACCAG
>NW_004955403.1:46618526-46637279 GCF_000276665.1 Chinchilla lanigera | reverse complement strand
CCTCGACTCGCCCGGTGTGCGCCCCCGCCGGTCCCCGGGGCGCCCCCGTGCCTGGGCCGCGTGCCCACATCCGGGCGCCCCGTACCCGGGTGGCGGGTGATCGCTCCGAGTCCGCCTAGGACGAACGTGGCGCACGCCTCCCCGGCCACCGCGCTGCGTGTTCCTCCCCGACACGTAGCGGGAGTGGAACCTGGCCAAGCAGAAGGATGCTGGCCCCAGCCTCCTGCGCCCTGCCTGTCCCTTGAAATGATGACGTTTACGCGTACGGCATCATTTTTGCTTTGCTCTGCTTTTGCCAAGTTTCGTGTCAGATATCTCTGTGGAAAATGGAGCTAATTGGGTGATAAAGTAATTTTGCACGGCAGTATTCCTCAACTGGAGTAATGCATGGACTCCTTTTACAGGGATGATCCTTTCGTTCTCTAGAATACTTCCCACAACCTACAGATGTCCCCAGGCCCCAGCTAGATGAACACAGGTGCAGAGCATTTTCAGAGAACACTTATCAATAGGAAATAAAAGAGATCTTTTATAGTGCAGGGACTTTTCATGCTAGAAGGTAAACTAGAGGTTCTTAAAGAATCCAGAAGTATAGATTCAGATCTCACCTTAATTGCACAGTGCAGCTCTCATTTGTTCTGTGTAATGAAAATGCCTAATTGTCCATCCTTGGACAGGCCTACAGGAATCACATTCTTTGTGTTCTATTTGATGTTTCTCATCTTTGTATCATGTTTGTTAATTCTGTTCACCACACTTAGAGTTTGAAAGAGAACTCTTAATTTGTACAAGCAGTTTAATTTATTTCTTTACTTTAACTTTGATTTATCACCTGTGTTTGTTGCATACTCCATCTATTGCTTCTGTTCTTCTAGCTTTAACAGGAAATACATGATTTTGGCCCTGAGAGTATAGGTCCCCTATAGAAGAGGCAAAAAGGAAAGTTGATCTAAGGATGATTTATATTCTGTACATATTTGTTCAGTGTGTTTATTTTAAAAGGATGGGCATGAATAAGCAGGACTTAAGAGTGTGGGAAAACATTAGGAATTATAACAAGTTAAATCTTGACAAGGAAAAATACTGCCCTGTGGCCTTGAAAGCAGTGTAATATTGAGAGCTGGATATTAGGAGGAGTGGTGTTGGTACAGGCGGAGGCAAGCAGGAGAACATCTTGTGGGAAGGAAGAGACCCACCTCCCCAGAGTAGGGAGATCTTACAGGGACAGAGGAGAGAACAGACTGGTAACCTAAAGTGGACACGGTTGATGATGGAGGTGCCCCATGGAGGTGCTGATGTTGATCCACAGGCTTCCAGAATATTCTTAGGCTGGTCATATTTTAAAGAATGTGTTTTACAAAGAAGTAGTATTCATAGGGAAGGCACAAGTGACCCAACACAGGGTCTGTCCAGAGGTAGTAGTGGAGCATTTGAGGAAGAATCCGTAGGACTTGATAAACTATAGAACGGTGGAATAAAGTGAAATGAGAATCAAAGCTGAGAACCAGGTAATCCTATGGGTGGTCTTCTAGAAAGGGTTTGAAGGTGGTTATTATTTGTGTCAAAAGCTCGTAACCCCAGACTTGGGTGTAATTGAGTTTACAGGGACGATTTGAACCAACTGGGGCTGTTGAACTTGAGGAAAGTCACTTTGGGGAGATAGAGAGCTGATGCAGGACGTGTATGACCAGAAAAAGCCCATTTAAAATACAGACCAGAATTTTTTTTTTTTTTTACTTTAAAGAGTAAAAGAAGGATAACATAATAATAAGGGGGGCTTACCAAATTGCAGACAAAGTGGTAGGAAATTATCAACGGTTATTGTTTTACATATTGTTATCTACAAGATAGTTTCTCAGGAAAACAAATAGACAAATAATAGTGAGTTACAGACAAAAGAGGTAGATTATCAATAGTTGTTGTACTATACTTTGGTGTCTTCAAAGTGGCTTCTAAAGAAAATAAATAGAGCTATACATGAGTGACCTATTGAATAATCATTAACTATTCTCAATGGTTGTTGTAGGAAACACGTAATAATAAACATGCATCCATTTATGAAATAGGATGGGAACAATACAAACGTTACAGAGTTATGGATAGCTTAGTAGGAAAATATCAGTGGCTGCTATAATACATGGTGGTATCTTCAAAGTGGTTTCTCAGGAAGACAGAGATACTCAAGAAGGATCTAACAAGTAGTTACAGCCTAAGGGTTGTCAAAAATAGCATACTACCTCCTCACCAGTGACTCCTGTCGCTGAGGTGTGACGGCTGGAAGGAAGGCCAGGATTGAAAAGAAGGACCGAGAGACTTGCACCTGTGTCTAGCAACAGGCTGTTTGCTTGTTCCTCCATAGTCATGATTACCCAGGGCTCCTCCATGGAGATGACGGTCTGGCCAGAGGGAGAAGGCAGAGTATGCCCAGGGCCCTCTCGTTCCTGTTGGACTAAGTGGTAGGATGGGTCTGAGCTCTGGGGCCTCCGCTTCAGAGGGCAGACCGATCTCCAGTGAAGACCAGAATTTTTACAAGTGAATAGTGAGAGGTTGATTAGGATTTGATACTGAAAAATGAAAAACTTTAATATATTAAAAAATATAGGTCATCAGTGCAACTGTATGCATTCTTCTTAAAATAATGATGCTCATTGTTCGATGGATGTTTTAGCCTAGCTGACTCAGTGCCACACTGCAGCCTTCATTTCACAGGTCACACTGAGTTTTTTCTTACAGAACTGCCAAATGCTTACAGTTGTTTAGGGCCCTTCCACTCCTGAAATCCTTTGACATTCAAATGATTCTTTTTTGAAGCACCCCTCATGTGGTGATACCTTTTGTAATTCAAAGGTCCAGGGTTCCAGCTCTCACAGTCTCACAGGTTCAGGACTTCGCCTGTTTTTTATTTTGTTTGCTCTTAGTTCGAGTTTTAACAATACCTGTTTCACTGAATCCTGCATTTTTTGCCAGAGGAGCCATTTCCCTTTGCAGGCGATTTGTCCTTAGGACTGTCACTGAGAGACTCACAAAGATACTGACCCATAACCCATGGGCTCTGTGCCACCAAAGGCTGTCCAGCTAAAAAGGACGCAGCAGCTGAAACCAGGAGGGTTCCTGTGTCTCCCTGGTGATAGGTCTGATGCTGTTTTAAAACATGGCAGCTTCATGTAGTACAGTATTAAAGTTTGACTTCTGGTGGCAGATTCTTAGCTGCAAGGACAAGTGAAATTTACATGTTGAAGTCACATTTCCATGTGGTTGACTGCTGACCATACTTTTGTCCTGAATAAAAGCAAATATTTCAGTAAGTTATGAATTGACCTTCATAGGTATTCTTATAGGTATTGTCCTTTATAAATTGTGTCTTTAAACACAGAATTTTTAACACACAATGTTTATTCTTTTTGTCAAATCCTCATGTAACAAAAAGAAGGCCTACAGCAAACACCAGATGAAATAAAGTTTACTAAGTATGCTGCGATCGTTCTTACAGTGCATCTTTGAATTGTGTTCTCCTTTCTCACCCCCATCCAGTCTACCTCTGTTATGGTTGCAATCTAGGATGTCCCCCAAAGGCTCAGCGTGTTGAAGGCTTGGTTCCTAGTTGATAGGCTTTGGGGAAGTCATTGGATCGCGAGTCTTCATGGATTCATAACTTGATAGCATTATTGGAAGGTGATGGAAACTTGGGAGATGGGGCCTAAGTAGATGAAGCTGGTCACTGGAAGGTATAACTTTGGAGACTGTCTAGTCCCTGGCCCCTTCTTGTCTGGTTGTTTCTCTCTCTGCTTCCTGGCTATGGTGAGGTTAGCAGCTTTCCTGTGCCACACCCTTTCATCCTGACGGTGTGCCTCACAGGCTCAGAAACAGTAGAGCCATCCAACCTTGGACTGAACCTCTGAAACCGTGAGGCCTGATCAACCTTTCCTCCTTCGTTAGTGTCAGATACTTTATCACGTTGTTGAAAAACTAACACAACCTCTCACCTCCAGGACTTCTTTCCTATTGACACTAACCTTTTTTTGTTTTCTTCTCTGAGCTCTTAGAGCAAGATCTCATTTGATTTAACTTTTCTTTTAGTTCTCTCTTGCTGTTTCTCTGGTGTTAGTGTTCTTTCTCTACCAATCTGTACCAAAGGCATGGGTTTGTCATGCCTTCCCCTGTCACCTTCCTAGTACTGATGCTTGGATCATTAAAGGACCCATTTGCCTTTTTTTTTTTTTCCACTTGCCTTTAATAGGGGCCTCAAGCTGTTACTAACACTTTCTTTTCTTTGCTTCTTCATTCACTTATCACATAGTTATCATCAGTTCTTTGAAATGTTCAGGTTGGAATCCCTGGCAGAAGTTTTTAAGCCTCGGCATTCTTAATATATCCAGAAGAGGATTTGATGCTGGAAACTGGTGACATCATCATCAAAAGTGGCTTTTAAGAAGTAGTTCAGTTGTTCTGGTGATGAAATTAATATATGCTCTTTGAAAAATATAAGTAAACCTAGGTAAGAAGACAAAGACAATATATGATCTCACTACTCAATAAGCCCCGTTAACTTTTTTGTTTTCTTTCCTCCCATTTTTCTCTTGATGTGTGATAACATGTGTCTTGGTTACTTTTCTCTTGTTGCTGGGACAAAATACCTGATGCCCAAAATTAAGGAAGGAAAGGTTTATTTCACTTACAGTTTGTGGAGGTTTCAGTCCATACTTGGCAGATTATAAGGCAGAGTGGCACATGGCAGAGGGCTACAGCTCATGGTGACAGAACATAGCAAAGCAGCAAACACACACAAAAGGGAGGAAATGAGCAGAAGCACCCTCTTTCTCTCCCTTACATGTGCAAACTATCCACTCCAGAGTGGGTGTAGCTCTCACACCCATAATCAATCAAACTCTAAAAGCCTGCCCCATGGCCACATGAGGCTTTGGGGGGACACCCAGACACAAACCATAACAACATGTTTTCCCTTAATACCTGGTAGACCTCTTTGCACATCAGTAAATACAAATCTGCATCATCACTTTGAATAATCACGTTGTGTTCCATTGTATAAATAACATTGTCTAATTTTACCCACCCTCCATAAAGGACTTTAGTAACAGTATTTTGTTTTTATACACAGTGCTATGATGTACATCCTATACATATTTTTAGTGAATGTACCTTATTATTTCCTAACAGTGAATTTCTGGAATTGTAGGGACAAGAGGGGGTAGCATATTTAAGATGTCCATTTATATTATACTAATACCTCCAGAAATTTAGATTCTCATAACAATACTTGATGACCTCCTTACTTAAATATCATCAAACTTAAATCTTAGCCAATCTGATAGTTGTCAAGTCTTTTATTCTGTTTTTCTGAATAGCAATGAAGTTTATCAACCATTTGTATTTCTTGTTGACTTACAATTATCCTTGCCTATTTTTTGTTCCAGTGTTTCTCTTATTTTATAAGAATGTTCTATATGTAAAGGCCATTTGCCTTTTGTTATAAATATTAAAAACACTTTATCAAGACATGTATTTTTTGGAAAGGATTTGTTGTAAAACCATATTTAATTTCACTGATGGTTTGAGATATTGATGTAATTTGCAGGAAGACCGTATCCATTTTAAGCTCATGTATTTTCATCTTTCCTTTCTATGGATATTTAATATTTAAATCTTTTAAGACGTTGGAATTGTAGTGAAAGATATGATTTATAATTTCACCATCTTGAAATGCTAAAAGATAACTTTTATAAAAATATTAAAATTTATTTAAACATTAGGTAATTAGTACTTTTTTTGCTTTTTATTTAAAGTTAAATTACAAATATTGTTTGTCTTGAATTTGGGGCACATGACACAATATGGGTACTATATTAAAATTTGAACCCCAGTGATTTCTCCCTCGGTACATTATTAATACTTTTTACTCCATATGTCTTTGTGTGTCTGTTTTTTATCCCTTCTACTGGGTTAGAAATTCTTAAGAGCTACATTTATTTATTTATCTATTAGGGTTGGGGACTGGGGATTGAAGCCCAGGGCCTTGTCACTGAGCTACAGCCCCAGCCCTTTTTGTTTTTTATGAGACGGGGTCTCTCTGATTTGCCCAGGCTAGGCTTGAACTTCAGCCCTCCTGCCTCAGCCTCCCAGAGTACTAGCATTACAGGAGTATGCCGCCATGCCTGACTCCGATTCCTCTTTGTACCTCATTTACAGCCACGCGTGAAACAAACAGTGGTTTCTCATCATTTGTGTAGCAAGTCACTGGTCTCTGGGGAAACAGGAAAGTAACAGGCATGTCCCACCCTTGTGACGCTTGCAGTGGGTGGGTTGCCACGCAATGGGTCACCCCAGATACAGCGCCCAGGCCCACTACTGTGATGACCGGACACAGGGACTTGGGAGTTGGGGAGGCGCTGCCGGAGGAGTGTGCATGCTTGTGCCCTGGGCGACTTAGGAATGCCTGCTGACAGACCCTGGATAGGGGCATTGTGTGAGTGCTGAGGAGTGTGAAGCTTTTCAGGGATCTGTGTTTAGTTTGGCTGGGGCTTCAGGGGCATACAGAGATCTTTCGGGGATGGACCAGGCGGGACGGGCTTGCTCAGTGCTCCCCAACACTTGCCGTGTTGCCGTCCATCTTCAGCATCCACTGGCCCGTGAAGAGACTACACAGCTGCTCAGCGCTTGAAATGAGGCTAGTGCCCCTGAGAAACCAAGTGTTAACTTCGTTTTTAGACTTTAAATATGCGTGCAGGGCATGTTGCAGGTCCAGCTTGTGAGGGGCCTCTGTTACTTCCTGAGGAGTTAGTATTTTTCCCCCAGTGAGAGGGAAGGTTGGAGGCAGGGAGTTCCTCTGTGTCCTGTGAAGACCAATGTCGGAACTCTTAAGCTTGCAGGGTCCCAAACTGTGAACCTAAGAAAGAGTCTAGGGTCTCCAAGGGTGGGAATGTGACCATCAACCAGGTAGACCCAAATCTGGCCCCCACAGAGCCAGAGGGGGATCACATGAACAGACACACAGACGCACACACACAGGGTGTTAGAGGATAAGGACGAGTGCAGGGGCCTCACCCTTAGGCCCCAGCTCTGCCTTTTATTAGCTGTGTGGCCTTAGACGAGTTACTTATCCCCTCTGCCTCATCTGTAAAGTGCCCTGATAATAACATCTACCAACTAGGTCATTAGGACTAGATTCATATTTGTAAAGCATTTGGAACAGGCCCTGGCTCATAATAAATACTTACGTAGGTATCTAAAAAAGATGTACATGCTAAGACGGAAAGGTAAGTGATAGGAGGGAACATTTACCATTATTAATTCTGAAAAAGTGACATCTTAGTAAAGACCTAAAGGGGTGAAAAGTGAGCCCTGCAGATGGCTTTTAAGCAGAAGGAGCAGAAGATCAGAGACCAGTGTACTCGAATCCAGGGCCCCCAGTTTGGGTGGAATGTTGTGACTAGCAGAGAGTAGATGATACAGTCAACAGAACAGGTGGCCAGAGCTGCAGGACTGTGGCGGTGGGAATAAAGCCTCTGCATGTAAGTGGGTGGGAGCCACTAGGGGAATTGGATGCGAGAGTAATGTGATCACGGTCTTGAGTGGGAGGGCGTGGGTTCCGACATCAGAGGCAGAATCTGTGCCTGAGAGCATTGGGGCAGCCTTCGAGAGCCCCTGTGGGAGACTACAGGGACAGGACAGCAGAGGAGAGATACTGTGCGGCCTTGGGAAAGGCGGTAAAGAACAGGGACAGGTTTTAGATGGGTTGAAGTTAAAGAAATGGCAGCAATCAATAAGAAATTGGGTATGGAAGGTAAAGTGGAGGCAGAGGCCAGGCACTGCTTTCTTGATTTGAGCAGCTTAGTGAACTCAAGAATGGGACCGCCGAGGAGGAGCAGGTTGAGAGAAGAGAGGGTGGGGATTGCAGCTTGACATGGGTTTCACTGCCTGTGCAAGCTCCGGGTGGAGATACCCGAGAGGCTTGAGGGTGCAGTTCAGGAGAGAAACTGGGGTGGGGAAGTGTTTGAGTTACCAGAAAATGCAGCAGTCATGAGGCTGAGCAGGAGCAGGGCTTAAGTTAAGAGAATGGAATCCAGGCAGAACCGGGGAGGATGCAGGAGCAGACAGGCAGGAGACTGGAAGGATCTGGAATAGGATTCAAGAGTGGAGAAGCACACCAGAGGAGATCAAAGACTGGAGAGGCTCAAAGCGGTCAAGCGATGGCCCTGACCAAGAAAAGAGACTCAGAAACACCCTCTGCGCTAGCAGCTCCTGGCTGGAGGCCCCTGGTCTCCGTGATGTGTGGTCTGGGGGCAGGAGGAGGAGCCTGAAGGGTAGGAGAGACCTGGGGACATAGCACCCCGCAGAGTGCTTTGTGTATGAAAGTGAAGTCTAACACATACCTCTCGAGTCGGTCCTGTTCATTTCATCATTCTGCCTAACTCATACCTCCCTTCAACCTGCTTATCATATAGTAATGAGTTATTTAAAGCCTATTTGATGCCTCGATATTTTGGGGCCATGGGGATGCCTAGAGAGTACCAATTAAGTACCAGACCCTTGGTTTAGGCCTACATTTACAGTAGCATAAAATTAACTTAGAAATATATTGCTCAGAATAAGCCCTTCCAACAATTTCGGCACAAAGGTACCTATCTATCCATTTGTGGGCGATCGGATTTAAGCACACACTTGATAGAGAACATAGACTTTTTTTTTCCTGACTGTGCTGTGTTTGATTTTTTCTCAGTTCCTGGAACAGGAGGATGGTGACTCAAGAAGGACCCCAGCACTGTTGCTGTAACTGTGTAAGAAGTACTGACCCCCACGACATCGCCTGGTCTCTGGCCTTTTTTCAGTATGGGGAGGTGAGTGGTGGACCTAGTCCCTCATGCTGTAATACGTGACATGAGATTTTGGTGTGAAAAAGCAACTCTTTAGTGGGAGAAAAAAAACCTAAATCACAAAAGTGTGGGACGTTGCGCTGCACTTCTGATGAACACTTTGAATCTTCTGGGGCCCAATGGGGCACCTGTCTCAGAGAGAAGGTGATAATGCCTGGTTAGTGTAGATTGCAATTAACGCCTGCACAGTGTGTTCCGCAGGGCATTATATTAAGCACCAGAGATCTGATGTAGCTTCTGAGGTGCAGAGGAGGAGGATGAATGCCGTGCAGTAGCTCTGACCCTCCACGGAGGCAAGAAACCACAAGTGGCAAATCTCATTGGGTCAGCAGGCTAAACCCCACTTCACTGAGCTGTTTTAGTCTAACAAAGCCTAATAATAGTTTTAGCATGCGCATCTCGTTCCTGATATAAACAGAGAAGGAAAGTTTCCTATAGATTTGCAAAAATACCCCAAAGAAGTCTTTCTCAAAACACAGGGTATAACAACACTCCTCTATTGGCTTTGTTATGGAGATGTTGTTAAAGATACTATTTTCTCCTTGTTCAGTCAGCTGGGAGAAATTGCCTTGGTTAAAGGGCTGAGAAAATCTTGCTTCTCCCAAGCTGCTTATGTATTAGTAGTGCATGTTTCTATGACGATGCTGCACACATTTGCGGCCTAGCTCACAAGGAGCAGCTCTGCATCCTCTGTTTCACTTTGCTTTCATCGTCCTTAAACTGGACTTCATTATTGGTGTATCAACTTATCTGACCTACCTTATTCTTACACGCTATTTCTAGTTCTTTTTGGAACTAAGCAGGGTAAAACAGCAGTCCACATAATACTCTCGAGAGAAAGGGAGAGACTCAGAAGGGTCGCGACCTAGGGCCTAATTCTGATTCCTGTCACTTTATAATAATGTACCCAGAAGCAGAATAGCCACGGGGAACAATACTGTTATTCACACAGCAGTGGGCAGAGAAGTAGGATGAACTCAAGCCGGACGTCTTACTATAGGATCTGCTCAGGTCAGGGGAGGCCTCTTGAGAGCATGTTGCTTTAAAATGTGTTTTTTGATATTTCAGGATTGGCATCTCCTGTCTTTTTCCTGCTTCTTGGCATTTTAGCATCTCTCCAGTGAGCTGTCCTCGAATTCTGAATACCAATTTACGCCAAATTATTGTCATTAGCGTCTTGGCTGCTGCTGTCTCGCTTTTGTACTTCTCTGTTGTCATAATCCGGAATAAGTATGGGCGACTATCCAAAGACAAGAAGTTTCAAAGGTAAGAGGTGAACACAGCTATTTCGAGAAGGGATGCTGTACCGTGTGGCCCAGTTCGTTCTGGCTGCTGTAACAGGATACTATGGACAGCGGCTTATAAACAACAGGAATGTATTTCTCATAATTTGAAGGCTGAGATGTCTAGGGCTAGGGTGCCGGCAGCTTTTGTATCTGGTGAGGGCCTGTTTCCTGGAACACGGGTGGAACCTTGTCCCTTCTCACTGTACGCTCGTGTGGCGGAAAGGGGCAGGGGAGCTGTCTGGGCTCTTACCCGTCAAGGTCTGATCACCTCCCAGGCGATAATATTGCGGTGATGATTTGGTTTTTCACAAGTGAATTTGGCGGCGGGAGCACGGGTGTTTCAACACAGCACTGTCATTTCGTGGCTTCAGGGTATTTGCCGTTAGGCTGGAACATAAGGAGCACATGGTTGCGGGAATCAGATTCTGTACCACCACGTGGCATAAAAGCCAAACGGAAAGAGGCCCTTGAATAATTACCTAGATGGAAGCAGCGCCTCTGTAGTGTTTTAAGCTGGGCTTTGAGTAAACTTGTGCATTTTGGAGAGAGTTTGCTTTTTGGGGCCCGTGTGAACTTCTGTCCAGGAGTAATGAGTGTGTGCTTGATTTCGAAGATCTTCATCAGCATCACCTGCTTCATCTCCTTTCCCTGCTTCTGGCCATGAGGAACGGTGCGGCCATGCTCCAACAAAGCTCAGAAATCTCGGTTGGCATTTGTGTATTGCAGTTTCTCTGTCATTTAAGTGTAGGGTGACATTTCATCTAAGTAAAAGCACTGTGTTTTGCTACACCAGGTACTTGGCCCGAGTCACAGACATTGAAGCCACGGACACCAACAACCCGAACGTGAACTACGGTATCGTGGTGGACTGCGGGAGCAGCGGGTCCCGGGTCTTTGTCTATTGTTGGCCAAGGCACAATGGCAACCCTCGTGATCTGCTGGATATCAGACAAATGAGGGATAAAAACCGAAAGCCAGTGGTGATGAAAATAAAACCGGGTATGTGAAGCGGAAGCGTTGGACCCATGACTTACGTTCTGTGCAGTCTTTCAGTCCTCCTCTCTCTCTCGGCACTGTCTTAACCCCGCCTCAGAGCTCGCAGCAGGACCTCGCAGGTCTCCTGGTTTCACTTCGGTTTTCCTCTTCTGTCCGTGTTATATGTTATATAGGGAGACCAACACCTTGACCAGGCATCCAAAGGCCACATCTTTCTGTCCTCTGTAGCATTTGTCACAGTGCTTCACTCTTGGTGTCTACCTCCACGTTTGCTAGTTGGCATTCATTGTGGGTAGGCTTTTGCTATTTGGTAGCCATTTTTCCCTATTCTTAATGACAAGGCAATTTCAGCTAACTCATGAAGATCTGTAATCTGATACCTTGATATGTATTTGTGGTTTTTACAAATTGTCTTAAAATATTTCTGATCATCTAGATTATTTAATAAGGGTGACCGTAGAGCTTAAAAGAGATAATATAATTATGTGTAGTTTTTAAAGATAATATCATTTCTTCACTAGTGTGACATGTAAAATTGAGGCTTGGCTCCCTTTAGGTAATTTAAATGAGTGGTTCTCACCCAAGTATCATTACCATTTCCATGGATGGCAGCTTTCTGTCCGGAGCATTAGGATAGAGACATCAGGAATACCTGGAAATGACTTTGTGTTGAAAGTGAGCCAACAACCTTAAACAGTGAGCTATAGATCTTAATAAAGATACAGAGCTTTTAGTTTATCTTACTGTTGTAGTAATAGGTAAATTTTTTTTTTTTTTTTAAACCGGTAAAATGTTAAATCCAGACTACCGCTAGAGATATAGCTTGGTGGCACAGCACCTGCCTGGCAAGTGCAAGGTCCTAAGTTCGATTCCCAGTACCAAAGAAAAAAAAACTTCAAACGATATGAGGAAATCACATTTTAAACTATTAGAGAAAAACAAAGAAGTGATAAATGTTTGAGGAGATCAAAATGCTAATTACTCCAATTTGATCATCACACATTTATACATATATCAAATTATCACATGGTATCCCCAAATATGGACAGTTATTACATGTTGAGTAAAAATTTTTTAAAGGAATATTGATAAATCTTTATTACTATAGCTTATTATGCCCCATTTCAGAAATATAGGTAATATCAAAGTATATTTCCATGAACAAAGACTAATTTTTCTTTAAGACTTAGCAAATGACTTTTAATTTTCTATTTTCCTACTCCTTAAGTTTGTACCAATCTAGAAACATTTTCAGGGTTAATGTTGATCAAATAAAAACTTACCACAAGACCGATAAAACTCGACAGAGCACCTTGCATTACATTTAGCCTTTCATACCAGATTCAGTTGGGAATTAAACACTTCTCATGGAGTAAGATGAAAGTGTTCACACCTTGGAATTGTCCTTCTGACACAAAGGGACAGCTGTGCCATCCCAGAGTACACCAGGACCTCAGTACAATCTGCCTTGACATGGCACTTGCCATACAGAGTGCTCAGGGTGGAAATCAAAGTGCTTTTCATAACACTTCTCTGTCTTGAAGCCTGGGCACCTGTGTTTGTAGCAGGGCTCTAGAAATTTGCTTAATGGATTCTAGCTAGTTTGGGAGTTGGTCGCCATTGAAATAGTATTGTATATTGTGCAAAAGACTTGTCTTTTGGTCCATTTTCTTCAGATCCCTTTGACAAACCACTTCATCTTCCTGGGCCCACAAGCTCTTACTCGGTGAAATAAGGAACTTCGGGCTTCCAGAGTCCCTTCATTTTTACTCTTGGAGGCTGTGTGACAGAGTCTCTCACTTACGTCAGTGAGGGTGGACCTTTTAGAGCCTTCAGCGATACACACCGCCCACTGTGGTACATGCCGTGGTTCACCAACGCTGACTCACCTGCTCATTCAACAAACATTTGCCAGGCACTGTGTTGGGTGCAGGGAATATAAATTCATTTGAACAAGACTGTGTGTGCCCTTAAGAAACTTGCAGTGGTAGTGAGATAGGCAGTCAAGTGAGTGATCTTGCTATGGTGCAGTGAGTGTAACCAGCAGGGCTGGGGAGTGTGGGATGCAGCAAGAGCTCACCTCTGTTGGGCTTCTGTTGGGATGACGCCATGGAGGGAGGAGCTGAGTTGCCATGGAGAAGTTAGCCAGGTGAAAGCGGGAAAGAGAAGGCTTTTCCCGGGGGGTGCACAGGTCCTGGTAGGGTGATCTGTGAGTTCGGTGTAGCTGCCAGTGAATGGGAGGAACTTGACAAGAGATGAGGGTGGGTGGGTGTGTGGGCCAGGCGGTGCTCCTCTAGAGTTGAGCTTTGTCGGGAGGGCACTGAGGAACCACAGAAGTGTGAGTCAGAAGCTGAAAGAAAGCATCTTTGCGTAGGGAGTGGCTGAGGCTGTTGGGTAGGACCTGTTGCACAAGACCAGCAGAGGGTGGCGATGTCCAGAGAGATGAGAGTGAAGTAAAGTGAGAGGACCCCAGGAGGGGATCTATGAAAACCTGAATGCACGTTGGGGCCAGGAAGAGGGCAGTTACCCAGCAGGCTGACCCAGCGGTAACAGGCAGCAGGGGCAGGTGTGGAGTTCGAGCTTGGGGACGTTGCATTTTGGTGGATGTGTGCAGGGGACAGTCAGCACCTGCAGGTCTGAGGGCTGGCAGTACGATGTGGAGACCCCTGGCTTGACAGTGCTGCGGCAGCCATGCGAGAACGTGAGCTTCCAAGGAGGAGCGATCTCTTTTGTGGCAGGAAGCGGTTGATGACAGGAGAGGCATGTGAGTGACCGCTCAGGGCCGAGCAGTGAGGAAGAGAGGGGCAGGAGTGCTAGGGGAAGAGAGTAGAGCTTGGCTTTGTGCCAGCCTCGTCCACTGAAGAAGCCTGCTGCATTCGCGGAGAGCGCCGCCTGCTGACCACATGTCCTGCTTCTCTAGGCATCTCAGAGTTCGCTACCTCTCCAGAGAAAGTCAGCGATTACATTTCTCCCCTTCTGAACTTCGCTGCAGAGCACGTGCCACGAGCAAAACACAAAGAGACACCGCTCTACATTCTCTGCACGGCCGGCATGAGAGTCCTTCCCAAAAGGTGACCCTCTGCACCAGAGCCAGGGCCGCCTGTGCTCTTCTGCTCTTCTGTCTCCCCACCCTGCCCTCCTCCACCAGCACCATCATCATCACCCATTGCCGCCATCATCAGAAGCAAGAATCCAGGATCCTGTCTGCACATCTAGACCAGTCCCAGAGCTGTTCCCGCAGCCACAACCCACCAAGTAGCATTTAATGTACTTGGTTATGTATCATAAATGTATCATTTTTAAAATAATCTGTTTTACTATTTCAGGAACATGTGTAGTTATAGTTCTACATCTAGGAATCAAATAATTCACACAGCCTGATATTCTGAAAAATCATTCCTAAAATAATATTTTCAATGAATTGTTCTAGTTTTAAAAGAAGCTATCTTAGCCTAGTGTGTGGTTGCACATACCTTAACCCCAGCTACTCAGGCCGCTAAGACAGGAGAATCTCAAGGCCAGCCTGGGTAACCCAGCAAGATCTTATCTCAAAATAAAATGAAAAAAATGTACTAGGGTTGTAGCTCAGTGGTAGAGCACTTGCTTAGCATGTGCAAGGCCTGGATTCAATCCCCGGTAATGCACACACACACAAAAAGTACTATTTCATGTAGGCTGTATCAGAGCCATAAGAATTGTGTTTTTTCTTTTCAAAATACAAAAACTGGGGCTGGGGATTTAGCTCAGCAGCACAGCATCTGCCTGGCAAGCGTGAGGTTGTGAGTTCAATTCCCGGTACCAGGAAAAAAAAAAAACAACAACAAAATAGAAAAATTGAGGATGTGCTATTTTGACACGTAAATTTTGGGTTGCCTTACAGCCAGCAGAAAGCCATTCTGGAAGACCTCCTGACTGACATCCCTGTGCACTTTGACTTTCTGTTTTCTGACTCGCATGCCGAAGTTATTTCAGGAAAACAAGAAGGTTGGTGTATTAGCCTTCAGCTTAAAATCTGGGGAGCTATTCCTTTAAATCCTCCCCAGTGTGCACTGTATCAAATTATTCTTAATGTAAGATTTGGGAAATCATATTCTTAAAATATAATTTTTGAGTGATTAAATGAGTTTCTTATATGCCTTTATTACTGAAATATTTAAGTCATTAAAAAATAACAGAAATAACAGTTGACCTTCCCAGCATTTAGGGAACATACTTTGAACTCACGGTGATGGAAGAGGTTTGTGCTCCTGGTCTAACTGCATGACTTGCTGGACTGGGACCACTGTTGAGCTGTTGGACGCTCCTGACTTACTCACTAGCCAGGGGAAATTCTCGAATTCGTTCTGTCTTCAAAGAAGTTGATTCTGCTTGAGAATTAAATGATAAGTCAGTAAAATTATTTGGGGCATAGCTTGGTAGAAATGGAGACCTAAAAGTAAAGTCTTTTAAGTCGTCTGTCACTTCAGCACGTACTTCCTCTGTGAAAGGCCCTGCAGAGCGCACCAAAGCTGGGAACAGCCTTTCAGCCACTCACAGGCCAGTGAACAGCACAGAACTGTAAGAGTCTTTGCAGGAGCCAAAGGAAGATAAGGGAAATGTTTTGTGGGGATTGGAAAGAGAGGCATTTCTTCCCTGGTGGAGATCGCCATTTGAGCTGTGCCACTGTGCCGCAAGGGGTAGTTGTAAATGGACCACACAAGGGGGCGAGGCTGGGCTCGGAGGCCAGGAGCGCCATTCCAAGCAGAAGAAAGGACTGAGTCAGTTCAGGGCAGTAAGGACACCGGACAGAGCGTTTGCCTGAGGGACGGCCTATAAGAAAGGTGGTGGTAATGTCACAAAGCGGATCAGTGTTGAATTGTCAGCCCACAGGTTTATTTAAACTTTGTTCTGTAGATCAGCCCAGTGGCAGAGGACAGAGAGGGCTGCCAGGAGAGGGTAGGACGCCTCTGCTCTCTGAAATGACGTGAATCAGTGTGGCAGTGAAAAGTGGGTAAAAATCAGGGGTAGGAAATGATGCAGAAGTGGATCAGAGTTGGCAGCTGAGTGTGAGGAATAGCAGAAAGACCAGAGCAGAATGTAACTACTTTAGAGTTTATAGAACCTTGCAATTGGTAGGTTTAATTCCCTACAAAAATGAAACTTCATCAAAAGTTTAAAAGATGTGATATTTTGAAACAACCCTGAAGTTTCAAAAGAAAACAAGCACCTGAGGAATTATCTTTTCAACTTCTATAAATGCCATAAAACTATAAATATCAAAATTGAGAGCCAGGAATGGTGGCACAGGCTAGAAATCCCCGCATTTGGGAAGCTGAGGCAGGCGCATTGCCAGGCGTTCGAGGTCAGCCTGGGTTGCATAGTCAGTTCAAGACCCAGCCTAAACTACAAAGCAAGACCCTGTCTCAAAAAACAAAACAAAATATAAAAATACTAAAAATTTGAGAGTTCTTGGAAACTACTAGGAAAAAATAATAAGAAATGTGCTATTTGGTGATGTTTCCCAGGCCAGAGATTAAAATACATGAGGCATTTGCACAGACTGCATTGATAAGAGTTACACAAAATGTTTCAAACCCCAATTTTTCATATTTGGACCCTCTCCATTGCCTGTAGGTGTGTATGCATGGATCGGCATTAATTTTGTCCTTGGGCGATTTGAGCATATTGAAGAGGGTAAGTGTCTTGCTTCCAGCTAATGTGTCTAATTAGAAGTTGTGGTCAGAGCCGGAAAGGGAACTAAGTCTGTGACATGGGCGCTGTGTGGGAGCAGAGCAAGAGGAGCCGCTGTTCAGCCTCACTCGTGTTGGGCAGAGCAGGCAGGGGTTGCCCTCACGTGTTTGAAACATCCCTTGGAAAGCGCAGCTACCCCAGGAGAGCCAGGTCCTGGCTTTGTCCCGCTCCTACAGGCGTTTCCTGCCTCCGCAGATGATGAGGCGGTCGTGGAGGTCAGCCTTCCTGGCAGTGAGAACAGTGGGGCCATCATCCGTAAGAGAACAGCAGGCATCCTCGACATGGGCGGCGTGTCCACTCAGATAGCGTACGAAGTCCCCGAAACTGTAAGCTTTGCCTCCTCACAGCAGGTTACTATCTGTACAAATTGCCTTCTGTTGGTTTGGTTTTCATTTAACATGTCTCCATCCATTTTTTTTTGTTTCGTTTCCTGAGTCTGACACATCTTTACTGTGCTTGCCGAGGTACCGCCTTCTCAACCCAGGAGAAAGGAGGCAGGAGGACGAGGCAGGCCTCTGCCAAGCCTCAAGATGGCCTTGTGCCTTGAGACCGGCTGGTTTGTTTTCGGAACTTAGTTTTTCTTTGGTGTATCTTGTCAGTTGCATGCTTGAGTTTTTGCTTATATTATTATCTCTTCAGTCACTTCTTTTCTCAACAAGGTTTGAAAAACTTAATACAGTAGCATCAGGTTTTTTAAGTTGTCACTGGGGAAAATACTTTTTTATTTTTTATTTTTTCCATGCCTCAGTCAACCTCAGACTTTTCTGGAAAGGATCGAGGTTGGTGTCCACTGAACCCAGGGCTCAGTCTCTCTTTTCTCCACCCGCTGCTTCAGTGCTCTGTCACGGGCTGTGGTCGTCAGCAGGCCAGGCATCCTGCCTTGCTGTGTGTCTCTATGACTGTTTTTGTCCAGCTGTAAATTAGAAGCCTGGTGTCCTGCATTGTCCCCCAGGAGGCAGGAACACGGCACAGTGTGGTAGCTCACAAGCTGTGGAGCAGGAGGGGCCTAGGTGGTATCATCATCCTGTCCCTCAGTAGCTGTGTGGCCGTATATAAGTCACATACCTCCTTAAGCCAGTTTCTTCCTTAAATAGGAAGGAGAGCCCCTACTGCAGAGGTCGTTCCACGCTTGTGAGATATGCGTGTAATATATCTTAATGCACTGCAACCAGGCACCTAGGATTGCTCAGTAGATGTTACGCGTGTCTACTAAGCTCCTTGGAAAAACGCTTCATAAATTCAGGTATTAGAATATGTATTTCCGGGGCTGGGGATTTAGCTCAGCGGCAAAAGCGCCTGCCTGGCAAGCGGAAGGTCATGAGTTCGGTTCCCGGTACCGGCGAAAAACCAAAAAAAAAAAAAAAAAAAGAATAATATGTATTTCCTACTTTCCATTCCAGACATGACTATACAAATTATTATACTCTGTAAAAAATCATATTTTCCCTCCTTAATATAAAGTAACAAGCATACAAAGGAATTTGAGGGAAAAACTGAAAAGCAAACATTTAAAATTTCCCATAGATTCATTGTCCAAAAAAAATTATTAGAATTTTGATAAGTTCCTTTTCATTCATTTTTTTCCCTATTTGTAGTTTTTTAAATATAGATACAATTTTACTCTTTGTATGTTTTTTTCTATCCTTATTTAACACTGCGTAAACATGTTTCTCTGTGAACCACTGGTTACTATAATTAACTTAATATTCCTTGGTGTCATACATTGTGATGACATCTCTTTGTTTTAATCATAGAATTACAAAGATTATTTTTGTGTATAGAGAAGTTTCTGTTATTAGGTTTATTTCTACAGCTTAGAATTTAACACATTTACAAGTTCAGAGGGTATGAAC
>NW_004955403.1:46602744-46618172 GCF_000276665.1 Chinchilla lanigera | reverse complement strand
AATATTTAAGCCAGGCATTGTGGCATAGTCCTGTAATCCCCTGGCACTCAGGAGTCTGAGGCAGGGGGATTGTAGCAAGTTCAAGGCCAGCTTGGGCTACATAGAGTTCAAGGCCAGCCTGAAATACATAGTAAGACCCTGTCTCAAAACACAAAACAAAGGATACTTGGAAGGATCCTTGGTAAATGTACAAGCAGAAATTTTTGCCACTCTGGGGTGACTTTTTTTGAGCTCTTTAACAGGTGTAAAGTTGTCTTAAAATATTAAAATTTTCATCCTATGCCTGCAGGAGGAAGTAGCTAAAAACTTGTTAGCTGAATTTAACTTGGGATGCGATGTCCACCAAACTGAGCATGTGTACCGGGTCTATGTCGCCACGTTTCTTGGGTTTGGTGGCAATGCTGCTCGACAGAGGTACGAAGACAGACTGTTCGCCAGCATGTTTCAGAAGAACAGGTAAAGCGCCTCCCACTACACAGCAGTCTGTTGCACACCCATGTCAGACTTCTCATCCAGCTCTGTCCGGGGTAAACAGATCCCCTGAACTAGGTGCCTGCAGATGTATAAGAAAAAAGAAAACCAAGAGAACCAAAATTCTGTGATCAGGTGCTAGCAGCCTCTAGGACTGACTGACTCCTGATTACCATCTTCAATAACCTTTTACTCAGAAATCCACCAAGGAAGCAGCAGAGGAATTGGAGGATATCAACTGTTTTGGCAAGGACAGTACAATTCAATTATCGGAGGGATGCGACCTGACCAGTAAGCCATCATGTTACCTTCCTTCACTTATTTCTCAGCAAAGCATCTAGTATCGATCCCCAGGTTTACAATGCTTGTGCTAGACTTCCTCCAGAACACAACAATGATGGCTTGGTCAGGCCTCGGGCAATACACAAAATAGTAAGTAAAGAATGTCCTCCTCCAAGACCGAGGCCCAGAAGGGAATTCAGTCAGCACAAGTACATTGGCTCTGGGAGCTTGCAGTCAGCCCCCAGCTGAGCCGGAGGAAAGAACAGAAGGCCACCTGGGTCCTGCCGTCAGCCCTCGGTCCCATCAGGCTCCAAAGGAACCTCACCGTCTCTTGTTTTCTCACACCTGTGCCTCACCTGCTGGAATAGAGAATCCCCCATCAGGGGACAGAACAGCAGTAAGCCCTGGGTGATGTTACACGTAGGTCTCAGTACCAGGTCACTGCTGCTGTCTGGAGCCTGCAGTAAGTGTGAGCTCTGGGCTTGAGAAGCCAGAGGGAGGCGAAGCTCCAGGATGCGCAGCCTCTGCAGCTATTCAGTAGCCAGGAACCGAGTGAAGGGAGTTACTGAAGAGCAGGGAGTGATCGTGAAGTGAGGAGGATTTTAAAACACGTTAGCACTGAAACTTCAGAAATGAGTGTGTGTGAGTTCCTGGTATACAAAACATAAAACAAGGGCAGCACTCTATCAGTGTAAGTTTTGTAGGTCTATAGCAATTATTTATTTGAAATTTGTCCATAAGAACAGAAAAGCTGTTTGAATGAATTAAAGAATCTAAACCTGGAATCATGTAAGATCTCTTATTAATTGTTATGTCTTATTTATTTGTTTTGATGAAACACTTTTGAGAGGGAAAAATCCCAGCTAGAGCTAACCAATAACATCCTTACTGACCAATTTAATAAATTTGTTAGCGCCTAAACTTCACTAAAGACCAAGTGAGAGCTATTTAGTACTACATTTGCTAGAAATTTGTGTATATAAGTAGGAAAAAGCAATAAAAACTCATCCTCTGAGTACTCCAAAAGTTAATTAAATGGTGTTAACTGTGACATTAGTAATCCATTTTATAATTAGTATCTAGCACATTTTTGTATTATTTTTGTATTATTTTAAAAATAGAAATATTTTATAAACTATATTTGAATCATATTTGCAGACTTACTGAAGACCTTCCGAAACTTTTATTTTTACTAATTGGTTTTATTACCATTTTTTAAAAATCTCTATGTAGCAGACAGTTCAGTGGCTCTTCTTAATTAAGAGGTAGGACAACTAACAGTGGCATGAGGTATTTGTTGGACTATTCTTGACTTTTATAATAGTTACTTGCGTTTCATATGTCATAAATTAACATGTATCTGTATCATTTATAGTGGTGGTTGATTTTGAAAGTAAGTAAACATTTTGTAGCGTAGATCTTTATTGGTTATATCCACATACCAGGGGCTTGATTGGAAGAGCACATGATTTGTTAGTTGAGTGGCAAGGAAAGACGGACTGTCAGTGGTTTTAACTGGAGTCAGGAGCATCAGGTAGTCAGACAGGTTGTTTCTGTGGACCTGGTTCCTCTGCCTGCAGGTGAATGTGTATCGGAGTCTCCAAGAGGGGCTGGGGGGCCAGTTTTCCTGACTGAATTGTCCTGGCCCTCTTTCGTGTTCCCACAGACACCTGGGTTCCACAGAGCGAGTTTGCAGAAACACTGCCTTGCGGCCGCCTCCCCAACACACAACAAGACGTGTGTCTCCTGATGAATGTGCTCTTTGTGCCGTAGGCTGCTGGGCAAGCAGACTGGTCTGACTGCTGATGCTCCTTACCTAGACCCCTGCCTGCCCCTTGACATTAAAGATGAGATCCAGCAAAACGGGCAGACCGTGTACCTGCGGGGCACTGGAGACTTCGACCTCTGCCGAGAGACCCTCCAGCCGTTGATGAACAAAACCAATGAGACGCAGACTTCCCTCAACGGGGTCTACCAGCCCCCAATTCACTTCCAGAACAGCGAATTCTATGGCTTTTCTGAATTCTACTATTGCACCGAGGATGTATTACGCATGGGGGGAGACTACAATGCTGCTAAATTCACTAAAGCTGCAAAGGTAACCTTCCAAGAAGCCATCTGCCCCCACATGCTTCTGAGAGACCTGGGGGACCGGGGCCGCTCACAGCCACCCTTTACTCTCAGAGGAAAGAAAACATGGAACATGGAAGGTTGTAGTGCACCATGGAGGAATCCTGTGCCTTTGGCTGCCGGGAGGGAAGTAGTCACAGGAAAACTAAAAAAATCCACCATGAGATAAGCCAGCCTCTGCCCACGACTCAGAAATCTCCAGGTTCAATTACAGCCCTAGCCTTCTGTAGCTTTGCCCCAGGGCTCTGGTCTACGCTCTTGGGGGTCTTCTGACCCCCTCACCCCGACTGAGCTCCCGCCCCTATTCTCCGTCCCTGTCCTCTGTCCTCCCTGCCTTCTGGCAGTGTTTCCTTGGGTTCTTTCAAAGGTTTCCCTGTCCCACACCCCTTTCACCTTGGTGGCCCCACGTCTTAACCCATGGCCCGCAGGCCTCCAAGTTCTTGGGTGGCCTCACGCCTGCCCGGTTTGCTGCCCCCTCTCCAGAAGAGCCTCTGACCCTCACCTGCTCTAGGGGTCTGCCAAAGTTCACTGCTCCAAGCGCATCGTTTGCTTCCCACTCTGTCCCTGTTGTGCCCCCCTGCTTAATGGCATCACCCGTTTCAGCCCCCCAAAACCTCGGACTAAAAGAAACGTTAGAAAGCATTTATTTATGTTTTATTTTGGGTGAATTTCCTTTCAGGATTATTGTGCAACGAAGTGGTCGATCTTGCGCGATCGCTTTGACCGAGGACTGTATGCGTCGCATGCTGATCTCCATCGGCTTAAGTGAGTAGTGGACAACCAAACCCCAGGATGCTTTTCATACACCATCAGTTCTGCCTACAGTCTGCCTTCTCATCCCCCTCGTCCGCCCTCAGCTCTTTTGGATGGGGCAGATGCTAGTTCCCAGACATAGCCTGTAATTTTGGCTCAATTTTGCCGTACAGCTTTCCCATTCATACTTTTGCTTGCTCAGGTCTTTCCCAGACACCTGACTTAAGAGACCTTTGCTCTTTCCAGTCGCCCTGGGTCGTTCAGCCAGATTCCATTCCTAACCGAGAGTCCAGAACACTCGGCATACCCCTCAGTTACTTCATCCTCTTCTGCTTTGCTTTACAGCTATTTATTCTTTTTTTTAATTCCCTTTCATTACTAGTCACCTAAGTGTAGTGACCATTTTACTTAGCACAGTGCTTTGCAAAAAATAAGCCTCTTAATAAACATTTGGACCATAGAATACCAGATCTGAAAAGGACCTTCCTGCTTCTCATTTTGTAATTAATATCCAGAGAGGTTGGAACTTGCCTAGTGTTCAGTAAATAAATGATGGAATATCTAAAGGTGGAAAGGAAGTCTGTCATGGTATACCGAGACCAAGTTTCCCAAGCTGTTTGACGTGAGGGGTGAGCTGCTGTGTGCTGTGGGACACCAGGCATGGGCCGGGTGAGTCAGCTTGAGGAGCATGCATCTGGCTCGGCTGCCTGGGGCGGCCTGCGGGAGCCTGCGCAGCCTGCTGGTGCCGCTCTGACACGGGCGTCAGTCTGATTCCTGCTGCACTTGGTATTTGCAGGTATCAGTGCTTCAAATCTGCCTGGATGTTTGAGGTGTTCCACAGGGGCTTCTCATTTCCTGTCAACTACAGAAACCTCAAGACTGCCTTGCAGGTGTATGACAAGGAAGTGCAGTGGACCCTGGGGGCCATCCTCTATCGGACCCGCTTTTTGCCCTTGAGGTAGGCTACTGATGTGGTAAGGAGAACACCAGAGGCTTTGCTGAAATTCAGTGTCCCATGGAAACTGCTGTGTGAATGTGTGGGTGGTTGCTGTCCTGGCTGCCTGTGGACAGACTATGAAGTCTCCTTACCCCACAAGTATTTCCCTTTGTCCCTTCCTGTCCATCCCACCACATGCAGCAGGTCTGGGTTGCTGCCCCCACTTTGGTTATTGTCTGCTGTCTGTACCCTGACCCTTGAGAGAGGGTTGACTTGGGCGTTCTTGACATTTATGAAACATAAAAAGTGTGTGTTCTCATTAGTAAGAAAGTCACGGCCCTGCTAATACTACAGTAGTTTGTTGTCTATACTCTTGATCAAAAGAAATACTAAATTTTGGTCTGGGGTTGGTAAAATAAAGATGTGTATTTTACCCCATTCAAGCTTATAGACCCAGCTTAGTTGACCCTATGTTAAGAGCCCTGGTTAACTGATAAGTGAAGTGTTAGCTATTCTCCCCACTTAATTGAGCATCTTCAAGCAGTAGGTTTAGTTGGACCTATAAAAATTGCGTGCAGTGGGTATCACAAGCATGTTCGACATTGTGATTCTTCCCTTCTCAGATTATTGTGACCCAAATTGTAATGCCAGTAACTGCTAGGAACTTAGGAACAAGCTTTCCCATGGAATCTCATTCGTATCTAAGAGTGCCCTAGCTTTGGCATATCCTCCCCCAGTTCAGAAGTAGCAGAGTCAGCAACCAGACTGACCAGGCTGTCAGTCCTTCTGCAGAGCTGGGCCCATGCCAGGCCCTGCTCCCTCATCCTGAGCAGTTCATGCCCACCACCTTCTTACCCATGCTGTTGCTTTTGTCCCCGTGTGGCAGAGACATCCAGCAGGAGGTGTTCCGGGCCAGTCACTCCAGCTGGCGGGGTGTCTCCTTTGTCTACAACCACTACCTGTTCTCCGGCTGCTTCCTGGTGGTCGTGCTCTCCATCCTCCTCTACCTGCTGCGGCTGCGGCGCATCCACCAGCGCACGCTGCGGGGCGGTTCTGCGGCTGTGCTCTGGATGGAGGAAGGCCTGCCCTCGCAGAAGGGTGCTGGCGCCTTGTGAGCAGGCGCTGCTCCCAGAAGACTGTCTACGGGAAAAGCCATTTTTGCCTCAGGGTTTCTCCTCTGTATTCTTGGTGGTTTTGTTTTTCCTTTCCCCTTTCTGTTCTTTAAAATGAAATCCTTTCTTGGTAAGCCCTGCTGTTTAGAAGTATTGCATTTAGCCATGTTTTATACAGCTTTAAACTGAGGAGTAGAGAAAAGAGGAGCTCACATGTTTTGCTGCATATCCAGATGATTGGGGTATCCACCAAAATTAGTAAGATTCTGGGTCTTCTTTAAGCGTGTTGTCAGCAGATGCACGTTGATGTTGGCGGGAATGGAAAACATGCTTCGTGTGGGTGGCGACGGGACTGAAGAGTGGGACCCCACGGAGCCAGAAGCAGTGAGGACCCTCTGTCCGTCTGTCCTCAAAGCTCCACCTGAAGAGGGCCATGTTGAGTTCCGACGGATTGTTCAGGTCTGTCGCCCAGTGTGCTCTTTGCAGATTTAAAAATGACAAATCATTCATATCTGAAATAGATCAAAATAGGTACCAGGCAGTTTTCAAGTTCATAGGGAAGGAACGTGGCAATGTCACCTGCTGACAGGAGCTTGGTGTGTGTGTGAAAGATGCCAAGGCCCAGGATGAGGGGCTGCAGGACTGGCTCCTGAGGACATACGCTTTGTGATAGCAAATGCCCTGGCGCTGTTACCATTTCCCGGCCACGTGTACTTACTTTCTTTATCCCATTTTTTCCTGCAGCCTTAGAACACTTCATTTTTTTTAAAAACTGGAAGATTTATAAAGTTTCACTGGCTTCAGCTGTGTGAGAACTAGGGTCTGTGTCCCTTCCAGTGTGTCTTAGGAGTGCTCTTTTGCTGCCTAACTGCTCCATTTTCCTCCAGCTTCAGATCTGTGTCCCCAGTCCCCTCAGTTAAAAATCATCTCCACAGTGTCATTTGGGAACCCCCCGCCCCATTGCTTGACCAGTTCTGATTATCCGTGCCGTTCCCGCAGCTGTCATTGGCAGTGCCAGGAGAGAGTTTGACTTTAATACAAAAAACAACTCACCTTTGAACAAAAACAAATTTAACATTTTAAGCAAAAATCTAAAAAAGGACAGCTGCATTGACATATGTAAGATTTTTTTATCTACTTAGCTTGGAAATTTATAGAATTCTCATTCAGTTTCTGGAAGTTCTTTTTTTTAGAGTGTGTGCATGTGTGTGCACACACATATGCATATATTTCCTAACTCCAAGACAGGTAAATTTATGTAGTTGGTAGCGGGTATGTGTTTTGAGACACATTATCTGCCTATTAAATATCATTGATGAAAGAAAGAATTCGGATTCACAAGACCTATTTAATTTAGAAAAATATTAGTCCAGCAGTTTCAGAGACAAAGTGGAAACAAACAGAGGATCCCTGCTTGCAGCCTGCCTTAAGGACCCACCTCAGTCTCCAGGAGAAACCCCCAAGCTAAGATTCCAAGGCCCAAACTCACTGTACTTGGTAAGCAGCATGTTCCTCTGACAACTTGAAGCAGGGCTTGGCAAGCTGGTGGATATCTAAAGGCCCTTGAGATAAGAACATTTTTCAATTTTTAAAGGACTGTTTGAAAGAAATACAAGTTGAAGAATATGCAGCAAAGCCTAGGTGTGACCTGTGAGCCTAAACTACTTACTAAGTGGCCTTTCATGAGAAGCTTGCTGACTGTATGAGTCAGCTTTCCGCTACTGTAACAAAAGCCTGAGACAGGCAACTTAGAAAGGGCTGTTCAGCTCACAGTTTCAGAGGTTCTGGGCTATGGTCATTTGATGCCATTGTTTTGGGCCTATAACAAGGCAGCAATCATGCCTGAGCAGACCAATCACTTCATGCCTGGTGCAAAAGAAAAAAGAGGGGCTACAGCCCCACAGTCAGTTCAAGGGCAAGCACCAGGGACTGAAGACCTCCCACTAGACTCCATCCCTTAAAGGGTCTACTCTCTCCCAGTAGCACTAAGCTGGGGACTAAGGCTTTAACATGGGCCTTCGGGAAGCGGTCTAAATCCACACTATAGCACTGGCCCTGGCTCTGGGAGAACAGTCTGACCCAAGAGAGGAAACAGGCAGCAGCGTCCTCTGAATGCAGGAACCTGGTTCCCATGCAGGGGCAAGAGAAGGGACCCAGCTTCAGTCTTAGAGTATTTACACACCAGAATTTCACTTATCTTCTAGATTAGTTTCAGGAGGAGCTTCCTACCAAACCTGGAAACCTACCTTCCCCAGTTTGTTTAAAATACGCTATTCGGGGAGCTCGTCGTTTATGCAGAGTTGTCTGCAGCCACAGCAGGTCGTATTCCGGGAAGGACTTGCGTAGTTTGCCGCAGCACCGTGAACTCCGTGGAGAAGACCGGCAGCTGCTTTCTCTTAAGGGATGTGGGGGTGGGGTGAGAGGGCAGAGGAGAAGAGTCAAGTCACTTCAAGGCTGGCCAAGGAGGCAGTTCTGTTTACTCACACAAAACAGAAGAAGCTGGGTTGGGAGCTTGGTAAAAGGCTTGCCAGAGAAACATTCTGTTTAACTCTTGGTAGCAAGAAACGCGTATGTTCCATAGCCGTGTCCTGTGCTGCTCCGTTTTAAAGCTCCAGGGATGTTCTCAAAGTATTTTACAGTCCATGTAGGGACATCACGTAAAAGACAAGTGTGGGTTTGCACCCATGACCTCTGCACATTTCCCCTGAGCTGCTTGCGTGGGCAGTACTTTACAGCTCAGTGGGCAGGTGACAGATGCTGCTTGTGACTCGAGGCCAGTGTTGCAGGGCTCTGCCCACCCGTTATCCCCAGCCGTGTGCTCTAGTGTGACGCACGCCTAATGAGCACATGCTTACATTTTACACTCAGGCCGACCCGAGGTAGCTTTCCTTACAAGGAGCATGTATCGCTTAGCAAGAAATTTAGAAAGGCAAATGTGTTCTCCAAGCTTTAAAAAAAATCATGAGCTTTAGAATTCTGTGCGGTCATGTGCAATGCAGCAAAACTACCTTTAGTAAATTATTTATTTATTTCATTGTTTCTGTGATGTTGAGTTTTCCTTTCAGTAATGAGTAATGTGAGTGGCCTAAAACTTCATTCAGTTGCTGAAATTATATTTTGCAATTACAAATTAAAACTAAGGGAGCAGCTGTATGTGTTCTGTTTCACCGATGTTTTTCCTTTGAAGTATGCATAATTATCACTTCCCACTGGCAGCCTCGTGTTGCACACTTGCTCAGAGGTGAGGAGGATCAATAAAGTTAAGGTTCACTCAGTGGCCCGTGGATCGGTGCTTCCTTGTGATTTCAGCGGATTTCTGTCCTTTGAATCTTCTTGTGAGAATGATTAGTTAAATTTGAGTCAGAACTCAATAAAATGAGTATGAACTCTATAGGTGCCATTTTGTAAAATCTCAAAGCATGTTTTCCAGACTTCTTTAATCTGTGTTTCCCTGGATTGCAGTCCTAGTTAGCCCCAAATAAATGTCATTTTCCTTCTAAACTAGGTTTATTTTATTCTCAGTTGACACTGTTAAATGTGGTCACAGCAAGTGCTGACCTTATGTCATTGTTTTTTTTTTTTTTGTACCAGGAATCAAACTCACTACCTCGCTCTTGCCAGGCAGGCGCTTGTGCCGCTGGGCTATGTTCCCAGCCCAAACTTATGTCATCTTGCACTTAAGCCTAACCTGAGAGCCTTTGGTTTATTTCCAAAGGCCTATTAACCTCATGTCTAACAACTGATAGAAAAGATCCGATTAGAAGCTATGCCTCTTCCCGCTGTTTTGGAAACATAGAAACAGGTTTCTGTGGAGGAGGGAGGTGGGCCTGAGCCATACATGAAAATAGAAGGCAGAGACGGAGAGGGACGGGACCAGCTGTTAGACCCACAGAAATAAAGGCCCAAGGCATGTTTGGAGGGAGGGAGGGAAAGGCGTACAGCAGCACAGGATGGGTGCTCAAGGGTAATCCTCCAAAAATAGAACTTGCTGCAGTAATTTTTGAGCCATTTCAACAGTATATAAATAGGACTTTGTGCCCGAGGGTTAATACCTTAAAATACCTAAGATGGCTGACGATGTCTGGATTTTTATTACATTCATTAGAAAGAAAGAAAAGGTAAAAGGTATATCCAGAAGCTGACAGTGCAGACTCAGGAAAAGGCGTGGTTCTGGCTGTGTGTTTGTTCTTACTCTTCGAGTTTCCCTCCGTGGAGTGCGCTGTGTGGATCTTTGGGTTACTTGGGTGGGGGGGGTGTTTTGTTTTTTGTTAGACCATGAAATGGTTGCACGGGACCTGTGGCGCGCGCTAGTCTGAGCAGAAGAGTTGAGGTCGCCTTTGTCAGGTAGGACGGCTTCTTCCAGTGAGCTCACCAGGAGCCAGAGGGCTGCCCTGCTAATCCCACAGCCGTTGGGCAGACTCAGCCCACTTGGAAACGTGATATCCTGAAGGGTCTTAGCGCAGCCCTGCCCTGTCTGGGAGCGGGGCCTTGGCCTTCTGTCCACCTCCTCTTCACAAAAGCAGTGGGCATCTGTTGATGTGCTTTCTTTTGTTTTTAACAAGCCTGCCCCACTCCCCACACACCCTGTGTGGCCTCCCCACACCGAAACCTGCTGCAGGGGAGCCAGGGCCACTGTGGCCTTTGATCTTTGCCCCTTGCCCTCGATCCTGTTGGGCAGGTGGTTCACACCTGGCTCCAGACTTCACGGCCGCCTGACTGTTTCTCTCAGCAGCTGACAGCTGTCACATGGAAGCGAACTAAACAAGAAAACAAGGCCTTGAGGAGGCCTGTGCCCAGAAAAGTCCGAAAGCTCTGGAGCATAGCGCTGACAGGCACGGAAGACAGGTTTCTGGTTTAAACACGTGAGCTCCACAAAATGAAGAAGAAATGGGACTTTCCCTTCTGTCCTGCCATCCTCAGATAAATGCCCTCAGTATCGAGTTCCTTTGTTGGGGGGCTGGGATTCCAGTGGCCCCTGTTTGATGGGAAGGGGAAAGGTGGTCCGTGGCAAGATCATCAAAGGACAAAGGAGGACCTTTTCAATTCCCCGTGTGGCACTTGCATTCTTTCCTCTTTTCCTTTCCTTTTTTTCCCCTTTTTTCCTATCTTTAGTCCTGGAGATGGAATCTAGAGCCTTTACACTGGGCTATATCCCCAGCCACTTTTCTACTGTGAGACAGGGTCTTACTAAGTCACTAAGTTGCTCATGCTTAGCTTGACCTTTTGATCGTCCTGCCTCAGCCTCCCAGGGTGTCATTGTATTCTTTCTAAAAAGTACCTGTGCTGGCTGTTCTTGCTGTTTTATCAGGTTTTATCACAGGAGGTGTGAAACCCATCTCTCACCCTTGTTCACCCGCCTGATGATCAGAGTTTGTGGTCAGGAACTCTGAATCCTCCTGTTCTCGCCTGTGATTGCTCAGGACTTGAACTCCAGTTGCAGACTCAGCACTTTCTCCTCTTAAGATTTTTATCTTCTCCACCTGCACAAACTTTACTACCCAGGTTTCAGAGACACTAAACATTTAATGGACTCCACTCAGCCTTTTATTCTGGTCATGCCAGCACAAGAGAATTTTCTCAAAGTTCCTGGCTGTACTGCTATGGTTTGTGTGTGTCTCCAAAGTTGGAAACTTGGTCCTAATGCCACCATTCAGAGCAATGGGACCTTTAAGAGGGAATTAGGGTTAGCTCATGTGTGTGATGAAAACCTTCCGAGCTATAAAGGGCCCTCAGTACAATGGGGTTTATTACAGTCAGACTTTTCCAACCCAAGAGTTTATGTCCTGGTCCACCTTGCTTGGCTGAGAGGACCCGGTCGCATCCTCAGCTCAGTCATCCTGGCAGGACAGTTTCCTCTCAGGGCCAGGCCACCAGGCTCCCACCGGCTGGGGGAAGACGGCACCACCTAGTGGCTTCCCCTCCACCTCCATGAACTGCCCTTCAGAAGTCATTTATCATTTGGGGCGTAATCATTACGGAGTAAAAGTCCTCACTTGACCAACAACGTGCAGAGAAGTGCTCTCACCTGCCCCTCACTGCAGCTCGACAGGAAAGCCACAGAGAGGAGGCCCCACTGTCTGGTCCTGGGCCCAGGGCTCTTCCTCTGCGTGTCTGTGCTATGGGATGCGCACCAGAGCAGGAGACTGAGCAAGGGGACAGGGCCCTCCTCACACACAAGGGGGCCCAGCCCATGTGGTGAGGCGCTCATGGCAGGCTGGAGAGAAACCACTTTAAATCATGAATTGGAATGGGGGGTTATATCATTTCCTGTGGCTGCTGTAACAAAGAGTCCCTGACCTGAAAAGCCTCAAACAACAGAAATGTACTCTCTCACAGTGCTGGAGCCTAGAGGTCCAAACCCAAAGTGTCTGCAGAGCTACCCTCCCACACAAGGCTCGGGAGAAAAATGTTTCTGGTCTTTTCCAGCTTCGGGTGGCTGCCAGCATCCCTGTGCTTTTTTCTGATCATTACAGTAGTGTGGATTTGGTACTGGTGGCTGAGCTGAGGGTTTGCTTTTACTCTCTTGTTACCGTGGGTGTGATCCCTTGGCCGTCAGCTTCTGCTCTAGGATATCTCCCGGTTCAAGATATTAAACTTGAAATTGTACAGGATATTCAAATATATCAACAGGATGGAATAATCAGGACAAACATTAACTCATAAAGTTTTGATTACTTTTTAAAATCAAATTGGCAAACAATAAAGACAAGTACCAACCAGTTTTGGGAAAGGCATGGCAAAATATCACACAATCCTATACCTACTCCTTGTAGGAATAAGCATTGCTACAATTTTGGTGACAAATAACTCAATAATATTAATTAAAATGGGGGCTGGGGATTTAGCTCAGTGGCAAAGCGCCTGCCTGGCAAACGCAACGTCGTGAGTTCAATTCCTGGTACTGGAAGAAAACCAAAAAATATATATATATATATTAATTAAAATGAAAAATACTCCTATCTTTTTGGCTAGGTCATCTTACTCCTAGAAATTACACCTAGAGAAACAGGAACAAATATGTGTTTCGTAGGATAGACGGCTGACATTTACACACTTTCATGGTGTAGGCAGGCACATGGAAGAGGAACAGGCATAATTGCATTTCCTTTACAACAAGCCCCTAAGGCAAGAATCATCACTGTTCTCCTGTGTCGTACGAAGAACTGAAACTTTAGTCGAGCATCTTAGTAAGGCACATGGCTAGCGAGGGGGAAGCTAAGATTCAAACCCAAACAATGCATCCCAGTAACAAGCAATTTTCAATGCTTCACTACATCAAGTTGCTTGTACATGACTGAAACAGAATAATCTGAATGCTTACCCATAATGGAAGGTCGAATAAATGGAGTGAATTAGGTCCACATGTATTGATTATGCAAATATAGCAGAAAGCTGTCTCTGGTGTATTTTTACATAGATAAGCAAGTTGCAAGTAATTTTTATATCATTAAGCCTTTTTTTTTTTTTTTTTTTTGGTACCGGAAATCAAACTCATGACCTTGCACTTGCCAGGCAGGCACTGTGCCGCTGAGCTGTATCCCCAGCCAAGCCATTTTAAAAGCTATGATCTAGTTGGATATATTTGTATAACAGATCAAATAATAGGATTAATAATATTAATCCTTTTGGGCTATGTCTCTTATAATATCTTTTTTTACTTTTTATTCCCATTTAAAGGAGTTTTTGCTGAAAAGAAACTCTTGATTTTAAGTCAATAATTTTTGGTATTTATTAATTTAAAAGAGGGGAACCTCTGAATTTCTAAAGGACAGAAGTCAGGAACTGAGTGTACCCATTGCTGTCCGTTCCTTGGGATTCCGGAGACTTCGAGGAAATCCACCCATTCATTCCACAGTTATTAAACCCAGCACTGTCCTAGATACTCACTATAGCAGTGAAAAAAGATAAATAAAAGAAAGCAAGCTCTGCTGTGAAGCTGACATGCCAGCAGGGAAGGGAAAGTGAGTAATGTGGATGGTATGCTCCATGGCCTAAGGGTTAAGTAGGGCTGTCTTGGTTGCTTTTCTCTCATTGCTGGAACAAAATACCCAACACCCAAAATTAGGGAAGGAAAGGTGTATTTAGCTCACAGTCTGTGGAGGTTTCAGTCCATACTCGCTGGCTCCAAGGCAGGTTGGCACATGGTAGAGGGCAACAGTTCATGGCGGTGGAAGACAGCAAAAGCAGCAAGAGCAAAAGGGAGGAGTGGCAGCAAGCAGCCTCTTTCTCTCCCTTACATATGCAAACTATCCTCCCCAGAGTGGGGGTAGCACTCAATCCTAAACTCTAAAAGCCTGTTCCATGACTGCAGGTGTTTCTCTCCCCCCCCCCACCAGGAATCGAACTCACGACATTGCGCTTGCCAGGTAAGTGCTGTGACACTGAGCTAAATCCCCAGCCCCAACTGCAGGTGTTTCTGAGGGGACACCCAGACACAAGCCATAACAGCAATGTTATAAAGCCAGGGAAGTGAACAGGAAATGCCAGGAAGGTAATCAAGAAAGTCCTCCCAGACAAGATGGCATTGGAGCAAGGAGTAGAAAGAGGCAAGGGAGGAACCCCAAGGATACCCAAGAAAGAGAGCTACAGCATGAGGGAGCAGCATGTACAAAGGCCCTGGGGTACAAGCAGGCTGAGGCATTTGAGGACCACTGGGAGCACAGTGGGACTGGAACAGGGACGTCACAGGGGAGCAAGGCTGGAAAGATGTGGAGTGGGGGTGGGGGCGTAGGAGCCGATGGGCTGAGGTAGGAACATTGGCTTTTGTGCTAGGGTTTCCTGCTAAGTGTTGATATTTAAAAGCGTTCCTCGACTTTGACCTGGAGCATCAACCCTTGGGCCAAAGGTAGAAGCAGGCAGGCTGTCTCAGTCATCCCAGTGAGACACCGGCAAGGAGGCGAGGCGAGGTCGGGTTCTGGGGGGACTGGAATAGAGGCCAGGAGTCCAGCGGCAGGAAGGGCGGCACGCCTTTCAGGGAGAGAGCGGGAGTGCAGCGCTCCTGGACGTGGCATGGGACAGGTGGAACTCAGATACCCGCAGCTGGGTGAGGCCCAGGCCTGGATGGCGGGGCCTAGGGATTTCTTTTCACTTCATTTTTTATTTTTAACTTTATGAGTCCACGTTTGCCATCCGTACAGCTGACAGTTGCCTTCGGGAAGAGTTCCATGTGCACACCACAGCCTGTTTCTTTTTTTCTGATGCCTCTCCCTCTCCATCTCCCTCTCCCTCCCTCCCTCCTCCTCTGATTCCCCCACCCCACTTTTCACTCTCGTTGATACTAATCGTAGTTCATGTGACATAGAATGTCTACATTCACTGGTTCCCGCGTGCGGCACCTTGCTATTCTTACTTCTCCTTCTCCCCTCCTCAGCCCTCGCCCTTGTTCCCTGGTCCACTTCCCTGTTGCGGACAGACCACCCGCCTTTCCCCTTCTATCCATCCTTCTTTGTACTTCGCCTCGCTCAAATGAGAGATACCGTACATACAGCACTTCAGCTTGTGTGTCTAGTTCCACGTTATGATTTCCAGGTGCATCCACTTTCCTACCAGTGTATCAGAGCTTTCATTCTTTATAGCAGAGCAGTATTCCATTATGCAAAGACACCACATTTTCTTCATCCAGTCACCTTTTTTTTTTTTTATTTTAAAGAATAAAAGAAGGATAACATAATAATAGGGGGGACTTAGCAAATTACAGACAAAATGGTAGGAAATTATCAATGGTTATCGTTTTACATATTATA
>NW_004955403.1:46589649-46602490 GCF_000276665.1 Chinchilla lanigera | reverse complement strand
CAGTTCTTTGAGAAATCTCCATACTGATTTCCATAATGGTTGTACTCCTTTACATTCCCACCAATAATGGAGTAGTGTTTCACCACAGCCTCGCCAGCATTTGTTACTGTCTGATTTCTTAATGATGGCCATTCTTTCCAGAGTAAGATGGAATCTTGGTGTTGTTTTAATTTGCATTTCTCTAATGGCCAGAGATGTCAACCATTTTTTTTTTTTTGTATATTTTTTGACCATTTCTATTTTTCCTCTGTGAAGTTCCTTCACTTGTCTTGCCTATTTATTTTCTTTTCTTCTTTTTTTTTTGTACCAGAAACCAAACTCCAGACCTCTTGCTCACCAGGCAGGTGCTATACTGATAATCTATATCCCCAGCTATGAACTAAATAAACTTCTTCCCTTACAAATTACCCAGCCTCAGGTATTTTATTATACTAGTGAAACAGGAACTAACAGGATTCCCTTACAGTCCAAATTCATGATTTGCAAACATTTCCTGCCACCCTGTGGCTTACCTCTTCACTCTGTTGATCATTTCCTCTGATGTCCAGAGTGTTTTAGTGATGCAGTCCCATTTGTCTATTTTTGCTTGTGTTCCTTCATGTACTTGTTAGGCTATAATTGTAGAAGTTGAGAGGGGGGCATGGAGAGAAGAGAATGTGGAAAATGAGCCTGAATTTGAGTAGCTAGACTTGAGCCACAGGCTCGTTCTTTTTTAAAACTACAGCCCAGGGCTCCAGGCGCCTCCCCCAGAAGTGATCCCAACCCCCGACAGGGAGGGTGATCGGAAGAGAGGACAGGGCTGTGTTGGCTGAGAATCCTGTGATGGTTTCCTAGCAACCCAGCGAGGCTTCTAACCAGGCGGGCAGGTCCCTAACTAAACTCAGTCCTCCTGCTGATTTTCCTCAAATTGAACCTTTCTTAATAATCCCACCAGATGGATAACAGCCTAGAGCTTGCTCACATGTTGTTTGTTTGGCTTTCACAACAGGTATGTGGGGAAGATAAGGTGATTCCTCCCTCCACAAAAAGGAAAATCAACATTTAGAGACAATAGAACAATGCCGTTCTAAAGCTAGGAGGGGTAGTCTTACCTAATCCAAAACTCATTGCAGAGGAGAAAGCCTGCCTTGTCCCTGGAGCTGTCCCCAACACCATCATTGATTCAGTCTGGGTGACCCTGCGAGGGACCTAACCACACTTGGAGAACCACATAGAACATCCAGGCTGCGCGGGGTGGCGCTGGTCACCCAGAGTGCAGCCAAGGCAAGGTGGAAGGGAGGAAGGTCGTGCTGGGGGACATCGTACCTTCCACGTCTCAGAGGGCACCTCATTTTAAGACACAGATTCAGCCGGGTTGGTGGCACACGCCTATTATCCCAGCACTCGGGAGGCTGAAGCAGAAGGATCATGAGTTTGAGGCCAGCCTGGCTACACAGTGAGTTCAAGACCAGCCTGGAATCCATAGGGAGACCTTGTCTCAAAACAAGCAAGATGCAAATTCCGTTGCTGGGGAGACAGTGCGGGTTGGGGGTCTGTTAGGGGGATGAGGGTAACTGCTGGACAGAGAAGCAAGTACTCAGGTCACACTGCTGGCTGCTCCAGCACGGCTGGGAGGCCTGGGAGAAGCCCTGTGTGTGTGTGTGTGTGTGTGTGTGTGTGTGTGTGTGTGTGTGTGAGCTCTAGTGGCTCCAAAGCACCCCTCACAGCTCTGGAGGCCGGGCAAGCCAAGGCCAAGGTCCAGGTACGACCGAGCGGGCTCCTGACGGGCCCGCTTACTGGTGCAGAGAGTGCCATCTTTCCCCGGGACCTCCCTGGCCCCTGTGTCCAGGCACCATCATATGGGGAGTGAGGGTTTGACCCAGGAGTTGGGGGAGCATCCGACTGACATCGTGTTCCTGCTGTTTTGGTGATGGACGCTGGGGGCGGGGCTGCTTTTCCCTGAAGAGTCGCCTCCCCTGAGCCCCTGGTCATCTGCAGCTTCGGGCTGGCCAGCTGGTGACTTGAAGCAGGTTCTGCCCTGCACGGGCTCATCTGGGGCCTTGTCCCCCAGGAGGAAGGGCAGGAGCGGGGACAGGGCGGATCTGCACCCCCCACCTCCCCTGTGGTGCAGAGCCAGGCCCAGGCCCGCAGGGGCCTCCTAAATACCAGAGACTGGATCACGAGGAGTCCGGCTGTGTCCTCAGCCAACCCCGAGCCACCTGGGCAGCACCTCAGTGCCTGCTGGGAGAGCGGCGGGGTGCTGGCCCGCAGCCTGGGGCGTGGGCCCTGCCAGCACCAGCCCATCGCTCTGCAGAAAAGCGCGCATTTTTGTCTAGCGGCCTTCTCTGTGCCCGCCGCACCTTTGAGACAAGGTGGTCAGAGCTGGCAGAGGCCAGGTGTCTGGGAATGAGACTTAAACCGGCCTTTTTTTTCTTTCTTTCTTTCTTTTTTTTTTTTTTTTTTAACATTTTTTCCCTCTGACTGTTCTCCATGAAAATGTCCCTCTTCTGTAGGCAGGAAACTTTGCACAGGGAGGGGGCAAACCTGTCATCCCAGCTCTGTGCTTCTTGTAAATCGCCAGAGCCCACCCTGCCCCACCCCACCTCCCTGTTCTCGGAACGCCTGGGGGTCCTCCCTGAGCAAGGACAAAGCTGCCTTCTGAGGTCTGTCTCTCTTGTGTCACCCCCACATACTAGAGCCAGGAACACATCACTGCTTCTCTGCGCCCCGTCACGCTCTTCCCTACCCCCAACGGCCCCTCGTACCCCCCGCAGCCCCCTCCACTCTCCAGCCCCCTGCACCCAAAATGCCAAGCGCTTTGCACTGCATCTCACCCCGCTTGCTCTTACTATTTAAGATATCGTAATCCTCTGTCGCAAATCAGGATGTCAGCCCCTGGAGGATGGCAGCACCTTCCCCGTGCAGATGCTGAGCATTCCCTGCACACACACACACATGCATGTACACACACACACACACACACACACACACACACATGCATTCTAGGTACCTTGTTACTAGAAAAAAAAAAAAAGGAGGATGCAAAACTAAGCCACCTAATGGGGGCGGGGAATCTCTGCAAAAACATATATCTGGTAAAGGACTTGTGCCCAAATACAAAGGACTCTTAAGTCCCATCGCCCAACTAAAAAGTGGGCAAAAGATCTGAACAGACCGAGGAGATGGACAGACAGACAACAAATAAGCGTGTGAAGAGGCGGCCCACGTCACACGTGCCCAGGGACCTGCAAGTGAAAGCAGCACTAAAAACTCCATGGCACGGCTGCTGGAACAGCCAAAATCCAGGCGCTGACCACACCCGGGGCTGGTGAGGACGTGGCGCAAGGACCTGCCATCCACTGTTGGTGGCAGTGCCAGGTGGCACTGTCCCTTTGGAAGACACTTTGGAAGTTTCTCATAAAATTAAGTGAACTGTAATGGTGATACCTAGCATTTGCCCTTCTCTAGGTATTTATCCAAAGGAGCCAAACATTTATGTCTACACCAAAAGCAGCTCGTAATGCTGACCGCAGCTCTGTTTATATCACCAAATCTTGGAAGAACCCCCAATGTCTTTTGATGGGTGAGTGGATAAGTAAAGTCCGGCAGGTCATGCCATGGAATATTATTCAGCCATATAAAATGGGCTTCCGGTGCCATGAAAATCCGTGGCGTACTTCTAAAGGAGAAAAATCAGTCTGAAAAGGCTACACTGTGATTCTGGCCTTCTGACATTCCAGAAGGCACAATATGGAGCCAGTAACAACATCAGTAACTGCTGAAGATTAGAGAAGAGGAAGGAAGAGGTCAAACACGGTTTTTGGGTCATGGAAACTACTTTGTATAATATTGTAATGACGGATACATTATCCATTTGTCCTTCAGGCCTACTGTGATCTACAGACTTCAATTAATAATAATGTATCAGTACTGGTTCATCATTAGTAACAAATGTAGCACCAAGTTGATGCTGACAATAGAGGAAATTCTCAGTGTAAAGGGAATGTAAGAGAGCCCTCTGGATTTTCTGTTTGGTTTTTCTGTAAACCTAAAGTGGCTAAAAATTTAAACAGAAGTTGGATACGGTGGTACATGCCTGTAATCCTAGCTACTCAGAGGCTGACACGGGAGAAATATAAGTTCAAGACTTACCTGGGCAATTTAGCAAGACCCTGTCTTGAACTTAAAAAAAAAAAAAATAAAAAAAAATAAACTACAGGCCGGACATGGTGGCGCACACCTGTAACCTCAGTACTTGGGAGGCTGAGGCAGGAGGATCATTCTGAGTTTGAGACCAGCCTGGGCTACAAAGTGAGTTTATGGCTGGCCTGAACTGCACAGCGAGACCCCGTCTCAAAAAGACCAAAAAAAAAAAAAAAAAATTACAGGCCCAGGGGTGTAGCTCAGTAGTGGATCACCTCTGGGTTCAATCCCCAGTACTAAAAAAAATATTTTTTTATTAAAACTACACAAAAGTTGCCCATTTGAAGTGAGTCCCGGTAACATCCTAGTAAATTAGTTTAAAACCAGCAGGCCCGTGCCCTGGGCGAGACTGCACTCAGTATTTCACATGCATGAGCTCATTTCAGCCTTACAGCAGCCCTGTGAGATGTCTCTCCACTTGACAGGTGAGGAAACCGATCCAGAGATGTTACATGGCTGGCTTGCTCCTAGACTCAACCCCTAGCTGTGTGGTTCTGCCTGTGCTCCTAACAGTACATGATTCTTTGTTGTCCTTCCCCAAACTTTATATTTTAAAAGAGGATATGGGAGTAGGGTCCAAATGACTAAATTTTAAATCAACTATATTATGGAAAAAAATACGTAAAACACAATCACCCATTTTAAGTGTCCAGCTTCATGAATTTCGGACAAAGCATGTACCAACATGAACACTACCATGATTAAAAATACAGAATAATCCCAGCACTTTGGATGCTGATGCAGGAAGATTGCCAAGAGCGTGAGGCCAGGCTGGGCTATGTAGTGAGTTCAAGGTCTGCCTGGAATACACAGCAAAACCCTGTTTCAAAATAACAAAAACAAAAGACCGTTTCCACCTCCTTAGAAGGCTCCCTCAAGTTCCTTCCCAAGCCGGCCCACCCCACCTCTGGCACTGGGCCATCACTCACCCGCTTTGTCACCGTGGTCTAGAATCAGACAGTCTGCTGGCCTTTTGTGACTGCCTGCTTCTTTTCTTTTTTTCTTTTTGGTTCAGCCTATCTTTGAGATGTCCTCATACTGATGTATGTGTAAGTTTCTTCAAGAAATTCTTTTTTACTTGCATTCATTTCATTTTATTCCTACTAATTTATTTCTGTGGTACTGGAAATTAAACCCAGGGCCTCGTGCATGTCATGAAAATGTTCTGCCTCTGCGCTATACTTTCAGCCCTTATTTAGTTATCCTTGAGATGGGGGCTCACTCTCTAGTTAGCGCTGGTCATGAAGTCCTGGGCTCCTGAAGTGCTGGGAGTCTAAGTGCATGCCTCCACACTTGGCTGTGTTTTATTATTATATCACTGTTTTTTTAATTTTCAATTGATGTGTGGTAGTGTTTACACATTCATGGAATATGCCACAATATTTCCACACATGTATTGAATGTGCAATGTTCCAAGAAGAGTAATTAGCATATCCATTTTCTCAGACATGTATTTATCGTTTGTGTTAGGAACATTCAGAATCCTCAGTTCTAGCTATTGTGAAACATGCAATAAATTATTGATAACTGTAGTCACCTTGCAGTAGCATAGAACACTAGAACCCACCCATTCGCTTAATTGTATTTTTTTGTCCAGGTACTGAGCCTCAGAGAGACTGGACACGGCCCTCCCAGGGGAGGAAACATGCTTTCATTCCGCAGGGGCCTTCCCAGGCAGCTCAGGTTGCACCAACCTTGGCCCCCAGGGCAGCAGAACGCTGGGTGACGGACTTGAACTGCAGGTACCAGAAGTTACTGGAGCTGGAGCCCGATCCAGGGTACAAGCAGGGTGTTCACGGAACCTGAAATCGTGCAAACTTTCTTCCTTCTCTGCTGAAAGCCTAGGGCTACCTTGCCTGGCTTTCCTCCCTCCGCTTTGAGCTCCTCCAAGGAAATGTGCTGTTAACAATGCTGATCAATACTAGATGCAGAAAAAGAACAGGAAAGAGATGGAGAATGTTTAGCCCAGAGTGTGCGATGTATGATCTTATGTTCTAGAAAACAGGTTCTATGAACAGGGTTAAACGTAAAAACGCTGAGCTTTCCTGGAGAACAAACAGGTGCCCCTAACCGCTTCTGACACGCTATTTACAACGGTGCTTTTCCAGCAGATTTGGGATGCGCTGCTCCGGGTCTGGTCTCAGTGCTGCTGCTAAACCCTCCAAAGGCCCATGCTCGGTCGACAGCTCTCTGGGGTCCTGTTTGCACATCTGTCAACTCCATACTTGGACCAGATTTCTCTGAAATGTCCCGATGTAGCTCTAAAATTGGTTTTGCAGCTTGGACCGGAAGAGCAAGCTCTCCTTGCTGTGAGAGGCGGTGAACACTAGGGGGCGCGGTCTCCTCGGAGGAAGAGGGAGTTGCCTTCTCCCTGCCCGGAAAGTGGCTGTGCTAGAATGCTGCAGATCCCTGATGATAAGAAACACGGAAGGCATGTCACAGACCCGGGTAGATATCTGGCCAACAAGGGACACCTGCAATAGGCAATCAGCCGCGATACCCTCCCCCAGGCCAGAGGGACAAATACTCCCGCCTCTTGATACATATTTCCAAATGGTTTGCCCCAAAAGATGCTAGCTTGCTTGGCTGATTGGCTCCCCTTTTATTTTAACAAGTACACCGTGTAAAGATCTTCTGTGGTTTTAAATTACTATTTTCTCCATTCTTGTTAGTCTGGGGATCACTAATAATATCAACTAAGGTTATTTCTACTTTAATCCCAGCTCAGAGATTGCCAGGTGTTCTCAGTTCACAAAGAGAGGGAGGAGGCACACGGCCAGATTCCAAGGTGGCTGCAGAGATGGCGGGACACGGCTTGATAGACTGGGTCCTTGGGAGAGAACAGTGTGCAGACAGCGAGAATACAGGTAGAACATGGGCTGAGGAGCGCCGCCGTGTGGGGTGGAGACCCCCAGTGGCACATGAGTGCTCCAAGCTCACCTGTCCACCGGGCTCCCTCTCCGCACCTCTGGCCTCGGCCCTGGGATCATCTCATCGGCTGGGCCTTCCCTGGCCACCCCGGAAGGCCTTGCCAGAGCGTTCCTCAACTTCCATCCTCCTGACTCACCTTTCCTTTGTCCGTATCACGTGTCCCCACCAGACTCTCACTCATCAGCGGTGCCTCTGTGTTTGCGACTTGTCATCTCCCACCCAAGCGCGGAAGCGCCATGACAGCAAAGCCTGGCGAGAACAACTGCTGCTTCTGACTGCGTTTGACGGTGCTTCTCGTGAAACTAGTAGGTCTGGCCTTTTAGGAAAAGGATTTGGCTGTAGATCTAAAAACACAAGGAAAGCAAAGAGAGCCATCCGGAGTGCTGATGAGCCACCCCGCCAGAGCTGTCCACAGGTGTGGTTCACACAGTTCCCATGGGGCAGGAGGCTCTATCTTCTCGGGCCCTCCCGAGAAGGTTTGCAGGTCCGAGGCATGAGGAGTCGGCAGCTTGCTGCACCCCCTGCTCCCCACATGCCTCCTCCCTGCAGCCCCACAGCACCTCAGGAGCAGCCTGCACCACCCTGGAGCCCCAGGTGCATTCAGCCCTCTCCTCCTGTGCAGCATGGGAGGGCAGAGTTCCAGATGGGGAAGAGGAGGGAACGGGAGTCCCCTGGGTGATCCGCCAGTGGTGGAGCCAGGGTTTGGACACAAGTTCTCTGACTGCTCAAGCAAACTCTGAACCCATCTGGTTCTGACCCCGTTGAGTGGGGCCAGTGGGTGGCATCTCTGGAATTACTGACCAGCCACTCCAGCATCGCTTGGTGTCTTCTAGATCAGGTGGCTCTGACCAGCCTGCAGCAGAAGTGAATCAGGATGTTACCACGTGCACATACCACATTGTCCCTTTTTCCTGGGGTGGGATGTGGTTCAGCTGTGACTGGTCCCTGAGGCCTGGAGTATGGCCCACTTATCAGGTACCTGTAGTTATCCCAGCCTGACCACTCGCCAGCTCTGTGGCTCAGGGAATTGCCTTGCCTTTCTGACTTTTCACCCTCAGTTATAACAAGCAGTGGGAGTTACAGTATAGCTCTTCAAACGCTACTTTCACAAGGATAATTGTCATGCTGTAGCTATGAATATGTTGTAAACAATTTAATTTCCATCAATAAAGAAGTAACTTCATGACATGGTAACTTGGGACACTTGAGTAGTCTAGAATCATTAAAACATTGAAAATCAACTCAAAGTAACATAGTAAAAAAAAATAACACCAAAACTGTACCTACCATTTGGTTGACGAAAGTATCCAGAAGGAAATACATCGCAGTATTGTTTATCAGTATGAGCAGGGTCTTGCAATAGATCACCCTTGATAACTACTAAAATTCTGCACTCATCCACACACAAAAGTCTCTTTGGGCAACCTCAGGGTAATGGTTGGAGGCCATGACCCTCCGATAGAGCTTAAGGTATTGCAACATTGTTCTGAGACTGCAAAATCATGCTCAAAGGTAATGGAGAGCATAAACTGCACTGACCAAGCAGAGTAAGGTCTCTGTGAACTCTAAGGCAGGTTATTTGAAAATATACAGTCAGACAGGACAAACAATAATAAAGAATTTAGGGATGACATGAAAAAAGCAGATGTGTGGGTCTTTTATTAAAGAAGGATAGAGAAAACAAAGAAGTAGAAAGCTTATTTAAAGAAATTATAGAAGAAAACTTTCCAGACATATGAATAGATATAAACATCCAAGTCACAAAATTTAATCCATATAGAAGCACCTAGAGACACATTATAAACAAATTTGCAAAGACAGAGAGTTCCTTAAAGTAGCAAGAGAAAAGAAAGTAACAACATATAAAGGATTTTAGTACGTCTACCAGCAGATTTAGCAGCAGGTATGTTCAAAAGGCTGAAAGAAGAAAACTGACAAAGAAGAACATGTACCCAGCCAAGCTGCCTTTTAGAAGTGAAGGAGTTGTAAAGCCTCCCAGACAGAGGGCTGGGGATGTAGCTCAGTGTGAAGGCTCCATGTTCAACCCCCAGTACCATAGGGGGGAAAAGAGATTCTGACACAAAAACTGAGAAAGTTCATTATCCCCAGGCTTGTCTTACAGGAAAGGCTAAAGGGAATCTTTCAAGCAGAAAGAAAAGCGTATGTCTTGGTTACTTTTCTCTCATTGCTGGAACAAAATACCTGATGCCCAAAATTAAGGAAGGAAAGGTTTATTTCACTTACAGTTTGTGGAGGTTTCAGTCCATACTTGGCAGATTACAAGGCAGAGTGGCACATGGCAGAGAGCTACAGCTCATGTCAGCAGAACACAGCAAAACAACAAGCACACACACAAGGGAGGAAATGGCCAGAAGCACAAAAGCCAGGAAATGGCCCCAAGCAGCCTCTTGTTCTCCCTTACATAGTGCAAACTATCCACCCCAGGGTGGGTGCAGCTCTCACACCCATAATTAAACTCTAATAGCCTGCCCCATGACCGCTTGAGGCTTTGGGGGCACACACAGACACAAACCATAACAGCATATTAATGAGTAGCATGAAAAGATAGGAAAGTATCAAACTCAGTGGTAAAAATAAATATACAAATTCAGAATATTCCAATAATGTCATGGTGAAGTATAAACTATATCTTTGTATGGAAGGTAAAAGACTAAATCATCACTAATAACAGTAACTACAATAATTTGTTAAGGGATATGCAGCATGAAATGATGTAAGTTATGACATTAAAAATTCAAAATGTGGTTGGGAGAAAGGTGTTAAAGTGTGGAACTCTTTGTTTCAGGGCTGGGAATCAAATCTGCATTGCATGGTAGACAAGCACTCTACCCTGAGCTACACTGTCACCATGAGTTGTTCTTTAAGGTGATCAAAATTAAGTTGTTTACTGCTTAATATGACCTGATATAAGATGTCCTTTGTAAGTCTCCTGGTAGCCACAAAGCAAACATCTATGACAGATAACCTAAAAATATAAGGACCTGGGCACAGCAGTGCCTGTCTGTAATCCCAATAATGTGGGAGGCTGAGGCAGGAGGATAAGAAGCTCAAGACCAGCCTGGGCAATTTACTGAGTGTCTTAGTTACTTTTTTCATTGCAGAGACAAAATACCTGACTCCTAAAGTTAAAGGACAAAAGGCTTATCATAGCTCAGAGTTTGTAGAGGTTTCAGTTCACAGTGGGCTGGCTCCAACGTAGTAGGATGGTGTGGCAGAGGGACGTCTCAGGGGAGAAACAGTTCATGGCAGGCAGAAGGCAGCAAAGCAGCAAAGTAGGGAGGAAGAATCAATGGGCCTGCCTGCCTTCTGTCCCTGTGTACCCACCCAGGCTACCTGTCTTTTGGGTGGTGCCACCCACACCAAGGGAGAGCATTCCCATTATCCACACCCAGAATCATGCCAAGTCAACCAGTGAACTGATTTAGAGATCACACACGTTTAATCCCAGCATCACACACTTAACCCCAGCATCACACACGCTAGAACCAGCCACCTCTAAAAAGCCCCACCTATGACTGCGTGAAGCTTTGGGGGGACATCCCGACACAAGCCACACACCACTGACTTAGCAACAGCCTGTCTCAAAATTTAAAATTTTAAAAACAGGGTTGGGGACTTAGCTTAGTACAAAGACCCTGGGTTTAATCTCCAGTTCCATTAACTACTGACCTGACTAACCAAATAAATAAACTCAAACACACTAGAGAAAAATACATAATGCTGAAGAAAAATTATCTACAAAGAAAGCCAGTAAGAGAGAAAGAAAAGAAGAAGGTTTATATGAAACAACCAGAAAAAAAGTAACACAATGGCAGTAAGAAGTCCTTTTCTATTAATGCTTCAATTTAATAAAAGTGGATTAAAATTTCTAATTAAAAGCCATCCTGTGGCTAAATGGATTTTAAAAAATCAACTGTATTCTGCCTAACAAGAGACTCATCTCACCTAACATAAGCAGAATGAAAATGAAGGGATGGAAAAAGATATTCTATGAAAATAAAAATTAAAGAGTAAAAGTTAGGTATCTTTATACAAGACAAACTAGACTTTAGTGCAAAAACTGTAAAGAGACGAATGTTTTATAATGATAAATCAATCAATTCACTAAGAGGGCATAATGATTATAAATATATATACACTCAACACCTCCTACCTGAATATATAAATCAAGTATCAGTAGACCTAACAGGAAGACTGCAATACAGTAATATTAGAGAACACCAGCTCTCCTTCAGCAATGGACAGATTGTCTAGACAAAAAGTCAATAAAGAGATTAAAGCTGTATGGGAGACCAAGAGGATCCAATAAATATTTACCAAACATTCCACACAATCGCTGCAGAATACACATCCTTCTCAACAGCACATGGAATGTTGCCCAGCACAGATCATATGTTGGGTCACAAATGAGTCTTACAAATTTAAGATATAACTAGGAATCGGTAACAGGAAGAAGTTCAGACTTTACAAATACGTGTAAATGTAATGGCATGCTCCTGATTACCCAGTGTGTCAATCAAGACACTAAAAAAGAAATTCAAAAATTGTGTGACACAAGCCAGGGGTGGTGGCACATTCCTGTGAGGGGTGGGGGCTGAAGCAGGGACAACTGCAAGTTCAAGGCCAGTCTGGGTTACCTAGTGGGTTTGAGGCCAGCTTGGAACAACAAAAGACCCTATTTCGAAAAATTTAATGTATCAGGTGCCCCACTTCTGATCAAGGCACCTCTCAAAAGATGTATTGATCAGCTTCCTTGTTGCTATAATACACCTGCAGCTTAATGGAAAAGGGTTTATTGGGCTCACGGCTTCAGAGGGTTCAGTCCATGGCCGTTGGCTCTGAGGCGTCAACATCACAGTGGAAGGGCACAGTGGATCACAGCTACCTAGTTTATGGAGGCCAGGAATCAGCACAGGGCAACAGTGCCAAAGAGGAAGGGACAGGGATCGGATATAGACCCCCAATGTCACGGCTCCATGACCTACCCAGACACCCCTGGAAATGTGCTTTACTAATCCCCTAGGTGTCTTTCAAACCAGTCAAGCTGAAAGAAGCTTAAACATCACAAAACAAAAACATGATTCTATGACTCAAATGAAAATTAATGTAGGGCATTCCCAAACCTATGGGACACTCCAAAAGCAGTTCTAAGAGGAAAATTTATAGCAACATAATAAAGGAAGAAAGATCACGTATAATCAACTTAATCTCACACCTAAAGAAACCTTAAAAAAAGAACAAACTAAACCTAAAATAGCAAAAGGCAGGAAAAGTGAAAATAAGAGAAGGAATATATGAACTAGAATCTAAAAAGATTTAAAAGGTCAACGAAACAGGGTTGTTTACAAGATAAACAATCTGACAAACCTTTAATCAAAGGTTATATTTCTGACTCAAAGTCAGAAATAGAAAAGGAATTATTAAAATGGGTACCACAGAAATATAAAGGTAATAAATTGACTTTTTGGGATAGGTCTCGCTGTGTAGTGAAAGCTGGCCTTAAACTCGCTTATGTAGCCCAGGTTGGTCTTGAACTCACAGTGGTCCTCCTACTTCAGCCTCCTGAGTGCTGGGATTATAGGCATGCACCACCATGCCCAGTAATAAGATAATTATTAACAATTATATACCAACAAATCGGGAATTCTAGAAGAAATAAATTCCCAGAGACAACTTACCAAGACTGAACTATGAAGATATCTAAAAT
>NW_004955403.1:46548684-46588748 GCF_000276665.1 Chinchilla lanigera | reverse complement strand
AAAAAAAAAAAAAAAAAAAAAAAAAAAAAAACCCTTAGGAATAAATTTAACTAGGAAGTGAAAGATTCCTGGACCAAAACTAAAACATTCAGGAAAGAAACTAAAGAAGACACAAATAAAGGAAAAATATCCCATGTTCATGGATTGGGAGCATTTATACTGTTAAAATATCTGTACTACAGATTCAAGCAGTTCCTATCGAAATACTAATGATTCTTCACAAAAATAGGAAAACAATCATGAAATTCATGTGTAACTACAGAAGACCCCAGTCAGCCAAAATAATTTTAAGCATAAGAAACAAAGTTGGGTGTATCACACTGACTGACTTTAAAATATACTACGCATTAACAATAACCAAACCAGCATGGTACTGGCATAAAAGCAGACCTATAGGCCAATGGAAAGGAACAGAAAACACAGAAATAAATCTACACTCTTAGAGCTAACTGATATTCAACAAAGTTGTCCAGAACACATAATGAAGAAAGGCCATTCCCTTCAGTGAGCAGTGTTAGAAAAACTGGGTAACCACAAGGAGAAGTGTGAAATTAGACTCTTACTTTCACTTTAAACAAAGATGAACTTATGCAGATCAATACCACGATACATCATGTTAACAGATTGAACGATAAAAATCATACAGTCATTTCCATATGCAGAAAAGGCAAATTAAGAAGTATTGGTGTTAGTCCTTTAAATGTTTGGTAGCATTCAGCAGTGAAGGCTTCATGTCCTAGGCTTTTTACAGGAGATGTTTTATTATTCATTTCCTCAGTTGTTACTGAAATAGGTTAAAAATTTAACTTTCCAATAAAACTCCACTTTTTGATTGGTATGTGTTTGTGATACATAATAATTACATTGAGGGGGAAATTAGTATATATATAAAATATATTGGCCATATTAAGTATACTATGCTCTTTTTTACTCTGTCTTCTTCCTCCTGGATTAAAGAGTTACATGTGAGATCCCAGACTAGGAGTCTTCTAGGAGAAAACAGGGGAAAATCTTCATGACCTTGGTGTGGGCAGGAATATTTTTTATAAGACCCGAAGCACAGACAACAAATACAAAAGTAGACACATAGGATCACATCAGACAAAAGGTTTCTGCATAGCAATACACAATCACCAGTATGAAAAGACAACCTACAGAATGGGAAAACATATTTGCAAAGTGTACATCTGCTAAGGGGTTAATATGCAAAACATACAGGGAGCTCAAACAATTCAGAAGCAATTAATGTTCCAAAATAACCCACTTTTAAAATGAGCCAAATTTTCAAAAGCAAACATACAAATCACCAACATATCTAAGAAAAAAAAGCTCTATCACAAGTTACCAGGGAAATGCAGATCACAACCACAGTGAGATATCACCTCATTCCTGTGAGGACTGGCTATTAGCACAGCAATGAAAGATGGACTGGGGATGGATCTCAGTGGTCGGGGAGTCCACAATGCCCTGGTTTGATCCCCACCACTGAAAACAAACAAACAAACAAAGAATATTAAGAAAAAGAAAAAAATATAATGAGTATTAGTAAGGAGGTAGAGAAAAGGGATCCTTACACACTGTTAGTGGGAATGTAAATTAGAATAGTCGTATGGAAAACAATCTAGAGTTTCTGGAAAAAATTAAAAATAGAGCTGTCCTACAATCCAACATTTCCACTACTGTATATAAATCCAAAGGAAAGAAATCAAAATGTTGAAGGGACATCTTCACTCCAATATATATTGTACAGGACCAATTCACAATACCGGAGATATAAAATCAACCTGTCTACCAACAGATGAATGGATAAAGAAATTGTAGAGTCGGACATGGTGGCACACCCCTGTAATATCAGCACTCAGGAGGCTGAGACAGGAGGATCGCTGTGAGTTTGAGGCCAGCCTGGGCTGTATAGCAAGTTCAAAGCCGATCTGAACTACATAGCGAGACCCTGTCTCAAAAACGATAACAACAAAACAAACAAAAAACAAAGAGAAATTGTGGTACATATACACCGTTGAGTATTATTCAACTATAAAATAAAAAATGTTACTGTCATTTGTAGCAATACACATGAACCTAGAAAACATTACCCCAAGGGAAATAAGCAAGGCACAGAAAAACAAATACATCATCCCACACCTACGCACAGTAAAAATGTTGGTCTCGTAGAAGTCGAAAGTATAACAGTGATTACCAGAGGCTGGGGAAGGGTGGGAAAGGGAGACATGGGGAAAGGATGGTGTCTCAGTCACTTTCTCGCTGCTAAGACAAAATACGCGGCACCCACAAGTTAAAGGAGAAGAAGTTTATTTTGGCTCACAGTTCGAAGAGGTTTCAGTCCACAGTTGCCTGGGTTCAATTCAGGGCAGCATAGCAGAGGGGCATGGTGGAGGACAAACAGTCCACGGCACGGCAGCAGGAAGCAGAGAGGGATCAAGGAAGGCCTTCCAGGCCATGCCCCCAGGGAACCGCCTCTTCCAGCCAGGCTTCGCCTCCCCAAATCCCCACCTCTGAGTGTATGAGGCTTTGGGAGAACACCTAGGTATCAAGCATAACAGATGCTCGACAAGTACAGTGTTAGGGTTGGATGGGAAGAAACAGTTCTGCTGTTGTTTGTATGTTGGGGACTAGGCTACGTGACGACAGGAGGTATACTTGGCTACAGGTGGAATGCTGATAATCCAGCATTCCGGAAGCAAGATAACATTTGCTGAGGACACTTGTCAAAATACAGGCATGTGGTAGAGAGAAAATCTGGTTCCTCATTAACTTAGTGCTTATCTATCTACCCATTCTCTATAGCTGCTGTTCCCTGGGCTTATTGCTGGCTAATAAAAGTGGGTCAACTGCAGAGGTAGCTGAGCCAGTCCACTAGACGTGTGCTTCCCCCAGTCCCACTTGTACCCTAAAATTTGTCTCTTTCTTTATTCCCCGTTGTCACCCCTACAAGCGTTGGAGGGTCTCATCAGCCTTCAGTACTTGTACACTTGTGTGACTGCAGTTAGCCATAATGTATTGTATATTTCAAAGTAGAAAAGAGTTTGAATGGGGCTGGGGATTTAGCTCAGCGGCACAGCGCCTGCCCAGCAAGTGCAAGATCGTGAGTTCGATCCCCGGTACCGGAAAATAAATAAATAAATAAAATAAAATAATTTTTTAAATAAAGAGTTTGAATGTACTCACCACAAAGAAATGATAGATGTCAGGGATGGATGTGCTAATTTCCCTGATTGGCTTATCAGACAATGTATCCATGTGTAATTGAAACATTTTATACTCCACAAATGTCTCAATTGAAATAAAAGCTTTTTAAAAAAGTGTCTGTAGTGAGAGGACATCATGGTGACGTGTTTCTTAATTACTCTTTTTCATATTTTCTGAATATTTCACGAGGAATTTGCTTCCTTTTATAGCCAGATAGAACACTGCCAAGAGTTGGTTTCCTTTCATTTTAGATGTTAATTGTTGATGCTTTTGCATGGTGGTGGTGGTGGGGCTAGAAGTGGGTTAATGCAGAAAGGAGAGAGGGAAGAGGAGAGAGCGCGATTCTACCAGGATTTATTGAGATCTGCCGTGGGCAGGCACTGGGTCGGGTGCTGACAGTGACAGCTGAGTGACATCTCAAGGCGTCCCCGGGCACAGAGAAGGCAAATGTATATAGCATGTTGAAAGGCTGGGAGCGTAAAACAGCGGCACACAGGAATCAGCAAGGAGGAGAGGATGTGGTTGGGAGGTGGGTGGGCTAGAAGTGACCCTGAGTGAGGCTGTCAGTTGTACTAAGGGGTTTGGATCGCATTCTGATCGCATTTTACTGGGTTCTATACAATTACGTTCTATACGGTTTTATCACCTGTTGGTTCCTTGGATCCACTACACCAGGAGGAGCCCTCCCTGGCCTCTTCTAACCACACCTCCCTCGTCCTCTCCCTCCTCTGCTCAGGGACCCAGCGCTGACTCAGTGTAGGGGGCGGGGTGGTGAACCCGGCTCCACATCTGGGGTTAGTGACGGTCGTGGGAACGTCCAGAGGCCCGAGAGGAGAGGACTTGGCAGCCAGCAGACTTACAGTCCAGCCTTGGAGAGAAACGGTGGAGGGGAGAGCCCCATCTCCGGCAGCGGGGAGGGTTTGCTTAGAAGGAAGGTGCGCAGGAGAGGTCCCTAGGACCCAGCACCAAGAAGGGTTAAACTCAGTGTTCGCGCACGAGTCGGCTGCCAGGCTCTGCCTACAGGGCACAGACCCAGGCTGCTCTCCCATTTACCGCTGGCTGCTTCCGCCTGGCAAAGCCTTGCCCTGGGGTCACCAGGGACTCCTCAGTGACCCCGAGACGCAGGCCCCGAATATCCACCCCGGCTGGGTCTTGCTCGGTCCCCTCAGAGCAGGGCTGGTTAATCTGCGCCCTGACAAAAGCAGAGACCTCAGAGCTCACGGGTTCCAAAGCCTTTCCTCAGAGGGGACAGTGGCTTGTGGCCGCGACCACAGGTGTGATACGCTGGCACAAAGAGGGTTGCTGGTTTTCCTGTGTTCAGAATCCGTTTCGGTCTACAGGAGAAGGAAAGCGAAGCCTAAGAGCGATGATCGAGCTTCCAGTCTCTCCCTTTCCTCACGGTTAACGTCTGCTAGGAGCCGGGAGGGGTCGGGTTTTCCGATGCGCAGCTGGATTCGGTAAATCAGGACACCGAAGAGTTAAACCGAGGGCACGGCGGGGTTGGGAGAGGGGCTTCCCGGAGGAAAAGCGCAGCGCGCAACACACCCGTGCGTCTTCTCAGCGTCGGGAACCCGCCGTGGGGTCGGAGCGGGGCGCGGCCGCCCCCGCAGAGCCCGCTAGGCCGGGGAGGGCCGGGCTCGGGTTACAACAAAGGGGGCTGGAGGCCGGCCCTGCCGCGGTGGCCGCCCCGGGAAGGGGGTGGGCCCGGGGAGGGGTTTGCCGCCCGGCTCGCTTTAAAAGAGCAAACCTGCGCCTGCAGCGCGCCACTTCCCAAATTTGGGCTCGCTCCGTGCAGCGGTCGGGTGGAGAAGTCTGCGTGGCCCCTTGGCTCGGGAAAGGGGCGCCGCAGCGACCGGCGCGGAGAGGGGCCACCGCGGAGAGCCCCGGCCCGGCCCGGCCACCGCGGACCCCGAGACCAAGTAAGGGCGCGCCCTGCGCCACTCCCCCCAGCGCGGGTCGCGGGAAAGCGGGAGCGTCGCCCCGGGACCTCGGCCCTGCCCCAGATGCTGGGCCCCGGGCGGCGACGCAGGAGCAAGGGCTTCTTGCTGGAGCGCTGCGAAGACTCGGGGCCACCGTCCCTTCCGACGCGGGCCGCCCCGCCCAGCCCCGCCTGGCAGGCCCGGGGGAGGCGCCGCAGCCGAGAGCGGGACCAGTGGAGCGTCGGTGCGCGCAGGGTGCATGGAGGGTGCAGCGTGAGGCCAGGGACATCGAGGGCTGTGCCGTGGCCGCGGTTTGAGACGTGGAGCTCGAGGGGGCAGGGGACATGCTGCGGCCGTGGCTTTGGGGATGTGGGCGCGCGGGCTGAGACGCTGCGACCCCCAGCTGTAGCACGCACAGCCGGGAACCGGGTTTTCTTGCCAGCCTGCTGGAAAGCCTCGGATGAGCCCCGCGGGAGGAGAGGCGCGGTCCGCACGCCAGGAATTCCTTTACCCCCTAATCGGCTTGGCTCATCCGGGGGCCAGGGTCCGTCCTGTCCTGCGGAAACCGCCCAGACGGGATGGAGTAAGAAAGGACACGGGCCAGCGAACCCAGGGCTCGTGCGTTCAAGACAGACCCGATTAGAGCGAACCACAGGCTGGGTGGTTAGCTCCCTGGTTTCCAGTTCCTCCAACTTTTCCTCGGGCGCTTCGCACACTGCGCCCCCTTCCTCCCAAGCGCAAATCTAGGAAGGGCAGCTGTCTTCCTCGAGGTGTCTGTCGAGGTAGCCAGCATTGGAATAGAAATATTGAAAGAGATGAGAGGTTCTTTTCTTTCCATCACTCCCCCACCCCACCCCGGCACCCCAAATCAGAGAGAGCTGTGGGGGCAGGTGTGCAGCAGATCAGGGCTCCGGCAGGGGACTGAGTTAGTGTGGTTCGGAGTCTGACAGGAGAGATACCACCAGAGTCGGAGACAAGCCCCAAATTAGTTTGCTCTCCTAAAACCTAGGAGCTGTGGAAACCTTAAAACAGTCCTTAACTTTCCGAAGAGAAGGAAAAGCGAAGCTTAGCAGTGTGGGGAATCGAACCCGTGTCACTTGCTCAAGAGCCTTCCCTTCCTCACCACGACCTTGCCCGTCCTGGAGACCCCGAAGCCCACATGTCATGTTTGAAGAACCACTTGTTATTCGTGGCGTCTTGTGTGCTAAATGACCAGGGAGGAGGCTTAGAAAGGAAGGCGAAAAATTCACTTCCTAGGTGAGTGCCCACGAGTGTCTGACTCGCCGAGCCCCTCCTTTAATACAGTTTTTGTTTTCCTTCACCTCTTTGCCCTTTACCCTTCCGGCGCCTCCTCCTGGAGTGATCAAACCCATGGCAGAGTATATATGCACCCCGTGGGTCCCTGGTGTCTCTCAGGGCTCTCCCCAAGGTCAAGACGGATCTCTCCTCTACCCAGCCCCTCTGTGTTTGCTTCTCTTCCTGTGACTCTGTTAAAAAATGACTTGGTGTAAGGTCACTTGGCCATTCAGTAGCAAAGCTGAATATGAAACTTGGGTCTGAAGACCAAGCACACATCTGAGTTACTTGTGGCCTGACGTTTTGGTGCGTCCCAGACCAGAGATTCTGCGTCCCAGACCAGAGATTCTGCGAGGCCAGGAGGCTTCCATTTATTTATCCCCCTCCAGGCCCGGCTCCTTGCCTGCCCCCTCCTGGCCTTCTTCCCAAGCCCTTGCCCTCTGACCTCTGGATGACCAATTTGGCAGGGCCTTGTGGAGGAAGCGGATCTTCTGTGCTCGGGAGGTAATGGCCAGTGAAGCTGATTAATGTCCCGGAAAATTGTGCATTGTTTATTTAAATTTTGATTCTGAAAAATTTCAACTATGCACCAGAGAGAGGGGTATAATGAATCCCTGTGTATTCTCACTAAGCCTCAACATTTACCAACGTTTCAGCATATATCTATGGCTCTTTTCTTCTTCCATTGAAATATTTTAAGACAAATCCATGACATCATGTCATTTCATCCCCACGAATTTCATTGTGATCGCTGAAGATTTTTAATTAAATTACTACTATGCTTCTTTATCCCTAAGAAAATGAACAGAGATTCTTTGGTATCAGCTATTACTCAGTCTATATTAAAAATTTCTCCCAGTCTTCCTCCAAAATGTGCTTTTTATAGTTGATCTAACTTCTGTAGATTATATGTTATTCCAACTATGTTATTTCTTTCAAACCGCTTTGCTACCCACTGGAACATTTGATTCTTACAGTGTCCCACTAAAGAGTGAGGTGGGTATCATTAAATCCATTTTATGCTACTGAAACTTGAAAACAGAGAAATGGTTGGGATGACACAGGATGGCGTAGCTGGTGGCGGTAGAAGCCAGTGTCCTCTCTTCACACAGAGGGCTGGGCCTTGGTGCTTCTAATACGCGCTGCTTCTAGCATAGCAGCAGCTTTGCTGTTGAGTTCACATGCTTGGGCTCTGTCCTGAGCTTCTCGGCTTCCTATACATCTGCTACCCGAAATCCTTGCCAGACCGTTTAGTAATTGACTATTTGGTGCTTGAGATGAAAGAGGTGTAAAGCCAGGAAATCTGGGGGTTTGTTTCCCAGCTTATTGTAAAACTCCAGGAAAGCAACTTAGCTCCCCAGGGCTGCAGGCTGCACTCTCTGAGCTGGAGAAGAGTGTTCTTTCGAGTTCTCTGGTTTCTCCACTTTGAAGTATGATGTCAGAATCATCTGCAACTGGGATTCCTAGAGAAACAAAGTCCCCAGAAAGAAATCTGGTGGAGAAGAAATCACCTCTCTGTGAACGTCCCCTGGGTATTTTGGCAGCTGGCATCTTCACAAGATGCCTTGGACCCCAGTGACAGGGAAGGAGCAGAAGTATCAGTTTTTCTTAAAGTCCTTAGTTAGAGACAGCTTTGTTTATTCTGCCTTTGTCTGGTGAGGAGCTACAACAGCAGAGCACTTTGGTTTTGACTTTTTTATTGCTTTTGTCTGTTTGCTTTTGCAATGGGGTGACAAGACATTTTTATGTCGTATCATTAAGACTCAGTTTGAGCCCTCCTTCCTTGACAGGCAAGGTGGGGAAAAGGACCTGTTGCTGGACTCCTGGATTGTCTGTGGTTCTGTTTGTTGCACATATATGTGTCAGAGAAAGAACAGATTTCCCAAGATACAGTCAGGGACAGATAAATTGGCTGATGCAATCCCGTTACCCAACCAGAGGACCTCAAGAGGGGCAGAACATTAAGCTTAGATCACAGTTCTCTGACACCTATAAATTCTCTCCTGCCTCAGCCAACAGGCTGTCTGCACTGGGGCAGACTTTCTAAGCCAGTCCACATCAACAGCTGCAGTTGCAAAAGCGTGATTGCTTCCTTCATTTTATAATTTTGGAAGCCTTGGGAAGTATGTTCCTCATTCCTGGGGGCTGCCAGGGGTTAGGAGAGCAGCTTGTGATTACCACTGTTCATTTCCTTCTGGAGAAAGGTCAGTATGCCCAGAAGTCATGAGCTCTCAGATGAAGTAGCTACAGCCCATCCTGCTCCAGGGCCACAAAAACAGCAAGGCTAGGAGTCATAGGCTAGAAAAGGGGTCCAGTGGCTGTTCTCAGAGATCCAGCAGTAGTTGCAGCACCAACAAAAATATTTTCGGTCTTGCATCTTATCTAAATTGAAGCCTCCTATCCTAGTGATCCTGCAGATGCACTCCTGGCCTTTACAGTGTGTGCTCGGGGGGCGACAACCTGGCCAGGTGTGTTCGCTGACCTCCCACACGCTGCGTTAGAGAAGCCTCGAGTTCCAGTACCACCTTTTCAGAGTAGCCCCTTGTTTTAGGATGATAAAGCATGATTGTGACAGTTTATAGATATCAGGTATCTGTCCAGAGTTCTAAAAAGTATTGTGCATTTTCCTTGGAGGAAACGATGTTCTCAGGCAAGTTATGTTTGGCAAAGAAAAGTGTTAGAGCAAGAACGGTTTTGTCGGGGTAGCTGAGGATGTGATTAACATCACAGTTGATCACAAGCTCTTGACCTAGGCCTTGGATCCCTGTAACTGGGATACCGCCAGTATTTTATCCAGTTATAGCTGGTTACCCTGTATCCGCAGGCTCTGCATTTGCAAATTCAACCAACTGCAGGTAGAAAACCAAATTTTATTTTAAAAATTTCCCCGAAACACCATTTTAATTGGTCATGCACTGTGTTCTATGTGGGATCTAGGTGAATTAAGTGACATGTGAGTGTTGAATTATTATTATTAGTCACCTAGAGATGATTTAAAGTGTACGGGTTCATATGTGTAGGTTATACGCAAATACTGTGCTATTTTATACAGACAGGTGAGCAGCCAAAGATTTTGGTAACCAAGGGGGTGCCTGGAACTCACGCCCCGTAGATACCGAGGACCTCTATATGCTGTGTGCGAATGGCAATGCGTTCAATCTCCCTTTAGCTTTCGCATTGGTAGGATTTGCACCAGACAGGCACATGAGCTGCATCTGTGGATGTCCTGAGAAATAGCTCCCATACGTTCTCCTTGATTCTCCTTGATGACCAGCTTAACACTATGAACAGCTTAATTTGCAATTTTATTTTTTGGGGGCGAGCAGAGCTGGGACTTGAACCAAACCTCAGGACCTTGGCACGGAGCTACATCTCCCATTGTTTTGTTTTGTTTTTTGAGACAGAGTCTTGCTAAATTGCCCGGGCTGAGATCCAACTTGTGGTTCTCCTGCCTCCTCCTCCCAGAGCGCTGGGGTTACAGACATGTGCCACCACACCCTGCTGCACCTTCTCTATGGTGTCCGTGAACTTGGGCCCTCGAGCTTCTCCCATACATCCTTGTCCTGATCTACTATTGGTGGCCCTGGATAAACCTAGCGCAGCTTTTCAGATCTTTGCATAAAGCAAAGATCTAGTAAGAAAGATAGTTTTCTAAACAACTCTCTAAAACTTCTTTAAACCAAATACAAATATTGAAATAAGACATTTTTAAATTTTTTGTACCAGGAATCGAACTCAAGACCTTGCACTTGCCAGGTAGGTGCTTCTGCTGCTGAGCTATATCCCCAGCAAGGCACATTTTTAAAACTTGAACTTTTTTCAAGAATATTGTACATAGCTAAAATGATATCAAACCTAAGAGTACACGTGGCTAAACATTTCTGTTGCACTGGTTTTTATTATACATATATGTAACAGAAAATTCACTACTTTAACCACTTTTAAATGCACAATTCAGTGGCATTCGATACACTCACCTTGTTATGCCTCCATTACCACTGTCCATCTCCATGACTTCTTTACCTTCCAAAAGACAAACGTGTAAGCATTCAGCACTAATTTGCCATTTCCCCATCACTGCCAGCACTCTCCTTTGTCCTGGGGGGTTGGGCTGCCCTAGCTGTTTCAGATAAAGGAGCTTTTGCAGTGTTTCTGCTTTTGTGACTGGTTTATTCACTTGGCATAATGTCTTCAAGCTTCTTCCACAGGGTAGCATAGTGACAAGGTCCTGTCTCTGATGGCCGAATAGTATTCCATCGTGCGCATATAATACCACTCTGGTTTATCTGCGCATCCGTCACTGGGCATTTCAAAATAGCACTGCTGCGAACGTTGGTGCCCAACACCTGTTACGCATGAACTTCTGTGAAGTCTGCTTGTTGTTGTAGCTAGCACCTGGATGAAGAATACCAGCAGAGCATGTTTCAAGAGGAAAGCAGGAGTTTCAAAGGCATTTCACACCCACATAGGGCTGCCTCAGCTATACTGTGAGGTCTTAGGATTGGGTGTTCAATTGCTGTTCCCTGACCGGGTTTGGAAGAGATGTTTGAAATCCACAGTTCATAATCCAGAAGTCCTCCGGATTTGGCTTAAGCAGTTTCTTCCTATAAGGGTCCAGGGAAGGAAGCACAACACCTGTGGGTTGCAGGTGACTGTCTTGGGTGTGACATGCTCAGAAACCTTTTGGCGGAGGTGTTCAAGTCCGCAGGGAAAACTCCTGTTCTTTCATTAGCTTCGACTGGAGCGCTGGTCTTTGCAGAATCCTCAGGTCCTGTCCTGTCTTCCTGCCTCTGTTTCCTTCCTCGCCTTCCTTCTCCCCGGGTCTTCCCTCATGCTCTTCTGAACTAAAATGATTTGCGGGTGACTCCCTGCATGCCAGGCACCCTTCCTGTCACTGCAGGAGACGCAGGAACAAGCAAGACGTGATATTTGATAGGTGCATTTAGAAACGAAGTTTCAGTCATGAGGAATATTCCGATGCCTGGCAACAAACCTCATGGTGCCCGCCTAGTGCCGACAGCAGCCCCAGAGCGCTGGCCGAGCATCTGTAGCGTTTGGGCTGGAGACAGCACGGGGTGGGGAGAGGAGGGAGCCTGGATTGCATCAGGCTCCCTGGAGATGGAGTTACTGCGCTCCTGTGTGCCCGTAATCGTGTCGAGAAGTGATTCTAAACCCACCTTGAAATGCCTGGAATTCATGTGCTCACAGCATTCTGCTGAACAGATGCAGAGGGACCACTTTAGTGACCACGAAGAAAGAGCTAGCTTTTAGACATCAGTGAAACCCTGTGGGGTTGCTAATCCTTTTCAGTTTTCTCAAATTGATATTCCTCAGGCGTTTTTGTTCTATTTTGCTTTCTTTAGGCTAGCTTCAACCTCACCATCCTCCTGCCTCAGCCTCCTGAGTAGCTGGGATCATGGTGTGTGCCACCATCCCCAGGTGTGTTTTTTCTCCCTGGCAGCTCTCAGAGCCATGCCCACCTCTACTAACTGCTTTCCATTATCCGTTGTCCCAGTGTCATGATGCTTTGTGACACATGTCATGATATCACGCCCTCCTCCCTGGCGCCTGGAGAGTTGCCACCATCTCTTATCTGGCTGTTTCCCCCTGATCCGAATCCATGCAAAACCATCCTCTCTCTAGGGCAAAGGCCATAAACTTCCTCAGTAAAGAGCAAGATAGCAAATTTTTTACACTTTGTGACCTGTGTGGCCTCTGTACTGAGCAGTTCTACTGTGTTAAAGCAGTGTCTTGGTCACTTTTCTCTAGTTGCTGAGACAAAATACCCAACGCCCAAAATGAAGAAAGGAAAGGTTTATTTAGCTTACAGTTTGTGGAGGTTTCAGTCCGTACTTGGCTGGCTCCCAGGCAGAAGACAACAAAGCAACAAGAACAAACAGTGGAATGGCAGCAAGCAGCCTCTTTCCCTCCCTTACACTGCAAACAGGCTACCCACACCTAAGGGAGGTGTAGCCCTCACATAATGTCCATGCCCTCCTCTTGCACAGCCTCAGGATGTATACAAAGTAAGCACCCTGGCTTCCTGCTGAGTCACTTAGCCAAACCTCTAGACTCCCCAGGTTGACACAATGTATCAACCATAACAAGCCGCTTCAGATAATCGGTAAAGGAAGGAGCATGGCATGTTCCAAGAAACCAGGGATTTGGCCCTCAATTGCTTTCTTAATTTCATTTGTTGGGATTGTTCACTGAACAATTACTACAGGAAGAGTAAATTTTGGGGGTCTTTTTAAGATAGGCTCTTGCTACACAGTTCAGACTTGACTTCAACTCACTTTGTAGTCTAGGCTGGCCTCAAATGCACAGAGATCTTCCTGCCTCAGCCTCCCGAGTGCTGGGATTACAGGCAAGCACCACCACACCCAGCTCAGAATAGCAAATTTTGTGCATTGATCGTGTATCCTGGTGCCTTGATGAACTTATCTATTAATTCTTATGGTTTTCTAGTAGATTCCTCAGGATTTTTTTAAATGTGCATAGGTGTTCATGAGTTGGATGTGCAGTGTTCTAGAATAGAGAGTGTCACATCCGAAGGGTGACTGTGCGTAGCAGGTTGAAGCTAGTTCTTGTCTTGCTAAAAGAGTGGAGGCAGTTTAGAGCTGGCCGTGGGAGGCGTGCGTGCCTGGAGACGCAGTACCTGAGGTTAGCATCATTGCTAGTAGGAGGCCCAGAGGAGGCCTGTGATCCGCCAGTGCTGCTCAGTCTTAAGGCAGCTCAGAGCATCTGCCCCCTTGGTTGGAGTAAGAACGTTCAGGCCTCTGACTGTGCCACTACCCTGTGGGTGCCGTTGTCTTGAGTGACCCCTGGGGGCCCAGTACCAGCTGGCATCGTACAGCTGAGCCCGGCCGGCTCCCCGACGTGGCGGTTGGTGCCTGCTGCTTTTGCTCACTGGGCTGCCCCGGGCAGCAGAATCCCAGGACTTGGGCTCTTCAGCTTGAGCACCGCACTCTTCCCTGACTTCCCCACTGAGCCAGACACCTCCGGGCAGGCTGAAGAGGGTACTGCGGGCTCGGTGCCAGCTACCCCCTCTGTCACCGGCCCTCTGCCCTTGGCTCTCATGCAGGGAGCACAGGCCCGAAGCACTGACTTTCAGCCTAGGCTGCATTGCTCAGATGAGAGCTTGGCCCAGCAGCCCCTGGGATGCAAAAGGTGTGCCAAGCCGAGGCGAGTGGCCCTACGTAAGGCACAAGGCAAGCTGAGCAGGGAGCTCGGGGAGGATGTCCCTGAGGAGCTGAGCTGACCGTCGTCGTCGTCTCAAAAAAATGACTTGTGCATCTTGCCAGCCCAGGGTTCCCACCATCTCCCACCCAGTTTGCCCATCCCACCCCACACCCCAATCCCTGAGCTCCCTTGGCTGTCCTCCTGCAGGAACTGGGTACAGTGCGCCCCAACCCTGCAGAGCTGCCCTTTGTAAATAGTTATCGCGTGGCTTCCCCAGCGTGTGGACCATTCCGGTCCTCACTCCTGCCGCCTTCCGCTGGCTGTCTTCTGTGGACTTCAGCGTCTCCTTTCCGGTGCACCGGAACCCAGAGCAATGTGGTTCTGATGTGAGTTCTAAGAAAGTGTGTGTGTGTGTGTGTGTGTGTGTGTGTGTGTGTGTGTTAGGGGGTCAGGGAATGTCCCCCTGGATTTTGTCCAGACTCAATTTTAAATTAAACTAATTACCACCTGTTACGCAGTGTCTATGAACCAGCCACTGTATCAGGTACTTTCTACTTCTTAGGTAACCCATAAATCCCAACTTTTCTCCATTTGGAATCTGAGGGCCCTCTCCGAGGTTGCCCCATGTTCTTCTATTTTTTTTTTTTTTTTACCGAGAGACAGTCTCACTATGTAGTTCAGGTTGGCCTTGGGCTCATTATGTAGCCCAGGCTGACTTCAAATTGGTGGAGATCCTCCTGCCCCAGCCTTCCAAGCCTTCCAAGCGTGCACCACCTCACCCAGCCAACGTTCTTCTAATTATTACATGTGAGCTTGTAGGTGAATCACGTTTCCATTTTTCATAGGGGTTGGGTAAACTGAACCTGATGGTCATCATTTTTATAGTCAGTCTCAGTACTGCCTTAAGCACTGACTGAGGATTTTCTCTGTCCTTTCTCTGTGAACGACATGTGGGGAGGTGAGATGTGTCTCTGATGGACTTTACATATATTTGACTTTTGCTTTCTGATCCAATCCAAGAGCCCCCTGTAAACACATTTTAAAGTGTTTCAAATCATACCTTCAGCTTCCCCAGGAAACAGCCTGGTCAGGATGAGATTCCACCCAGAGCTGAGGTGGGCCGTGGGGAACCCTGATTGGTCACAGCAAATTATGCCAACAAAGGCCCCTTTTTAGAAGCTGAAAAATATTGAGCTTTGTGTGCCTACCTTCTTACCACTTCCCTGTGCCCTCAGTACTCCCACTCTGTGGCCAGAAATAGACAGGACTGAGTGGAATCCTTGGCTGGTGGCCAAATGTACCGGCCCCGGCCAAGCCTGGTGTCAAAGTCTCCATTCTTGTCTGGGGTGGTTCAGAAGGGCCGCCTTGTCCCCCACTGGTTCCCCCATCCCCTGAGCCACCCCATTCCCCCAGGGCGGCCTCCTTCCACCACAGAATGTGTTCCATGCGGCCAGAGGCAGCCGGGACCAATGCACAGTGGGACACTCCCAGGCCCTGAACAGGGACCGTTCATCACTCCTGTTGGTCTCAGCAGGAATTTCAGGTAGGAGGGTGCTCAGCCCAACCCCACCCCACACTGGATGCTGGCATCTGGCAGAGATGTCAAGAGGAACATTCTGTCTGGGTGAGAGAATTCAGCTGAGTCCGGCCCCGCTGTTCTAAGCCTGCATCCTCAGCAGTGTGGGCACTGCCCCTGCCAAGAAGGGGCATGATTGTTTATGCTGCTCTTCGCATTCAGGCCAGACAGGACCATGACTAGAAGCTCCAGGGCATGAGATGCGAAGCAGGTGCTGGGAGCAAGGAGTCATCGCTCCTCACCAGGGAAGCCACAGGCCAGTCGCACGCAGTGGGGGCCCTGCTGTAGGGAACTCCTAGGCCCAGATAGTCTTTTTTTTGTTTGTTTGTTTTGGTTTTTCTCCGGTACCGGGAACCGAACTCACGACCTTGCGCTTGCCAGGCAGGCGCTTTTGCCGCTGAGCTAAATCCCCAGCACCCCCAGATAGTCATTTTGAGGGAGGGGACAGTTATAAGGATCAGATGAGGACCGTGTTGGGTAACAACAACTTCAAAAGCCAAAAGCACAATGTCCAAATACAGCCCCTAATTTTATAATGTGATTGTACCTTCCCATCTGTGCGTATCTAGATATTGCAGCAGTTGGTTTGGTGGTGACTTGGAATTGGTCGGTCACATGGGGAATTACCTGAATGGTTGCTGCAAAGTCGGTGTCGGTGGTTAAGAGGTCACAGTCTGGGTTGGTGTCAATGCCCGATGCCCAAGTTGCTTTTTGGAAAGTGTTGTTAGGCAAGCGAGTTCCACATCACAGAATGCCTTTTGCTGGTAGGTGATGAAATGATTTCAAAGGAATTGCTTTTGGAGGAAGAAAAAAATTTGAGCCTCCCCAAAGAAATCTTAGTACGCAAGAGTTCCAGGAGCAGCCCTTTCATACTCCTCCCTGGGCAGATTGACTCACCCCCGAGAGAGTCGCCTACAGAAGGATCCTGAGAAATTCCAGCTGTGTATTTTCTCCCTTTCCCTGTTGTTATAGCCCTGATGGGTCAAAAAAACTGTCCCTAAAGGATTTTGATGTATTCATATAGTATCAGTTGAATGCCATCACTGGAGATAGAAATCCAGGATTCTGGAATGTACTGGGAAGATCCTCGGGTGACAAGTGAGGGCCACAGATGTCCTCCCATGTGTGATGTTTGTTAGGCAATTATATTTGTTTGTTTGTTTGTTTGGTACCGGGAATCGAACTCAGGACCTTGCACTTGCCAGACAGGTGCTTACACCACTGAGCTATATCCCCGGTTCTGTTAAGCAATTATAATAGCACTGTTCATGATCAGCTCAGAAGCCAGAGCAAGGTCAAGGCTGAGAACCTCTTTCTCTCCCTCTGATCTCACCCTCACCCCCAATCCCAGCAAGCCCAGGAAACACGGTCTTGAAAGTCTCATTGCAGATTCCCTGGGGCCTCCTGATGCACAGGACTTGGTGCAGGTTAGCACCTACTTGTTTATACAGCATACATGGAAAGACTTTTTTATTTCGGTAATTAAGTCTTCTCCAATACTGTGTATTCTGTAATGTACATTTCTAGTTTCCAAGCAAGGTTACCGTATTGGAGAGATAGAGCCGGAAGGAACTGCCTAGCTCACCCTTGGGAGCGCGTGGTTCTCCAGGGGACGCTTGTGGAAAGAGCAGACCATGGTTAGACGCAGCACACTGTACCAGGCAGCTAGGCATCAAGCAGATGTGTAGTTGGCTCTTGAATAGCCTGACCTCAAATGTAGCAGGCAGCACCTATTTGAACCAAGAGATATTAGCTGATATTTTTTTGGCCACCCACTACCGGCCAAGAGCTTGAGAAAGATGATCTTTGATTGTTGCCATAGTCCCAAAGTAGAGGTGCTTTGTGTTTTCTTTTTAAAAGGCTTTTTAAAAGTCTATATTATTTCTATTTTATAGAGGAAATTCTGGGACTTAGAAAACCAAGTTGTGCTTGAGTATCAATAGCTTTCTTTTCGTGCATTCTCAGATCTTTCTTTCTTTCTTTTTAAAATTTTGATGCAAAATCTTGCTAAATTACTAAATTGTCTTGGGCTGGACTCAAACTTGTGACCCTCCTGCCTCAGCCACTACACCCAGCTAGAATGTCTCTAGAAATGTCTAGAAGGCGGTAGAGATGCAATTGGAAGCCAGTTCCGCATGATGTACCACACTGGTCCTTGCTTAGCGTCAGCAGAGAAGTGACCATGCATTCATCCAGTTGCAGTGGAAAAGGGTGCATGGCTGTCTGAATAGTCACTACCCACGGGGCAGGGATGGTGTGCAAGGACTTGGAAAAGGTGTGCTGATTGCAGCTGATGTTTGTCAGGAGTATCTGGGCTCCCGTGTGCAGCTCCAGTGTGAAGGAATTCTTTCCCTATCTCTCAGATACTCCACTTGCCGGAGAGTTTATACTATTATCAACTGTGTGAACATGGTAGCCTCATGGCTTGAATTGAATATAATTATATCCTCAACTGCTTAATCCCATGTGTGCTCAGTGAGAAAATATTGGGGACATAACTTACCATTTGCTGATAAGCCACAGCCAGTCATACCCAGGTTGCTTCTGACAGCCACTAGCTTTCCTTCCATCTATCAAACACTTTGGTGTTTAGAGGTCTCACCCTGAGTTCCTGGGAAAGTAACCGAGAGCACCTGCTGCACATTTCTGAGCCCTTGCTTAGATGAGGTTTGTCCTCCTCTTGGGCGACAGACACGCACGTGCCTGCAAACCCTCAGCCCTGCTGGCTCTGTGTGAACTGAGCTGCAGGAATCCTTGGCCTTCGTCTGCTGTGTTCGGTTGACCCAGTTGGCAGACGCTGTCTGCTTGCATTCAGAGTTGAGGATTCTGGATTTGCCATGATGCATGGTGGTGCAGCTTCATGGTGTAGGCTCTTCCTGGACTATGGATGGAAAGGGGCACTATCGGAGTCCGCGATGGGGGTGCCTAGCAGAGGTCATCTTGTTGTCTGGCCCCTTCCTGACTGTGGCATCAAGAATTGTCTCCAGTCAGGCTTCTCAGTTGCTTTAGTGCAATCAAAGATCTCTGCCTGAGACCTGATAGAGCAGGTATGAAGACAGGTGTCTTCCACAAGTCCAGATGTCTCCAAATGTCCAGAAGGACAGGTGGGAACTGACCATATTCATTTATAATCAAGCATCCAAAGAGGTAAGAGAGCCAGGGTGCTTTGGTTCGAGTTGGAAGGCAGTGTGGCGGTGGCACAGGGGACGCCTGGTCCCTGGACAAGGTGGTCAAGGTCCCTGGTCCCGACCCAGGTTGCCTGGCAGAGCATCCCTGGGAGGGTTGGATGAATGCCAGTGTGGAAAGTGAATCTTAAAAGGAAAACATGGTCTCCAAAGAAAGAAATACAAGTAGAGGAGAAATCCTCAAAGTCCCTGGTGACAAAAGCAATGCCAGTTAAAACAAAATACCCTTTTTCACTCATCAGATGGAGGAAAGTTTGCAAACACAGCCATAGCCAGTTTCTTAAACTGGGGGGAAGTTACATACCCCTGGCCATGTGTAATTTGGCACAGTCTTTCTAGAAGGCAGTTAATATAATTTTGCAAAAGTGTTGACTTTTTATATACACTTTGCCCCAGCAATTTTACTTCTAGTAATTTATCCCAAGATTATGCGAAGTTTCAGCGCGAGGATGTTCATTCCAACGATCTGTATGACAATAGAAAAAATTTGGTAGCGTGATTACATGCTACATCCGTACAACTGAATGCTATGTGATAAAACGCTTATAAAGTAGTGAGGCATAATGTTTGCAGTGTACTGCTCAACATGAGTAGCAGTTTACAAAGCGATATGTACAAAATAATTCCAACTGTTGAAATGAAATATGTACAAAAAAAGACTGGGAGAGACATACCACAAGTTTGATATTGTTTCTCCCCAGCTGTGGTGTTGCAAATTATTCCTTCCTTTTAGCAGTTTGCATTTTTCCAGATTTTTAACATCAGCTTGCATAACTTTCACAATAAAAGGGAGAAAATCCATTAGAGTTATTTTTAAAAGGAGAAAGAAGCAGCTGGGTCGAATATGTTACAGTTTCCCAGAGGAAAGAGCAGCAGAAGGGCCCAAAAAGGAAGAATAAGAGTCAGAAGCCTTTTCTGAGGAAAGTTTAGGCGTTGGACAGGACATTTCCACTAACTGGAGAGTCCAGGGAAAGGGCAGGGCAGTGTACAGATATGCAGATCTCACATTCCAAGATTAAGAATTCTTTTTTAAAACTGCAAGATCGCACACACCCCCAATTTTTCTGAAGCAGGATTAGAAGATCTGGACGCCTCTGAAGCAAAGCCCTTGTGTGGGGGAGGCCAGAGGGAGGCGCGTGTGGGGCTGGGACAGCAGTGTCCATGAGGGGCATAGCCTGGGCAGCCTGACACCTGCGTGCACACCTTGGCTTGTGCTTTACCATCAGTGCAAGCTTAGGCAACTTACTGAGCCTCTGTATGCCTTAGTTTCCTCCTAAGGATCTTAATTCTGCTTACTGCATCTGGTGAATTGAAACACTGGGGTATGGTAGTCTCGCCTATCTGCCAGGATGTGTTGCAAGACCCCTATCCTCAGTGCCTGAAACCGTGGGTAGCACTGGACTCTGTATATCCATGCTTTTTCCACTCTAGGGACCTACACGTGCTGAAGTTTAATTGTAAATTAAGCACAGTAAGAGATCAACAATAGTGCTAACTAAAACAAAGTAGGAGAAGTTATGTGCTTTCTCTCTCTCAGCATCTTACTGTGCTATACCCACCCTTTCGGCAGGTGTTTCTTTTTCCGTCTTTACCATTTCATGGTTATAAGATTTGTCCTTAGGTGGCACATAGCTCAGTAGTGGAGCGGTTGCATAGCATGCTCAAGGTCCTGGGTTTAAGCTGCAGCAGCACCACCAAAAAAGACAGAGAGAAAAAGAAAGAGGGGGAAGAGAGGAGGAAAAAAGATTTGTCCTGTGTGTGCATCTTAGCAACTTCAGTATGTAACTTTATTCTTTTCTTATTAAGTTGAAAACTGTCACTTTTTCACTTGAAAGAAGCACTTTATGGCTTTCTCTTTGGTGTGCCTGGTTGCCAGCGTTGTTACCCGTGAGCTTTGGGGCCACTCTTCAGTCAAAAGGTGGTTGCTTAAACACAAATACTGAGACACTGGGAAACTTATCAGTCATAAAATAAGCGAGTAAATACCTTATTTCTTTGAACAGCTGCTCAAAGAAATAAATGTATTACTGCTAATCTCCATCCAGCTACTTGTGTGGCAGGTGTTTAGAAGTGGACCCTTTAGGAGATTGCTAGGATTAGATAAAATTATGACAGTGGTGTCCCCATGACTGAATCCTAGGGGCTTTCCTAGGAGAGATCACTGTGAGTTTGAGTCCAGCTTGGGCTACGCAGGCGTTCAAGCCAGCCTGAACTACACTGGGAGGCCCTGTCTCAAAAAACAAAAACAAAAACAAAAAAACAATTAAAAGAAAAGAAGAGGGAAGGAGATCAGAAAAGAAACACATGCGCTCCCAATCTGTTGCTGAGTGATGCCTGTGCCATTTTTGAACTCTGCCAGTAGGCCACCATCAGATGGTACCCTCCGACATTGAACTTCCAAGGTCATAAACTAAAATAAAGCATTATTCTTGACGATTAACCCATCTTTAGCTTGTTATTAGAAACAGAAAACAGATAAACACACTAGTTTTTTTATTATGGGCTTATGACATGATTCTCTGTGGTCAGACAGTCCATTCTCTCTGATTTTATTGATAGTGTTGAGATTTGCTTTTTGGCCCAACTGGGGTTCATTTTGGGAAATCCGTCTCCTGAGGACGAAACATAAAAATGTGTGCATTCAGTCAAGTTTGTTAATCATGTCATTCACATCTTCAGGGAGATGGTTTTCCTGTGTTTCTGGTGTCAGTTACTAACAGAGGTGTGTACAGTCTTCCACTGTGACTATGGCTTGGTCTATTTTTTCCTTTTAGTTCTTTGAATATTTTATTTCACGTGTATTGAGGTGATGCTTATGAATGTAGCAGAGTTACATCTTCCTGGTGGATTGGCTCTTTCCTTATCATTCCTTTTGGTCTCTAGTAATGTTTCTTAAAGTTAACTTTCAGTTCATAACAGCTTTCTTTCAGCTAATGTATACATGGTCCATTTTTCCATCCTTTTCTATCAAACCTTTATGTCTCATTCAAGAAATATAAAGTAGGGCTGTTTTTGCTAAATCCATTCTGATGATCTTTGTTTTTTAACTGGAGGATTTATCCCATTTACTAAAATTGCTGATATATTGGAGTTTAAGTCACCCGAATAGCTTTTCTACTTGTGGCAATGGTTCTACTTGACTGTCTCGCTGCTTTATGGCTTCCATTTTGGGTTGGTCAGGTATTATGGTTTGGATCATAAAGGCCCAGAGGCTGAAAGCTTTGTGGCCAGCCTGTGGCACTGTGAAGGGGTGGCAGACCCTTCAGGAGGTGAGACCTAGTGGAAGGAAGTGAGGCTGCTGGGGTCATGCCGTTGGAGGCAATATCAACACCCTGGTCTCTGTCCACTTCTCTGTTTACTTCCTGGCCACCCTGAGGTGAGCAGCCTCCTTGGCCGCGTGCTTCCACAGTGATGCTACAGTCCCGCAGCAACAGGGCCATGCAGCTGTGGACTGAACCTTCTGAAGCCGTGAGGCAAGGTGAACCCACCTTATAAGTTGATTATGGATATTTTGTCACAGCTATGGAAAGTGGATGAACACTTCAGATATTTTTTATAATTCCATTATTTGTTCCCTTTCCTAACGTGTAAAGTGGTGATTACCATAAAGGCTACAACACGCATCTATTAGGTTAGGTAAAATCTAGGAGAAAATAGTACTCTTACCACTTCTCAGGCCACATGAAAACCTTCAAACATTTTATCTCCATTATTCCCCACTTGCCTCTTGTGCTATTGTTGCCACACATTTTAATAATAATTATTACATATATAATAATCCTATTATCTATCTATCTATCTATCTATCTATCTATTGTGATGGAGTTTGTACCCTGGGCCTTCCCCATGGTAAGTAAGCACTATTCCATTGAGCTATATCTCCAGGCTGTGATACAAATATATTAAACCCTGTAAGATATTATGATGGGGCTACAGAGTGGACTTTAGGTTTATGGGCATAGTTTTGCATTCCATAGCCTCCTTTCCTTCCTGCACTGCCGTACTGTTATCTGGGATTGTATTTCCTCTCGTTTAAGGAACTCTGTTTAGTATTTCCATCTTGTGGAACTTCTGGTAATAGATGATCTCTGTTTTTCTTCGTATGAAATGTCTTTATCTCACCTGCATTTCCTTCACTGAGCAGGGATTATTGATTGTGTTTTTTGGGGGAGGTCCTTTGAAAATGCCGGGCTGTTATCTTCCTGCTCCCTTATTTTTGTGGCAAGGCCAGTGTTTGTCTCCTTGTTGTTCTTTGGAAATAATGTACTTACTCTTATTTTGGCAGCCTTTAAGATGTTCTGTTTTGGGTTTTCCACAGCTGGATTTTGATGCACCCGGGGGCGGTTTTCCATGTAAACTATACTGGTTAGCCTTGTAGTGTTTATAAATTTGGGGAAACTCTTGGCCATTATCTCTTCAAATATTTCTTCTCCACATTCTTTCTTCTTCTTTGGGGTCCCAAGTATGTGGATTTTAGACCTTTATTTAGACACAACTCTGTGCCCTAACGTATAGAGTTCAGCTCTTTGGAGACTCCCCTGGAAGCCCAGGGCTGTCTAATGGATCCTTTCCTCCTTTGCAGGCTCTGAACTCCAGTTTTTTCGTGTCTGTCTGTCCTTAGAGGCTGTGAGAGCTTTGCTTAGCGTTTCAGCTTAGTGACTTGGAGTTGGCAAGTGCAGGGAAGGCAGGGAAGACGGACACAGATGTGAGCCTCAGCTCCCCGTGCTTCCCATTTCCCTGGAGTCTTGGTCTTGCTGCTTGGTAGATTTCCAGGGTCTTCTCATGCAGTCATGTTCCCCTGGGCATGAGGAAATGTCCTGATGCATTCGTGACCAGCTGATTCACCACCGTGTGAACCTCACAGAGTACACTCACAAACTCGCCTGGCTCAGGTCAGTCCTGTGATGTGCCCTCCAGGTGTAATCCAGAGACTTAGAAACACAAGATCCATTTCCTTGATGAATCAGCTGTGCAGTTGTGATGTGCATGTTGTTTACAGTAAAGTTTTTTTATAAGTAGGAGGAGTATACTCTTAAATAATGATTAAAAAGTATGTGTAGTTAGTACAGAGTGTGATCAAAAAATGTAGCAAATATTTATTCAAAAATGTATGATAGTAAAAGGCACATTGGCATTAATCCCTCTCAAAATAGTCTCGCTCATTTTGAACACACTTATCCATTGTTCTTGGCACTTTTTGAAGCAGTTCTGCAAGTCCTCTTTCATGACTATCTTTACTTCTACTCTCCTGGTTGCCCTAATCTCTTGAATCAATTCAAGACATTTACCTTTCATGGTTATTTTGACTTTGGGGAAGAACCAGAAGTCACACAGTTCCAGACCTGGTATATAAGGCTCATGAAGACACACTGTCATATTTTTAATAGCTTATTTCATTTGGGTAGCACTCAGCAGGTGCACTGATTGTATTTTTAATCACACCTTCTAAAGACACTCATGAAAGAGGACTTCCAGAACTGCTTCAGAAAGCTGCAAGAATGATGAGATAAGTGTGTTCAAATCAAGGAGAAGTCTTTTGAGGGGAGGTTATAGCCCTGTGTCTTTTACTTTAATGCATTTTTAAAAATTTAAACATACACTGTGTATTTCAGTCACACCTTGTATATAACCAGGGCTGTAGTCCCTTATTATCATTCCAAGTGTTATGTACTACACATAACTGAATGTGCTATGCTTTCATAGGACCTCAGTTTGTTTCCAACATTGTCACTACAAACATGGGAGTAATACATTGTGCCATGATATGAGACTGGCTACCAAGTCAGTAAGAGATAGGAATTTTTTAACTACATTGAAATCTTATGGGACTATTGTTTTCTATGTGGCCCATTATTGAGTGAAATGTTATTAGGTGCATGATGGTATATGTTTTTAGTTTTTTGTCTGTTTTTTTCTAATTGTTCTTGGCAAGAAGATTTATCTGAACCAAACTAGTCTGCCCTAGGCAGAAACAGATGTGTTGCTTTGTGAACATCAGAAAGGGATGATTTCAGTCCCTTGGGACTGAGACTCTGGTGGTCAATCCAGACAAGACTGTCACTCAGGCAACATGAGATTTTAGAGGAGGCAGAGAAGACATTTCACTGTGCCTAGGAGGGAGCAGTGTGAAAGGTGGGAGCCAGAGGCACAGTGCTCTGGGTGAAACAAAAAAAACAAAAACAAACAAACAAACAAACAGTGCTCTGGGTGGCAAAAACGACACCAAGTACAGGCTTGTGGATTGGATGTGTGCTGTGGGAGGGGCTGAGGTGAGGGGAAGCAGAGCGGTAGCTGGAACTGAAGCCAGGAATGTAGGTTTGTACCTGACTGAATCCCAGGCTGAACGCAGAGACATTTTGTAGGCTGGGGGTGATCAGTGCTAGCTGTACCTGCACCAACCATCCTACTCTGGCAAGTCCCTCACCCTGTGTGGTGCTTCCTTTACTCCTATAAGAGATCTAGAATCTGCCTCCTGTACTCCCCAAGCTCCCTGGAGACCTAGTGGCATTTGCGGATGTAAATGTGCTTTGATGGGATTGAAATGTGGCAAAACCATTGCCTGTCAGACTTGTAAGGATCCCACCATCCTCTGGCCTCGTTTGTGAGACACAGGGTGAGACTTCCTAAGTCTCCAGTGATACCAGAGGACTTTCTCTGCCCTGGCACCCACCATGGGGCACTGGGCATCGGAGACCATCTCAACACACAGAAAATCTCCTCTCTTCATAGTAGATTGTGGGTAGCTCTGGGGGGCCCTGATTCTGGGAAAGTCATCCAGTCCTTTCTCAATGGAAATGTGCCAGGAACTGAGGAGTATGATCCCCCCACTCCTCCTCATGGGATTAAAATTAGGTGTATTATGCCTCCTTTACTTTCCACCTGCTTCTCCTGGCTTTGCCTTTTGGAATATGTATCAATTAACTTTGTGTTGCTGTGATAAAACACCTGAGAATATCAATTTAAAGGAGGAAAGGTGTATTTTGGCTTATGACTTCACAGGTTTCAGTTCATGGTAAGCTGGCTCCATTGTTTCTGGGCCTGTGGTGAGGCAGAAACATCATGGTAGAAGGGCTAGGTAGAGCAGAGCTACTCACCTCATGACAGCTGAGAAGCAGAGAGAGAGATAGAGCCAGAAAGTAAGGGACTGGAGACAAGATGAACCCTTCTAAGTCCCACCTCTGTGACCTACTTTCTCTAAGTAGTCCTTTCCTTCTAATAGCCCATTCAGGTAAGCACACAACAATGGATTAACCCACTGATGAGAGATCAGTACCCTTGTGATCCAAGATCTCTCTAGACCGTACCTCTGCACATTGCTGCATTGAGGATCCAGCCCTCACTACATGAGTCCTAGGAGAACATTCATTTAGGATCCCACATCCAAATTTATTTTGTCCTTCTTGATCACACCTTCAATTCTTTTAAGACGATCTTCCCAATCTCTGAGTGCTGCAAGGACCAAGCAGACAATGTCTCTTGCTACATGACCTTACTCTGGAATTCATATGGTTGACTCCATTGGGTGACCATAACAATGACCATAACTCTGGAATTCATATGGTTGACTCCATTGGGTGACCATAACAATGACCATAACTCTGAAGATTTAAAACTTTCATTTAGCAAATGCTCCTGTGGTGCTTATGAAGGACCATTCATTTAATCTTCAGAATAATTCTGTTTTTAGATATGATGATATCCCCACCCAGTAGATGAGGAAATTGAAGTGCAGAGAAGTTAAGCATTTTGTCCAAGTTTGCATATTCTTACACTCGTAAGTGTAAGAATAGGAATTCAAGCTCAGACTACCCGGCTCCAGAGTGTGCTCTTCCCACTCTGCTTACTCTCAGCTCCTTGGCCCATCAGCCCCCCTCTCATTTGCCACACAGAGCTTAATGCCTCCCTCTGTGTCAGGAGCAGCCTGATCTCAGTCCTGAGCCCCTCAGGTGGACTTTATGAAATGGAAGAAAGTTGTTATAGGGCATCTGTGGCTGCTCTGGGGGTAAGATACAAGCCTCAGATGTTCTCTGCAGGTTTAACTTTGGCTAAAGATGAGTCTTGTCTCATGTTGTCTGAGGGGGCTTGGCCGCTGACCTCCTGTCTTGGTGGCCTCACCTATCTTGTTGTACAGAATATAAGGCATAACCATGATAGGCTCAGGAGCATGGGTGGGCAGCCTTCTAAGGAAGCAGAAGGCCTGGTACCTAAAAGCAGAGCACAGCAAAGATTAAACATGTGGGGAGCTGTATTCCTCACTATTCTATCTCTGGAGCATAACACCTGACATCTGTGATTAAAGGAGGAGAGGTTTATTTTAGCTCACGGTTTTCAGAGTGTTCAGTCCATGGCCAGCTGGCTCCAAGGCAGAAACATCATGGTGGAAGGGTGTGATGGAGGAAAGCTGCTCAACCCATGGCAGCCAGGAAGCAAAGAGAGAGAGGAGCTGAGACAATCATACACCCTTCCTGGTCACATCCCCAGTGACATCCCCAGTGACATCCCCCTCTAAACAGGCCCCTTTTCTGAGCATGGGACTTTTGGGGAACATTTTTTATCTGAACCATGACAGGATCAGAGAGACTCATGGAGTGACGCCAAGCATTCCTCTCAGCAGCCCAAAGAGGCCATGTCCTTCTAGTCTGCTTATGGCCAGTGGAAGGAAGGGCCCCTTGCCCTAGAGAAATGGCCAGTTCTTGGAGGACCCTGTCGCACTTCCTGAGGTAGGACGGCCCTAGGGCAGCAATCCCACCTGCCCACAGTAGTAGCTCAGTCCCTTAAACCCAATTACTTCTGCGTTCAGTAAATGTGTCCCCAGAACCTGTATGTTTCCCACTGAGTGGCCAGAGAAGAGTGTGACACAAGCTGTCCTAAGACACTGATAACCAAATTGGGCATGTGACAGTATGGGGAAGGCGCCGAAAGAATGTCTAGACCCTAACCCTGCCTTGCTTGGCAGGAGCTGGCCCTGGAGGCTGGTTTAGTAGGGACATTGTCTGGAGCCCATGGTATTTGAGTTGGGCCTTGGAGGAAAGGATGGAAGAGGCAGGACAAGAGGAGAGTTGCACCCTGTACCCTGCACTCCCATTCAGGGCCACTGCTCTCCCTGTCCCCAGCCCTGGTCCCAAAATGCTGGTCCTCGTGGGCTCCTCCAGCAGGTTCCCTGGCCTCTGCCTTGGGGAGGGTTGGGTTTGCCCATAAAGGGTGCCAGAAAGAGATGAGAAGAAGGGAGGACAATGAAGCCTGGGATTTACTGTCACCCTCCCTGCAGGTGCTGTGGGTAACTGCAGGACCCTTCTGTGGTGGTTTCCTCAGCTCAATCACATGCCAGCTTCTGGAACCCACCTCCTGCCCCACAAGGTCCTCCCAGCCAGGGTAGTGATGGCTCACCTCTGTGGCCAGCCCAGTATGCCCCATCCTTTGTTCGTGCCCCGAAACTCTGCTCACATCTCCAGATGGTGCCCTGCAGGAACCCTGCTGATGAAAGCATTTCAGAGATGTGGGAAGGCCAGTGGGCACACGAGGTGGGGACTTGTGGAGCTATGGGCCTGAAAGGTCAGGTGGGAGTGGGATGGGCTGGCATCCATCCAGGATGTCCCTGAGTGTTGGGCAGGTGACCGTCACCCCACACCCCATCCTAATTCTTCTCTCCTCCCTTACAGAGGCTCCTGCTGCTTCCAGCCCAGCTCCTGCTCCTAACAGCCCCAGAACTCTGTCCGAGGGACGCTTCGGCCATAGAACAGGGATGGAAAAGCCTGTGGGCCCTGGCCTCAGTGGCTGTTTGGCTGTGCTCATCCTACTGCCGTCCCTGAGCCTGGCACAGTATGACGGCTGGCCCTACCAGCTCCAGTACCCCGAGTACTTCCAGCAGCCGGCTCCCGAGTACCACCAGCCCCAGGTGCCCTCGGACGTGGTCAAGATCCAGCTGCGCCTGGCGGGCCAGAAAAGGAAACACAATGAGGGCCGCGTGGAGGTCTACTACAACGGCCAGTGGGGCACCGTGTGTGATGACGACTTCTCCATCCACGCCGCCCATGTCGTCTGCCGGGAGCTGGGATATGTGGAGGCCAGGTCCTGGGCCGCCAGCTCGGCCTATGGCAAGGGGGAAGGTAAACTGCTCTGAGCTTTGGGACTGCACGCATGTCACCCGGCAAGACTGCCAACAGCCTTGCATGAGGTTGAGCTGGCAAAGGAGGCTGTGGCTGGCATGGTGTAAATTCCTGGTGGTACTGCCCGCCCGTGATGGCTGCACCCTGAAGGAAGTGGGAGGGAGGCCTCCCCGGGTGGGTAGAGGGACCAACTGTCCTGATGGCCTGGGACTTTTCCTGGTTTCAACATGCAAAGTCTTGAACAGTTTCAGGCAAACCAGGACATCTGGTGACCCAATGTGGGGCAGAACCGGTCTGTGTGTGTCTCTGTGAGCCAGACACCTATGTGGGGGCTGCATTAAAGCCCAAGGGAAGTCCTGCCTTCCTCCAAATCACTCCCTAAAAGCAGCACCTTTTCCCCTTCCCACAAGACCCCCACGGGCTAGTCCTCTGCCCAGGTGGACTGCATCACCTAACACTAACGTGCTCTTGTGGCCTTGGTCTTGGTGGGAACAGAGACGCTTCAGAGTTTTCACCCATGACTAACCTAGTTTTTCCTCCCTTAAAGTGCAAATTGGTTCATTGAAACAAAAAGCAGCAAAGTTGTCAGAGCGGTGGGAGACAGGATAGGTCTCACAGCCCCTAAGCCTTGTGCTCAGTTCTGGTGCTGATCTACCTAATGACAGCCGTGCATTGCTTAATGATAGGGAAACGTGAGTTCATTGTTGTGTGACCTCTTAGAGTGTACTTAGACAAACTAAGACAGCCGTGAGGTCACTAGATTGCAGGATAGAATCCTATGTGGCCACTGTGTGCATTGTTCGCCATTGCAGGAATGCTATATGGTACATGTCTCTATGTGCTACACAGAGTGACATGTATCCTCTTTGGTCTCAGTTCCCCTGTCTGGAAGTTGGACTAAGGACTCTTGAAACCCTGTTCCCAAATGGGAAAGTAGGTATCAGTGAAGGGCATCACTAAAAATATATTTTTTCAAGAGCTAATAGTCCCTGTCCCTGTCTAAAACAAAGGCAGCTACTCACCAGCTGTACTGCTGGGCAGGCGGGGGCATATCAGGCTGTCCACACGCCCCTCCTGGGAGCTGGGTGATGCTCCTGGTCATGCTGACTGTGTAAGACTCTGCTGAGGGGCTTAAACATCTCAGACCTCAACCTATGATGTTCTAGTTTCAAAGGTCTAGACCGGGACTTGGAAGTCCAAAGCTTTTGGAAGCTTGTGACACCTTTACATGTGTAACCAGGTGTGGGAGGCAGTAAAATAATAGGCAACTGTTAGGCTTCCTTACAACCTTTCTTTCTGTTATTCCAGAAATGACAGGAGAAAGGAGGCACCATCTCGTGTATACCTCACCTCCGTGTAATGGAAAATTTCCAGTTGGGAGAACTGGCTCAAAAGCCAGCATTAGTGCTGGGCGTGGTGGCGCACACCTGTAATCCCAGGATTCAGGAGGCTGAGGCAAGAGGATCGCCATGAGTTTGAGGGCAGCCTCGGCTATATAGTGAGTTCAAGGCCACCCTGAACCATTCAGCGAGACCCTGTCTCAAAAAAGTCAGAAGCCAGCATTTAAGAGTATGATGTTCTTGGAGAACCATTCTGAGCTCCTTAGCATTGTGAAAGCCAAGATGAGCTAACATAATTTAGCCAAGATGAGCTAACAGAACCCATTCAGAGCCCATTTCCTGTCTCCTTTAAATTTTCAGCTCTACTCCATGCAGCACATATGCTTATTCTGCTACTAAGTGACCCAAGGGTAGCCTCGAGCTCACATTTTCTATTGCAGGCTCTCCAGTCCTCATCATTTTATGACAGTACTCCCCAGTGACAGCGGGATGTTCTTCCCCCAGTGACAACTTTATTTCTACCCAAATTTGAAGCCCATCTGTCATCAGATAAGGTGGTTGTGGATTTTTCCCAGCAAGACTAGGCATAGGGTAGCTGGGCAGGTGGGTGCACCTGGGAGGGACTTTGCAGTCTGAGGATGACGAGGGGCAGAGAGTTGAAGACAGTAGAGCAGACATGAAAGGAAATGACTGAAATCATGAGCAAGGAGTGGTGGGCAAGGAGGAAAGGAATTAAAGGGCTGTGCAGAGCTGCCGTGATGGACGGATTCAGGCTCTCTGCTGAGATTCCCATAGGAGCAGGAATACCACAGAGAGCGGGTGGGAGGAAGTGCGGATGCAGGGGAAATGGAGGTGGGGGTGAGGTTGGCAGTGATGAGCCATCGGCTATGATCGGGGAGCCGCTGGAGTTGGGTGGAGAGAAGCCACTGGAGGGAGGAAGTATAGCGACTAAGGGGCCACGAGTGCTGGAAAGGCCGTCCGTGTGGACGCTGAAGCCGTCAAGGCTTGTGGCAGGAATAGTTCAGGAAAGGGACAGAAAGGGATGCCAGACAAAATTGAGGGCTGTCCTGGGTCTGGAGTTCACGTTAAGCCGTCTGTATAAAGTGGTGCTTTACATCGTGACAGATCTGCTACATAGAGATGTATTTGAATTTCCTTAGTGTCAGTCCCGGGTTTTGTTTTGTTTGAGCACTGGGTGTATAGTAGGTACTTATTTTCTGAGTACTAGCTGACTGATTCGTTTTGGTTGGGAGCATATCAAAAGAAACTGCCAAAACAGTACCTGGTCAGGGACCACAGAGCGTGCGCCGGAGTTGCCCTGAGCCTAAGGTGCAAGTCAGGCCCTGTGGATGGGCTGGGAACCCTGCGGCTGACCCTGTGTCCCCAAACTCCTCTGAAGCCCAGGCTGAGGTAATGAAGCCAAGGTGAGCAGCGGGGCCTCTGGGGGTTTCCAGTCTCAACTCTCCGCATCTCTGCTCCCAAAGCACCTCTGAGCCCAGGTCAGCCCTGGGTCCTTTTAGAGAGTTCTAGAAGGGACAGATGGCCTGTTCTCACCCCAAGGTGGCTCTCAGGGCAACTGACCCAAAGTAGGAGCTCTCCACACAACTGCACCCTGCTCCTGAGGAAAGCAGCAAAGCAAGTCCCTTCTGACAAAGCCGGAAGCCTGCAAATTCTAACTTAAACAAATTCCATCACCCTGACAGAGCCTAGGGACCTGGCTTTCAAACAGCATTTCTTTTATGACCTCTGTTATCCAAAGGACCTGTTAATTTGTTCATACATCTCTTCTTTCTTTGGGAGAGGCATTTTTTTTTTTTAGAGTAAATGAGTGGACAGGAGGCTGAGGCAGGAGGAGCACTGTGAGTTCGAGGCCAGCCTGGGCTACATAAATGAGTTGAAGGCTTCACTGTACTACACAAAAAGACTTTGTCTCAAAAAAAAAAAAAAAAACAAAACTGGATGTTGACATACATTACAAAACAATAATGTCTCACCCTGAACCACTGAAAAAAGATCTATAATTATAAACACTAAGTTAAACTAAATATTGATCTGTAGTAAATATGTAATAAATAGAACAATTTAGTCTCCACTAACAATAGAACAGTATTCAACAGTAAAAAAAAAAATAGAGTAAATGAGTGGAAAGAGCAAAGTGCAGTTTTACTTTTGATTGAATTTTCTTTCTTTTTTTTTTGTCCTGAGTGTAAGCCTCATCTTGTGTCCCAAATATTAATCTGCCAGCAGCTAGATGCCACCTAGATGCCGAGAACCAGCTCAGGTTTCAGCAAGCAGACTCAGCAGCTGGCTGCAGTGAACTCAAGACAGTAGCTCATGGGTAGTAGCCATACGGGAAAGGGGGAGAAAAACATTGCCATGAAATCAAGCCATATAGCACACTGTGCGTGGTGTGCATTGTCTTGTGCTAAGTACAGATTTACATACCCAACATCGATCTAAGTGACCCACCAAGAACATATAGAGGGTAGGATTATTGGCAGTCCAAGATGGTATGGAAGACTGCAACTATTTTGGGTAGCTCGGTTTCCTCATACTCCAGGGTGCCGATTTTATATGCTCCATAGCAGAAGGTGGAGCCAGTCCCAGCTGGCTGGGCATATCCAGGTTTGCTGCTGAGCACAGTTTTTTAAAAGTGCATCTAGCTACTTCCGGTCCCATGACAAGGGGGCATCTCTTGCTGTAGAAGGAATAAGGACACCGCTTCTTTTCACCCTCCGCCCCTCTCCCTCTTAGCTACAGAGCATTCCAAGCAAGAGGCCCTGTGTAGAAGGCAGAGGGTCTTTTCCACTGCTGGTACTTAGTAACACAAACACAGGCTTGTTGTAGAGACAGAAATCGATTAGGGAGCATATGTTTCAGCAGGGCTTGACGGCTTGAAAACCAGGCCAGAATAAGAAACCAGTTGGAAGTCCTCAGCCCAGATGTTTTCAATAAACTCTTTGTTCCCACAACACGTCCAAAGCATTTTCCTTTGAGCCCTGAACAGCCATCCATCAGAGCAGATGCGCTCCAGCCATGCCTGGGAGTCAGGAGACAGCCTCCGAGTCCTCCCTGACCTTAAAGAACCCCAGCCTCATGCCTCAGTTGCCATCTCTACCATGGGTGTGGTTTTATCTGCTTTTGCTTTGCATCGTGGAACCAGTAGAATGCATTGTTTTCCGACACCTGGAAGGAGGAAAGGAAGTTGGAATGTGTCCTCACACTTCCCGTGTGTCATTGGATCTCCATGGCAACCTGTTTGTTGGACAGGGTTTTTGCTTTAGAAATGAGCCGTGGCAGATGGGACATGAACCCGGTTCAAGCACCTAGCTGTTCTATAGGCTTCTAAAGGAGCCACGAGAGAAATGAGAGACTTGGTTTTGTTTTCTTTCAGTTTGTAGTGACATTTATAAAAATCCCTGGTTGAAAACCCTCTTAACGCCTTTATTTTTGATTGTGGTAAAATGCACGTAACATAAAATGCACATCTTAACCACTTTGAAGTGTACAGTTCAGTATAGTTCCGTACGTTCACACTCCTGTGCAGCTGATCTCCAGAACTTTTTCATCTTGTAGAACTGGAACTGTGTTCCTATTAAATAACCACTCCTCACCCCTTCTCCCAGGTCTTGGCAACCCCGCTCTACTTTCTGTTTCTAGGACTTTGGCTTCTTGATGTGCCTCATATAAGTGGAATCGTCCAGTATTTTTCCTTGCATGACTGGCTTATTCCACTTAGCGTACTGTCCTCAAGTTTCCTCCTTGCCGTGGGATGTGGCAGAATTTTTTTTTCCTTTTAAAGGCTATGCTATTGTATATATAGACCGAAATTTGTCAGCACACTCTTGGATTCCTTCTACCTCTTGACAGTTGTGAATAGTGCTGCTTTGAACATAGATCTGGGTGTGCAGATATCTCTTTGAGACCCTGCTTTCAGTTCTTTTGGATGTGTACCCAGAAGTGGAATTGCCCGATTCTGTGAGTTTTAGTTTTAATTTTTTGAAGAACCACCATACTACTTTCCACAGCAACCGTATGCCATGCGTTCCCCCCAGGGGGTGCACAGGGCTCCGGCTCCTTCACGTCCTCACCAGCTCTTGTCAAGCTCCGTGTTTTTGATAGTAGCCACCCTAGTAGTGGCGGGAAGGGTCTCACCGTGGTTAACCCTCAAGCACATCACACAGTTAATTCGACTTAGTGCAAGTGAGATAAAAGACCGGGAGGCGGGCAGAGTTCCACAGTGGCCTTGCAGAATGTGACGAGGTGGTTCTACAGCTTAGGGTGGCTAGTCCACCCCTGAAGTGAGAAGGGCGCTGAATGGGGGGAATGGAGGCCCAGGCTTCTTGACTTAGAGGGTGGCCTGGCACCTAGGAGGGGCCCTTTCTCTGAGCCAGAGCTCTGCATCTATGAAGTGGGAATGATCATGCGAATGTGCCCTTTCTTTGAGGCATGGAAAGATCCAGAAGATAATATGTGTGAAAATGCCTGAAAAACCGCAAACCCTTAACTCTAGACCAATTGATTTACCTCCCAGGGGTCAGAGGGCAGCCTCTGCTGAATATGGCAGAGGCAGCTGGCTTGTGCCCTAGTTCGTATAACAATAATCCTTCTCTTCTTTATGGTTACCACTTTTAGTGACTATGGATCAACAAGAAACTAGGCATGTGCTATATATTACACTAATCAGCACACAGTTCAGCAACGCGAGAGTCAATGTTACTTACCTGCACTTTTGATGGGCAAAGAAGCTTTGACCAACATCATAAAGCTAAGGTGGCTGGAGCAGAATTCAGACCCCGTAGTCTCCAAAGCCCCTGCTCTTTCCACTGTATCATGTAACTTCTAGGCTTAAACCTGATTCCTGTCCTGTGTTCAGTCTACCACTTTTCCAAATCATATCAGCTGCCTGATCTGGAAAGAGAATCCAGATGGCCCAAGATTCAATGCAATATCTTAACATAGTAAGAATCAGTTGTTAGCTACACACAGCTAGGAAAAGTCCTCTTTCCATAGAAGACACTGGTGCCCCAGACACCCAAACCTGCATTGACGTGGTGCTGGGTTTCTCTCCTCTGCTTCCCTTAGGGCCCATTTGGTTGGACAATGTCTACTGCACAGGAGGCGAGGCCACCCTGGCAGCCTGCACCTCCAACGGCTGGGGTGTCACTGACTGCAAGCATACGGAAGATGTCGGTGTGGTGTGCAGTGAGAAGAGGATTCCTGGGTTCAGATTTGACAACTCGCTGATCAACCAGATAGAGGCAAGTCCTGTGCTCTTGGTGATTTCCTTGTGCGAATGTTTTTCTTCTTTCATGTAACTCGCTTCTTGCCCACTGATTTCAAGAAGTGTGTGTGAACACTAAGGAGGGGGCCAACCCGAAAGCTCAGTTTCAGGGATTTCTGGAGGAGGGGATGTCATCATGCGGAAGGGCAACCAGGCACAGAGATGAGGAGCGTGGTCTGTGGCAAGCAGGGAATGATGGTCAAGACAATGTGCATCTCTCTAGTAGAACTCCAGCTGGGAAAGTAGGTATGAAACCCCTTCTGAGTCATGTGTGGGAGCTTGCCCTTTGGTTGGGAAATGTATTAGTTATCACTTGCTGCATAACAAATTCCTTCCGGATTTTTTCAGCCTAACACCACCAGCATTTATCATCTCACATAGCTTCCAGGGGTCAAGAAGCCAGTGGAGGCTTAACTACTTTATTCTTTCCCATGAAGCTGTATCCCAGCTGTCTTCTGGAGCTGGAGATCCCCTCTCCAGCTGGCTCATGTGGTGGAGGGCAGGCTTTGGTTTCTTGCTGGCTGCTGGCTGGAGCCCCCTGTTGCTTTCTGCACATCCTCTCCATAGGCAGTTTTAGTGTCCTCAAGACTTGTCTCCTCTGCCCTTAGTGTCTTCCCCCAGAGTGAGTGATTCATAGAAGTAAGAGGAACTACTGCACATGATCTTTGGTGACCCACTCTCAGAAGTGACAGCCCATCCTTTCTGCTCTAGTCTCTTGGGTGCACAAACCCATCCTGGTCCCCATCTGGAAGCTGACACAAAGGAGTGAATGCAGAAGGTGGAGATCACTGGGGGGCCCTCTTGGAGGCTGGCAACCATGGGACAGTTGTCCCCAAATAGCTGGGGACCAGAGTCATTTTACAGTTGCAGATACTGGAGCCTCACTCCTGACTTACTGAATGAGATTTTCCCACTATGGGACTAGCTTTTTTTTTTTTTAATGCTCACTCTGATGTTCATGGCTCAAGCTGACATTTGGAAGTGGCCAACAAGAAGGATTTGTGACCCTTCTACATTTATGGCTCAGCTTCAGATTGAGCTTTTCAAGAAGTTCTTCATCCACACAACTACATTAGCAAGCAATTCTTGCATTCCTCTTATATGCAAAGTCTATGGGCCTTTGGACAGGAGGAGAGGGCTGCTGAGACTGCTGTCCTCAAGGAACATATTGGATGTCCCCCCTGTGGGACAGTGGGGTCTGCCGTGGACACAGGCCAAGGAATGTCATTGAGCCTTGGCCTCCAGCCAGTGCTAGCACTAAGGCTGAAGAAAGGTGACTAGAAATTGCCTTATTTGGGCTCCACAGGAAGTTTTCCCCAGACTGTAGTCTGTGCATTTTTTTCTTGTGACTCACAGTGCCTGCTCCTCTCTCCTGCTTCCCAGAGTACACCAGGCCCACTAGGAACTGGTCCAGCCTGAAGTAGGCTTGGGAGGGATTCCCATCCTTCCCTCAGCTGGAAGGGAGAGACCACTTCTAGCTGACACTTTCAGATGTGCTCTTTTATTTGTGATAACCAGAGCATGTGCCACGGAGTAGACTTTATTTCAGTGGTCCCCACCTCTTTGGCACCAAGAACAAGTTTCATGGGAGACAGTTTTTCCATGGACAGAAAAGGAGAAAAGGCAAGGGAGTGGGATGCTGATTTCACCATGATTTAAAGGAGCATGAAACCTGGGTCCCGCACATGTGCGATTCACCATAGGGTTCACGTTCCTATGAGAATCCAATGCCCCTGCTGAGCTGACATGCGGTGGAGCTCAGGCGGCAATACCAGCGATAGGAGTGCCTGTAAATACAGATGAGTTGTCACACATTTGCCTGTCACTCGCCTCCTGCTGTGGGGCACAGTTCCTAACAGGCCCATGGCCTAGTAGGGTACTGGTGCATGGTCCAGGTGTTGGGGACCCCTGCTTTATTTAATAACTGAACATCGCTGAAGACAACTTTGCTCCATGGTGGAGTCGGTGATTTTGGGAGTGGGCTTGTGCAACCCAGTGTCACAGAACTTCCCATCTCTACTCTTTATGATCTTCTGTCGAATAGTTAGCACACACTATTAAGTATCTCATCTCTCTGAGGAGGCCAGAAGCCCCTGAGGAGCAGGAGCTGTGTCTTAGTCATCACTGTATCCAACAGATAAACCTAGGTACCGCATGTCAACCGTATCTTTTTTCTCCTCAGGAATACAAACTAGAGTTCATTATTCTTTTAGGTAGACAATCCCCCAAAACAAAATATTAAACTGAACAGTGACACGTAGGAGTGGGTCATTGCTGCACAGCATTGCCCTGCCTGATAAGACAATGAGCTCATTCCCAATGCCTTTAATGGGTCCCCATTAAGCATAGAACATCAGAAGAACCACTCAAAGTGTCAAGTAAAAGCCAGGCTTTGGGCACTAGACAGGCTTCTTGAATAAGAAGAAGATGGGCCAGAACATCAGTGGGCCTGGGGTTGAGTAAATGGGAGGATGATCCGGGGAAAAGAACTCTGAGTGGCATTTAATTAGATACATGTGTGTGGAAGACTTACTGTGTGCTAGTTCCAGTGCTTAGTGTTTGCAGGGGAATTAAGGGGGATTGCATCAAAAGCATCAAAAGAACTCCATGGGGGGAGAGAGAGAGACTCAAGAAGAGAAAATGTTGGGGGGAACTTTCTTGTTCTGGAAGGGTTGAGACTGCGTGACAGGAAAACATAGGACCCACCTTTACTCTTCATTCTGGACATTTCTGCCACACACATCATGATCTGGGGCATCAGCCAGGAGGTAGATGTGGTCCCTAGCACCTGGGAAGTCAGATCCATGCCCGGGGTAAGCCGGAGGGTCACGCCAGGCAAAGTACACAGGTGCCAATGAATTGACAGTAACCAGGGCAGATATCTGGTTTGAAGGACCAAGTGACATTCACAGCCTTCGCACTTTATTTTTTCCTAGAAGGCCTCCCTCATGCTGTCTTTCAGACCAGACTGGTGACCACAAGCCAGGACAGAGCTTTCTTGTCCAGCCACAGATTCGGAGGGGATGGGTCACCTTCCAGAACTCCCCTTTGGTGTCTGCTGAAAGTAGGTCATGCAGGGCCTGAATTCAGGATGCCCAAGGAGAGACTTTAGGAGTTGTCAGTTGCTTCCTGAGCTTTGTGGCTAAAACTCATGCTTCCTGGCATCGCTGGCATCATGGGGAGGGAGCCCCCTAGACCACCTAAGGCAGATGTCTGTGGGATGCTGAGAAGTTTCTCCACAGTACCTCACGGAATGGCCTGTGTCAGTAGCTGAGATCATGGAATCATTCCTTTTAGCTAAAGAAATGGGCCCAGAAGCATTTTTGTGGACAAGAGAAAGAGACAGCTTTGGTGGACATGCCCGTAGGTGGAGTCATGGAGTACTGACTAAGGATACCCAGGGGGAACTGGTGAGTAATTTGCAATAAACACAGTGGATGGCCTCTGATGGTGTGCCCTAGGGCTCTGCCCCTACCTACCCATCATGTGTCGGGAATCTGCACGGAAATTAAAATGTGGACTGGTAAAATGTAGAGGAGATACAAAACTAGGAAGGATTGCAGAGATATAAAATCATGGAATGGAGAAAGATTCAGGAAACTACAAGAGGTTTGAAATCATAGGCCCAAAGCGTCACAATAATGATAATATATTAGGGATATATGTTACATTTTGGACCCACGGGATTTTTTTTTTTTTTTTGGTACTGGGAATCAAACTCAGGACTTTGTGCTTGCCAGGCAGGCTCTTGTGCCACTGAGCTATATCCCCAGCCCCACAGGATATTAAATATATGATTCTATATCAAGGTTCATGGGAAACAGAAATCAGCTACAAGAGGGCAGGCATTACAGAGACTGAAAAGCACTGATTGTTAAAAACAAACACAAAACAAATCGGAGAAGGTGTCAATTAGTTTGAACACCATATTGTAGGAGGCAATGAAGTTTTTTTGTCAAGAAGAGAAGTATGGGAGGGGTATGGCAGTTCTCTTCAGATATTTAAAGAGCTACCATGAAGACACATGTTTATCATTTATTCCAACTCAGAGCATAGGCCAAACGGCAGCTAATGAGGGGTAGATTTCAGCTGAGGCGAGGCCCCACACTTTCCTCCAGTTGCTGGCCGTGTCCAAACAGCTCCTGGTCGATGGTCACTGGCCTGACCCCCTGCCAGGAATATTGCGGTCAGAATCCTGCTTGGGGAAGGAAGTGGAAGTGATTGCCAGATTGTGAGATCGCTTGTTACTCTTCATCTGTGGAAATGGGCCTATACCAAGTTGGGGGGTCTTTGGCTGTACAGGCTGTTGTGTAAATTGGTGCAAGCGGTGTGTGTCACACACACAGAAGGGATGTCAGCTAGTGTGTGTATAGTGTGCTCTGTCCTTCTCCCTGCCTGTTCTTGACCTGGAAACCAGGTGCAGACTTCACGTCCTTACTCTTCTACATCTAAGGGAGAGGGTCAGAGTCCTTCTAACAATCCCCAGTTTGAGGCCTCTGATTTCAAAAGTGATCAAAAGTGAAGTGTGACCAAAAATGGTCATTTAATGCTTTCTCCACGTCTGTGACCCAGCTGTGAACCCCTGGACTAATGAGCCCGTGAGGCATCCCCATCTCTTCCCACTCCTCCTCTGCAGTGACCGTCAACCTCGTTAATGCTTGGAGATCGTAGACGGGTCACAGGCTTACCGATGACCCTCACAGATTTGTGCCTCCTCCTGAGTGCAGCAGAACTCCCCAGGCGGAGAGTGGAAGAAAATACCGTGTGGGTCTAGACCTTGCTCATCCCCTCAGGGGTGCCAGAGGTGTGAGTCACAAGCCCTGAGCCTGGCCGATGGGATTTCAGCCAATGAGAAGCCAATCATGCTTCCCTGCACTCCTGTGGCCACATGGGGATATCACTGGGGGCTCCTTGACACCTTGTAGTCTGCTACAGAGGACACCCTGTATTCTTCTCTGGAGGAGGAAAC
>NW_004955403.1:46530559-46548399 GCF_000276665.1 Chinchilla lanigera | reverse complement strand
CATGTCATGCACAGCCAGAACAGTTTTTCCATCAGAATGGTGTGCCCGATACACACCAGTTGAAAGGTTGTTTTAAACACTGCGCAGGAGAAAAACTCAGATGATTTCCACAGAAGTGCTTTGCAGGCTCTACAGTGCTGTAATAGGTTTTGCTTCCTTAACAAGTTCATCCCACTCTGTGATGCCAGGAGTGTGAGTCACAGAAGTCCCGAGGCGGGCTAATGGAATTTCACTTGATGAGCTAACTCTGCTTCCCTGGATGCCAGCATCTGCTTCAGCTTGACCTGGTCTTCTTGACACTTGGTGGATTCCCCTCTGGAGGCCAGAGAAAGCACATCTTCACACGAATGAGCCTCTGATCATTATTAAAAGGGTAGGGTCTCCCTCCTCCCCTTTCCCAGCACAGACTGTGCCGCCTCCCTCTGGCTGTGGGTTCTCAGTTTTAGACTCAAGATGAAGGCTTGGGTTCCAGTCCAGGGAGGCTGAGATTTTCAGCTGGGTGTCTGAAGCAGCTGGTCTCTCTTGGATCTCTGAATGCCACACTGTAGAACAAAATGCCTGAATGTAAGAAAAAAAGACGTCTTGGGTCGATCATGAAAATTTTCTTAACAGGAGGTAGGCAGGACCAAATAATAAAATGTGCAATGCTGTTGGCTCCAAAGCAGAGCAGATCTTTTTCCATTTGGAAAACAGAGCCCCAACTAAAGCTCCCAGGATTTCAGAGGCTTGTAAAACCGAGGAGCTCTGCTTCCTGCCTCTGGCGGGTGGACGAGTTGGAAAAATCATTAGATAAGGAGAGATGACAAGTCCAGATGCCCTTCTGAGCAAAGCCTGGCTCACTGTTGGCTTGCACATTGCAGGGTCATGTGGTTGTAGCAGGCTCCTGGCTGGGGCCTCGAGTTGTTAGATCAGGAAACATGCCGGTCTCTTCCTCTCGCCTCTTCACCCCACCTTCTTCCCTAACCATTTTTAAGACTCTTTGCAAAAAATTTAAAAAGTTACCAGAATTGATCGAAGTCCCTAGGCTGTGAGATTCAGCTTTTCTAATCACCCACTGCTCTCTGAGCCTCAGTTTCCCCTTTGGGATTGTAGGCAGCCCAGAGGGCTCGAGGGTCCAAAGAGAGATGAGGAGGACAGAGCCACAGAAAGTCATTCATGTCCACCCCAGGGACGAGGGGAGAATCCAGCACCCCATCCTCCTCTCCCTTGCTTTCTGGAAGAGCTCAGAGACCTGAAAAAGCCCTTTCTTCTCTTAACCGCAGGGACCGGGGCTGCTGTGAATATTTTAAATTCCAGGCATCCAGGTTTTTATTAGTCACAGGCGGCTGCCAAATGCTTCCACAGTGCCCTCCCAGCAGCAGCCTTATCTGTCCGCTTCTGAGGGTTCCAGGGGCCCAGGCCCCAAGGGAAGGGTCTCTGGACAGACTTCCAGAAAAGTGAGCACTTCCCAGGCTGGAGTTCTGCGTTGTCCCCCCGCCGAGCACCAGAGAGTAGATGTGACAGGTTGCACTGCTTGGTTCAGGAAACAAAGCGAGTCTGTTTCCATCTGTGTGCAGTTTAGAAGGTGGTGGACTCCCGAGCCTCAGTGTGGACCCCTTTTCCCAAATAGTCGCAGGACAGCTGGACAGCTTCACTCTGGTAGAAAGAGAAATGGAGCAGTGGATCGTTTGTGCCAGACTCATGGGCAAAGGACAGAGAGCTAAGGTGGATGCCATGTCCTGCATCCTGGCCGTGCCAAGCTGTCTAGTTGGACAATCAGATCCGGCTATCATCCCTGCCACAGGCACCCTGGGCAAGGAGATGTATCAGATGCTGCCCTGCACCCACATCCCCTGATTCTATTCACTGGGACCCTCCATGTAGCCAGGGCTGGCCAGCCACAAGGCATTCAGAGAAGTTGCTTTAAGGTGACCGTCTGAAAAGCAAAAGGCTGTTTATGTGGATAACAGAACAAAATATTTGAAATTGTGCACATCCTAGCAAATCTGGAAACTTGGTGCTTCGCCTGGGTGTTGCCCATGTAATCATTTGAGAAACATGAATATTATTGTAACTGTCAGCTGAAACAAGCAAGGAAGTAGGATTACCCTTCTTGGATTACACGGATGAAGAAGGAGCTGTTGTCATTTGTTTTAGGTGAAATGAATGAATGAGCAATAGAAACTTTGAGGGATGTGGGCTGGACAGTAGGTTGCACTGCAGTTTGGAGCAGAGAAGATTGGCAGGAGAGACCAGCTGCTCCTTGCTGTGTGTGTGGGCAGCCCACCCATCCTGCAGAGTGGGCTGGTGACACAGCTGGGCTGGGCTGGTTGTGTCCAGCCAGCGCCAGAGTAAGCTCGTTGAGGCACCTTAGCCACACTGCATGGCCAAGGCACAGGTCCCCCCACTCCATTCCTGTGAGGCTGCTGCTGAGAATCTGTTCATTCATTCATTCCATACCCTTTCTTGGTACTAGGATTCAGCCTAGTGCCTTCACACTGCACTGTATCTCTAGCCCTTTTTAAAATCAAGACAGGATCTCAGTAAGTTGGATGGGCTCAAACTTGGAATCCTCGTGCCCCAGAGTCTCAGAGTGCTGGGATTACAGGTGTGTGCCACTACGCCCAGCTACTCCATGCTCTTTAATTGAACGTTAGACCCCATGCTGGGCATGAGGATAAAGGGACTGGTGTAATGGACAGTCTTCCCTTTCCTGAGCTTACTATCTAGCAGTGGAGAAGGACAACTTTCAGGACTTATTTCTCCGTTGCCATGGTGGGGGTTGCTGTGAGGAGCCAGGGTATGTGGTGGACAGTCTGGCTGGCCCCAGGACTTGCATGGTCTGCGGCCTCTGCACCCAGCCAGGGCCAGCGGGGCTGGTTGATGGAGCAGGTGTCATGCCAGCTTCCTGCCCACAGAAGGGCTTGAGGACTCTCCACAGAAGCAGCCTCTGTTACCTGCCCAAAGGCTTCCAGGTGGAAAATGAAAGGGAGAGCATTTCATTTTCCAGCGGCAATGCACAGCTCTTGATTTACAGGAGGCGGTCCAGACAGACGGCTGGGTTTTTCCTCTGGTGGCGTCAGCATGACCTCAGCTGTACACCCTCACTGCTCTCCACACAAAGTGGAGCAACAGAAATTGGCAGAGAACCACCTTCCCTGTCTCCCTTCCTTCCGTCTAACCTAGTGGGAATTCTGTCTCAGGCTGGAGAACTTCCCTGATGCTCCTTAAACTATGGGTTCTGATTTGCTCATCGGCAGGAGATAATTACACTGTGGGCAGATGCTTTCAATTCACCGGTCTCCTCCTGTTCGCAGACAGCACACACCCCGCTAAGCCGTCTAAACCAGTGTGGAGGAACAGATCATGTTTAACCCAGCTCAGCCAATGTTTATTGATGTTAGGTCTCCAGGGAAGAGAAGGCAAGGTACTAACTAGCTCAGGTGACGGGAGAACATCTGGACAAAGCGCAGATGTTCTCTGTGTCCATCCGTTAGGCCCCTGAGGCATGCTTGTGTTATGATACAGGGCAAAGACTGCCTCGCTGTTTATTTTGCATTCAGCAAAGAATAAAGGGAGTCTTTATTGAAAATTTTTGGCTTGGATTTAGGTGCCTAACATTTCTAGCTAAGCTGAACTCTTGTTGGATGTTTTAAAAGAAAATTACTGTTGGCTCATTCCAAAAGTATTTGAGGACCTACTGTGTATCTGGCACTAGGAACCCGTGGGGGATATGAAAGTGAATAAGGTACAGTTTTGACTTTTGGGGGATTTACAGTCCAACAGGCAAAACACATGGAAAGATAAATGCTAGTGTTACAGGAAGGTAACTCCCAACCTGTTAGATCAGCTGTGCGGAGTTTATGTCTCCAGACACCGAAGAATGGACTAGAGGACAAAGGAGGTGAAGTGTAGGAAAGGTTTAATGAGAGAAAGCTCCTAAGAGATAGGAGGGGTCCTCAAAGTGGGTGGCTGCTGAGGCTCCTTGTCTAGCAATTTTTATACCGCAAAATCACCTCACAGGTTACCTTGGGTCACACTATAATCAGCCTAACTATAATCACTTAGCTAATGTAGGAAAATAAGGGACATGGCAAGGTGCATACTATATTCCCCCTGAAAAATAAGGCCTAACTGGAAAGTAAGTCCTAGCATAGTTTTTCAGGACACTTATCATAATACATGTATAAGCCCTACCCCAAAAAATAAGCCCCAGTTAAGATCATCAACTGGATGGGCACAGTTAGTACATCTGTTGCAACATACCACAGGCATATTGAATTATAAAATAATAATATTAATATATAATGAAATTTAATACTTAAAATGATGATATGAATTATAATTGTAAATACCCAAGTGGGTGCCTTTGAATGAAAGGTAATGCCTATGTAAACAGATGGCCTTAGGACTTACTGCCAAAGAACCAAATAGAGCACAGGCACAATGCACCAGTCTTGTGCACACTTGATCATGCACAGACGTAGCTATGTCTAATATAAGTCTTCAGCAAAACATCACCTGTTGTAATGGATGTCCTTAGCACACTCCTGTGAGATAAACATTTTCTGAATTTTGGTGACTGCAACTTTTCGTTGCTTTTGTGTAGACTGTCATTCTCTTTTTTTTTTTTTTTTTTTTTTTTTTTTGTCTTTTTGAGGCAGAGTCTTGCTCTGCAGTTCCGGCTGGCCTTGAGCCCACTTTGTAGCCCAGGCTGGTCTCAAACTTGCAAACATCTTCCTGCCTCAGCCTCCTGAGTGCTGGGATTACAGGCCTGTCATTCTTGTCTGTCATTTTTGTTGCCACTCCTGGCTCCTAAATCTTCAGTTAACACTCGATGTAACGGAAACTTTGTAAATCCTGGCCTGCAAGAGGTTGTGACTTGGGGGAAGAATTCATGGGATGAAAGGCGGACAGCTGTGCCGCCTCTGTACTACAAGCAGGCTGCATGGACAGGAAGTGCTCATTTAAGAAGAGCTCTATTGCTGGACATGAGAAATCGGGGCCAGTGGTTCTGTGGGAAAGGGAGTGGCACAGAATTCAGGGTTTAGAGAGTTATGAAGATGACATGATTGTATTTGTGTGATCTGGTTTTTTTTTTTTTTTTTTTTTGGTGCCAGGAATTGAACTCCCGGCCTCATGCTTGCCAGGCAGGCTCTGTGCTACTGAGCTATATCGCCAGCCTCCACAGGATTGTATTTGAATAAATGTACATTTTTATACATGAATGAATAAGTGTGGACTGTTGAACCTGAGAAAATAAGACAGCCCCTGAAATAAGCCCTATTGACTTTCTTGAAGTAAAAGTAATAAAAGATCCAGTGGGTCTTATTTTCAGGGAAATACGGTAGCTCAGAGAAGAAGCAAGACATTTCTGGAAAGATCAGGAGTGAGGGTCAGTGCTCTGGTCATTAGCTCCATGGTGTCACATTGTTTCCATGTGTCTATTACATTGTTCAGGCTCGCTGGGCCAGATGGCCTGGTTACAGGACAACTCTGAGCTGCTGTTTATCTCTGCAGACCTAGCCATCACGTCTCCATCTTGGGGCCTCATTTCTACCAACACAGCCCTTGACCACAGGCCTGGTTTGCCACATCTGTGTTCTGACTCTGGTCTTGGGCCTGGTCCCATTCTCACCGTCTGTCAGTCTCTACCTCTCTGAGCTGTCTGCAATACCAGTGCAAGCGGTTGGTGTCCGCCAAGGACTAAATGAGGGAATCAGAAAGCAAATGCTAGAAGAACAAACAAAAAAACTCAGACCCACTTGGATGAGGTAATTGGAGACAAAGGAGGGGCTGCATGGAGAGCTCAGAGCAGTCTCTTCCCCTCTAGATTCAGAACTTCGTGCCTGTGTGGTTGGCCCGTGGGTCCGAAGGTCTCATGCGATGCCTGGGACATAGTAGCACTCAATACATATTTATGAATGAATGTGTGATTAAATTTTTTTGTTTGACACAAGGTCTTGCTGTGTAGCTTGGGCTAGCTTTGAATTCACTCTGTAGCCCAGGCTGACCTTGAACTTGCAGCGGTCCTCCTACCTCAGCCTCACAAGTGCTGGGATTGCAGGCATGGGCCACCATGTCCAGCTTGTGATTAAACTGGACCCAGAGTTTGTAGGATTGTGAGAGGCAGAGAGAAGAGGAATAGAGAATTGCGGAGTGGGCTAAGCCTCAGGCATTGAGAAGCCACAGGAAAGGCTGAGGTGGGAGCCAGGGTCCACGTGGATAAACATCTGTGGAATGGATTAGAGATGAACCCAGTGCAGAAAAGGACTTCGATTCTCCTTGCTCACCTGGCTGGGCACCAGAAGTGTGGATGGAAAACTAACGGGACAGAACAGTGGGGCACCAGTGGGGCCAAATGGTCAGTGAGCGGGAAGAAGGGAGCGCGTGCAAAGGATGCTGCCGGCCTTGTGGTCTGCAGGAGCCTGGGTCAGTGGCTCCATGATGCGGGGAAGGACTGAGGGCTGCTGGAGTGTGTCTCGTTTGGGATGCTGGCAAGCCGTATGCTGGCTGCAGGGGAGATGGGTCTGAATGCCGCAGGCCTTTTTAAAAATAAATAAATAAATAAAATAAAGCTGCAGTCTTTGAGAGCAAGGTGTGGGGACCCCTTAGCGGTGGACGTGGGCAAGACATGGGAACAGAGGGTCCTAGGACGCACCCCTTAGTCTGTTGGGAGGCCAGTGTAATGGGACGTCGTGACTCCGCGGTGGCAGGGCCTGGGGTGATATCAAAAGGCATCTTCTGGAAAAGGGAGAGAACACCATCGGGATCGGGTCTGACCTACAAGCATGACCCGCAGGAAGCAGCCTGCTTGGTGCTGAGCTTTTAGCCCCACTCTCAGGAGATTCTCGCAGGCTTGCTTTGCGGCGGAGGCAGTCTCCAGAGAGACTTTCAGATTGGGTGATTCTTCCTTCTTGGCGACAGCCACAGACTGGTACATTCTGGAATTTGCAGATCATTGACAGATGCTGCAGAAGGTAAATGTCACGCAGATACAAGCCTGGCCGCCCCAGCCCAGGGGCTCCTTCCCTAACCCTGCTTTTCACTAAGCCACTGTGCTGAAATGAGGCAGGTCCCCAGCCTCTCTGCGCCTCAATTTTCCCTCTGGCAGCTGGTGCCGAGCACTCCTGGGCCTTCCTGAGTGATGGGATGGGACAAGTTCCACGTAGGATGACTGCGGGCCTTCTGTGGGTCTTTAAGAAGCCTCGGTCATTGTGGTCTCTGGCAGGAGGCACAGCAAACAGATTTGAAATTGAATTTTAAAATAGGCGGATGGCTGTCGTCCTTCTGGACTATTAGGTTTGATTTTAAACAAGCAAGTCCAGAGAGCCCTTCCTTCAAGGAGAAACGTGTGTGTCTATTTTAATGTTTCAAATCGTCTCTTTCTGGGCTGAGCTTCTGGGAAAAAGAAAATCTTAGCCCTTGTGGTTACAGCCGGGATTCCACAGCGCTGAGGTAGGAAGGGGATCGTGCAAGCATGCACGTGGCTTCCAACCCAGAGCTCCCAGCAGCACAGAAGAGCGGCTTGCCTCGCAAGAGTGCAGGGTGCATGGCAGAGGGCTGCCCCGTCTCCCCCCGCTGCCCAGAAACCAGAGCAGCTGGGGTTGCAGCTCTCTCCTCATGTACACAGCTGCCCGTCTCACTGCCCTGCTGGGTGGAGTCCTGGACTTCCAATGTGCAGTGCCCACAGTGCCCAGCGGGCCTGAAAGGGACCACCCAGAAGTGTCACACGTGAGGCCCCCCACCCGCATGTAGCCAATGCAAGACAGAGACGCACAGGACCCGCACTACTAGGAGACCAGCGGTCACTGTGAGCCAGGAACTTGGGCTTAAGGTGGAACGTGATTTTCTTCCCTGTTTACCTGCTTATTGGCTGCGTGAACTTGGACAAGTTGCAAAAGCTCATTAAGTTTTCACCTACAAACAAATATCGCATTAGTCCGCTCACAGATGTCATGGGAAATGGGGGAAGGGAGGGATGTACAGTTGTATGCAAAGAGCCCAGCTCACGGTTGGTAATTGATGGGCACTGACCATCGAAGTCCCTATTCACAGAAGACAGGGCATTGTGGTTGGGGTGAAGGGAGAAAGCCTGGCAAAGCCCACAGAGGGCAGAATCTATATTTTGTTGACTGAGTGACTGACTGACTGACTGAATGAATGGATGGATGAGATGATTGAAGCCTTTGGGAATGGGAAGGATTTGGTCCTGTTGAGTAAGAAACAAGGAAGATGGAGGAATAAGCCTGGAGCCCAACCTGATTGCCTTCTTAAGGTATTGGAGGGGACACATCTCTTTCTGTTTTTCCTCATGCACGGACACAGACACACACCCCGTCTATGCAGACCCCCACATGTGCCCTGACTACACACCTCCATTCATACACAGACGCCTACCCAGAGCCCCACACAATACACAGACACGTACGTGCCACTTGCCGTGTGATCATGCACTCAGACCCACACACGTGCAGATGCTGGCTCCCAGGGGCACAAATGCAGATTCAGACACACAGACTCAGGTGACACAGGCACACACAGACACGTGTGTGCACACATGCACGCGTATGCACACACACACAAGAGGTGCCGTGACGTAGGAATGAGGACGATGACAGCCGAGGCCTGCCCTTTCCCTTCTCCGTGCTAAGTACCTGCAACCTGGAGCCAGCTCTGCAGAGGGAATCCATCCTGCATTGGGGCAGGAGCAGGGCCTGGTTCCTGGGAGCATGCGCTGACCTCCAGCCTTGTGGCCAGCATGGCCCTTCCCAGGGGCTTGGCTAAGCACCCCGGCTGGGCCCTCCTCGTCCTTTAGTGCCATGCCGGGGCTCACGTCTCCAGTCGCTGAGCCTGTGCTGCTACCCTCAGCGAGAAGAGGATGTGAATGGAATGAGGTCAGCCTCAACTTTCTCCTGGGCATGATGCCTTCCACACTGGAATGTGTGGAATGCCAGCGGCCTCCCAAGGTGGGCAGAGGCAGGAGGGAGCTGGCCTGTGGGTGGGATCAGATCTCAGGCCCCTTCTTGGCTCAACCTTGTCCACGTGTTGCAGTAGCACGGGTCTTGTGGCCTGAATGACGGCTGTAAAGGATCCAGGATCCAGGCTGGAAAACATAAGCCTGCTCCTGGCAGCTTTCCTTTGCTCTGCGTGGAAGGGAAGCAGGGCCAAATGCCATCACTCCGAGCTGCATACTTTCCACCACCTTGCAGCACTTGTGGGGCGGGACCAGGCTTGGAACTTGGAAGCCTGCAGGAAGAGACATGAATCCTTGGGCACTCAAATAAGGGTTCTGTTCAACCTCGTGGCTCATTTGCATCCTGGCTGGACAGGCTGGGGCACTCAGGTCACTGGGTTCCTTCCTTCCAACCTGGCTGTCACCAGTGCCACCTCTCCCTCCCTCCCAGCACAAGGAATGCCCCAGGGTGGCCTAGGGGAGGGAATTGGAGTCCACTGGCTTTCTCATCTGTCAAATGGGGATGCAGTGCTACAAACCACCTGCTTATCCAGCTTGAGGATTAAGGAAGACGATGCACAGAAAGGGATCTGCGTAGGGCTTGGCCCTGGTAAGCACTCCCAGTGGCTGTTACTATGACGTACGGCAATTCATGGTATCTCAGAGTTGATTTGGAGCTGTGGATGTTGAAGGATTTGGAGGAATTGGTGGGATCAGTGCTGAAGGGCCGTGGGCATCTCATTCCATCATTTATGTATTACGTAGACCAAGAGAAGCCTATTTTCAAATGAGGTAAGAGGAGTGTGTTGGAAAGAGCTCTCTGGTGGCTGTTGGATGGATGGAGGTAGGGACCCGGCTATGCACTGCGGTAAAAGCTGGCAAGGGCCCCTCTGGGGAAGGGGCAGAAACGGGTGGACAGGAGGGATCCCAGATTCCTTAGTACTTGGGGGCTGGTGGGGCGTGCCTGGGAGAGACATAAATAGTAACACTGTAGCTCTGGGCACCCCCACCCCGATTCCTCTCATTCACTGTGGCCTGTGGAGGCCCCCTCTTCTGCCAGATCCCTGGGACTCTGGTGTAGGCATGGCTCAGAAACCTGAGACTTTCCAGCCCAGTGTGGGGGAGGAGGCCTATGAGGCGGGGAGGAGGGGCCTTCCACCCTCCCGTCCAGCCTTCGCCCCCTCCTCCAGCAGGGTTCCACCTTGCCACAGCCAAATAGCTGTCCCCAGCCCTACCTACCTCCTCCATCTCCAGGTTGGGGCCAAGCACTTGACAGGCCTGACATTGAGGGTGCCCTGTCCCTGCACCCTAAGGCTCTGGGTGTCTGAACAGAGGCGTGCTACCCCAGGAATGAGGGGGCATGCGAGGTGTACCACCAGCTGCTGGAGGCTTGGGGGATCACCTTCTGGGAATGCCACTTTGAGAGAGATGCCTGGAATTGCGGGCTGGGCACACAGGCACACACTTGAGTCAAATGCAAAACCCAAATTGTTTCACACTGAAAATTCAAAAACAATACTTGTTCCCTTGCTCTGATTTCTGAGGCCTATGAGGGATAAGGCTATTGCTCACAGCTCTCTGGTTTCTTTGGCAGCATTTGGGGGAGCTTCCGGGGTCCCCCAAGGCTTTTAGATTGCCTCAGGTTACCGCCACTCCCACCACTGTCCCTGCAGCCCTGCCACTTCCCACGCTTAGCGCCTTGTAACTGTGCCCTGTGCCATGGGCTCACCGGAAGTGCCCATAGCATAACCCCTCTCCTTCTGTGCCTCCTTCTTCCCAGAACCTGAATATCCAAGTGGAGGACATCAGGATCCGCCCCGTCCTCTCAGCCTTGCGCCATCGCACCCCGGTGACAGAGGGCTACGTGGAGGTGAAGATAGGCAAGGCCTGGAAGCAGATCTGCGACAAGCACTGGACCGCTAAGAATTCCCACGTGGTCTGCGGCATGTTCGGTTTCCCTGGGGAGAAAACGTACAACACCAAGGTTTACAAGTAAGAAGGCTGTGCCCAGTGGGGGCTCCCTGGGCTCGTGCCCAGCACCTCTCGGTGCTGACGGCCAGCTCGGGGACCACATGGGGCCAAACAAGGGGGGATCACGGACTGGGCAGGGCAGGCCAGCACTGACTTCAGAAGAAATGTTTACTTGTCCTCAGCAGTGATTATTCCGAGCAATCTAAAGCTTGTAGCAATTGCTAGGTAATTGAGAAGCTGCTCAATTCCATTTCTTTCATTTAAACCTGACCGTGTTGTTCCAGCTCTGCAGAGCAGGCCATGTTTCAAGGTTAATACCTTGGAAGAAAGAGGCAGTGACAGGACTTCCCCACTTGACCTGAGGGGTGTCCATACTTTAAATCATCTCAGGATCAGGTATAACACCCGGTGTTATACCTGATCCTGAGATGTGGGTGCTATGCAAGTAGCTGCCGTACTGTATTGGTCGGGGAGCCTGACAAGAAAAGTCTGCACCTATTCAGTGCAGACGCATATGTTCTCTCTGATGTGGATTGAATCTGCAGATGCAGAACCCAGGTTATGGAACCTGGTTGGTGGTGGGGTTTTCCTGTCTCCTCTGGAACTGTGCCAGTGCCAGCTTCTGCTGAGAGCTTACACGCGCTGGGCACTGTCTTTGTCACTTAATCCAAGCAACACCAAAAGGAACTAGAGGTCTATTCTAGAGATGAGGAGATGGAGAGTGAATAGGTGGAGGTCCAGGCCGCAAACGTGGTGAGTGTGTGCTGGTGGCACGCTGGGGTACCACCATGTGGAGCATGAGCCACCAGACAGGGCCCAGACTTTGATGGCCCCGGTGGTCCTCACCAGTTAGTTAGCCAGCTCCCGCCCCAGTAATGCGGCCTCAGATTTTCCTACCCGTGGGAGTCAAGAAAAGCAAATCTCTCCCCTAACAGGCTTCTCTGTGGGAAGGAACCCCCAGTTCCCCCGGGGTGCCCCGTAGGGTCTGAGCCCCGGAGCGGGCATGGCTTGTTTGTAGTTTGAAAGCTATTTCCACCCAGAGCAGACCAGAGTCCTTCTCCGGCTTGCCAGGAGGGCGTCTCAGGCCGGTTTCAACAGCTGGGCCCCAGGGAAGCCTCTCATGAGCTGGGTTTGACCCCCATCCCTGTCTGTGGTTTTTTTGCCTTTGGAAGAAGAAAGGGCCTTGAAGGGCAGGAAGGGTACAAGGGGGCAGAGATGGGCAGTGTCCCCACTGTGATGGGAGATGAGTGACACAAGCCTCTGGGAACCAGCTCCTCCTCATAGCACAAACCTCGGCTTGTCTCTGCCATTTTTGTTAGTCTCTGGGCTGACATCTGCTCCAGCAAGAAAGGGAGGTTTCTGGTCCTCAGTGGTGCCCGGGGGGCTGGCTGAGTGCCTGAGTTGGCACAGGCTGGAGGAGCTGCTGGCAAAGGCCAGGACTGCTGGGGTGAGGCAAGGCCTCAGACATCTCTGGCTGGTGGTTCAGTTTGCAGAAGAGATGGAGGCCTGAGGGGCAGGAGCTCAGTTCCTGGCCTGCTCTGCTGAGCCCCAAGACAGCCCAGGGCTGCTGTAGGACAACTCTGGTCCTCCCTGGGAGCCGGGCAGCTCAGCAGGGCTGGGACAGAGTTCCCCCGGGGACAGATCAGAAGTTGAGGTCCACAGAAGCCCTGAAGCAAAGCCCAAGGGCTGCCCCATCCCAGGATCTTTCCCATCTCCTTGTCACTCTTCCACAGCCTGTGGCTGCTGTCATAAACATCCCTCCAGTGAGGCTTGAGAACTGGCTTGTGGCTGGAGGAAGCTGTTATAAAGCAGTTCACTGCATCTGTAGTAATCTCCCTCCATCCTCCCAGGTCCCTAGTGGACTTGATAGCCCTGGAGATTAATCTGGTCACCCCTGAGGCTCTCCATCTTGGCGTCTCCCCCATGCCCTGGAGCGTGCTCCCTCTGACCACCTGGCAGCCTGCTGGCCACTTGGAGGCCCCAGTTTCCCAGTGGCCTGAGAGCCTTGCTGTCCCCCAACATCTGCTATATCCAGAACACTGCATTTCAGTGCCGCTGCCCCTGAGAATGGAGCCCGCACCCTCACCAAGGGTCACTCCTTTCTTTCTTGGCTTCTGTGCCACACTGGGGAGCCATACACGTACCCCAGAGCCAATGAAGCTCACCCGTCAGGACCTGGGCCAGCAGCACTTTGTAATCTTCAGCATTATTTTCTTCTTAAAGCAGGACCTGAGTATCGATTCTGGTTTATTGGCTCACTGGTTTATTCTGATGGGGCTCCCTGAGCAGCAAGTCTGCCTTTGACGTCACAGCTCCGAAGTTAGCAAAGGATCTGACGGTTTGGCAGGTGAGCGAGCAGGAGGCTGGACCTCCAGGGCTGCCCGCCGAGAGTGAGTGGGAAACGCCGGGCGTTGGTCTGATGCAGAGGAAAGGATGCAGAGGGAACTGTTGGAGTGGATGGACATTCAAGAGCCACTCGGCCATACTGGAGGTCTAGAAGGCGTGCCTGTCGCCGTGGTGCTTATGAAGAGTCCCCAGCATGCTCAACTCTGTCATGCCTCCTCCCGGGAGGCCAGGGCTCACGCTAGGCAAGACAGCCACTGAACAGGAACCTAAATGCAATGGGAGTGATACAGGGCTGGAGGGGCCAAGCGGTCCCAATCGGTCACCAAAAGCAAGGGGCGTGGGTCCTGTAAGCGACTGCAGAGTCCAGCAGCCGTGAGAGTTGTCTGATTCCTCAGACCTCGTCCAGGCCAGTTGCCTGCTCCAAAGTGAGCTAGGAAGCCTACTGAATCTGCCTTGATCTGCACACACAGACAAGCTCCAGGCAACTGAACAGTCACGGCCCTCTCAAGCCATGCCAGTTTATAGACCCAGCACCCAGGAATGAAAAGGAGGTGGGACCCCTTGAGGGAGGACCTCAGTACCGTGCCAAAAATGCAGGCTTCTCCAAGCCTTTCCCAAGAGGGCCCTTTATCAGGATGACTGCATTGGGGAGAAGGAAGGAGTTAGACTTCAGGGGCTGCTGGACACAGGTTCTGAACGGACACTTACTTATTCTAGGAGATCCAAAGCAGCCTGCTCGTCAGAGGGGCTTGTGGAGCTCCAGCTCAAGTCTGCCTCATCATGGGTCCAGGGCATCCCTAACCCTATCCTGTGGTGATTTCCCAGTTCTGGAAAACATCATTGGAATAGACATACTCAGCAGCTGGCTGGATCCCAAGAAGTCTGGCATCCCCCTTGGCTGGGGAAAGCCGCTAGAACTTTCCATGTTTTGTGGAAACAGTCCAGCTCAGTGTTTCTGCTACCACCCAGCCACAGGCCCAGAGACCTATTTGCAAGTGGGCTTACGGCATGGCCGGAGGCTCTCCGCAGCTCCCGTCTTCCACTATCTCCCTGGCGCCTTTCTCAGCATCCCTGGGGCCATGAATCACACCGATTTGGGGGAGGGGTGGTCTGGCTGGTGGAGGCCTGAGGCGCAGATCAGGTGGGCGGCACATTCCTCAGAGCTGATGGAAGATGGAAGCAGCAGCCTGGGAAAGGCAGGAGAGGGCCTGGGGCAGCTCTGCTTGCTGGATCTCTTTGAAGAGCTCAGTACATCTGTTCCGGAGAGGGTGGTGTTCCCTGACATCTGGAAGCAAAAGGGTTTTCCTGAGCCAAGCCCGGCCAGCGCGGTCTGAGCAGTCCTCCTTATGCAGTTGGTGTTTTCTGAGTGTGTTCTCCCCACCGGCCGAGGTGGGGGTCAGGGGAACGAGCTGTGGATTTCCTGGCACAGGGCCTTGCAGGAAGTGGGAGGGGCAGGCAGTGGTTCTTGGGATTATTAATAGTCTCCCGAGGAACCTCTGCTCTATGATGTCACTGTAGTGAGCACACATCCTGAATTTTCCAAGATAATCTTTATTGCGATGATCCCATGTTGTTGTACTCACAGACAGACTAGAATTGTCACAAGTCTCATTTTGGTTAAGGAGAGACAGTGATGACATCTGGAGGATTTGCCCTTCCTCTGTGTTTGCAGGTCCTTCACAAAGCCGGTATTTCCAGGGCAGCGGGACCAACAGGGACGGGACCCTGTTCCTAGGCTGTAGAGAGCCCTTCCCAGTCCTCGTCGCAGCCCAGGAAGTTTACGTTTGTAATCCCATGCAAAGTTACTGGATTTCTAGCGAGTTAATTCCAATCTACCATTTCCAGTGCAATCCATGGTGAGAATAAAGACACTAAGGCATATTTGCAGTTATGGGGAGCCCCTAAATCCAGCCATGAGGATGGCCATCCAGAACAAAGGCCTCCACCCAAGGCCAAAGCTGGGTTTTATTCAATTATGAAGAAAGGAGTGGCTTGAGGATGAGTGACTATGAGAAGAGAGGGGGGAATAGGTGTGTTATGAGCTGCGCTAGGTAGGTAGGAGGTGTGAAATCACCTCTGCCATATGCAGAGAGAAGGATATGCAGAGAGAGTAGTCCGCATAACACAATTGAGATAGTATCTAATGTTTTGGGGTCAGTGCTTCAGCTCTGATGTGTAATCTTTCAAGCCCCAGGAAGGCATAGCCTCCATGAGGCTTGATCCCAGCCAACAGCGACAGTGTAACGCCGGGTGGGGGTTCGGAACAGTGGGTCAGGGGTGTTGGGGAAACACGCCTGCCGTCTTCAAAGACTACCATCAGCACCTCAGCTAGACCGATACGCACTGCTTAAAGCCAACTGAAGGGATAAGGAAAGGGTCCTGGCCAGCTCTGTGCATATCAGTACATGGAGACAGGGTCAGGCTCAGCCAAAATGGAGACAATAGCTCCTCTTTGAAGGAGAGTCGTCCAGGTGGCCCCCCACACTAGTCCATCCGGGATCAGCCTGTCCAGAGAGGCACCTGCACCAGGCAGCTGGCAAGTGCCTGGTTTTCTCTGACATCTTGATGAGTCTTGCCATGCAGGGACAAGTGCGCAGGCCCCAGAAAGCTGGACAGTGTCCAAAGACTTGTGTCCTGCCTTCCTTCTCCCCTTCAAAGCTATCGTCCATCAAGGCCAATGCAAAGCCCACTCTTGTGTGAGGTCGTCTTCCTCACTCAGCCACAAGGAGCCCTCTTCTCATTCCTTTTCTTTTTTGCCTTTAACCACAAGCTTTCGTTCATTTTTTTCACAAGCACATCCTATTTCTGGACATTGTTTTAAGTGCTTGACAGGTGTTAGCTCATTTAGCTATCACAGTGCTATTTCATTGTCTTTGTAACAGCTTTCCAAAGTGGGTCCTTTAAGAGTTGATTAGTCCATGAGGGCCGTGTCCTTCTGAGTGGGTGAATGTCGCTATCATGAGCCTGGGTTGGTTATCATTTCCTCTCTGTCTGTGTATGCTTGTTTGTCCATCTGCCATGGGATGACACAAGGCCCTCCCCAGATGCTGGATCCACACTTTCGGAGTTTCCAGCCTCCCAAACAGTAAGTCAAATAAGTTCTATTGTGTGAATGAGCTCATCTGTGATATTCCTCTATAGCTGCAGAACATGAGCTAATACAGGAGAATCTTAGGACATACGGATTTATACTCTTTCTCCTATGGACATGAGGAAATTGAGTCATTATAACCTTTCTGTTCACCAGTGCATTATTTGTTGGTTGGAAAAAAAGAAACTTTGCCTTATCCTGCCTTCAGAAAAAACTAATCCATATCCTGCCTTCAGAAAAAAATCATAAGGAACAATACGTATGTGTAGGAAATACAGACTAAGGACTTCCCTAGAACAGGGATTAAGACCTCAACTCAAAGATTTGATCAAATCAGCTGCAGAATTTCATTTCCATTGCAGTTTCCAATGCAGAGCGATTTATTTGATTCAGCAGATTGGGTCGTGTAAGCCTCTTCTCACTGGATTTACACATTTAATCTTGTCTATAATCGGAGAAAGTTCAGTCAACTTGTGCTGTTCGTCGATTTGTGGTAATAAAGCTGGGCAATAGCAACAGGTTGTGGTGAAATTTTTAAACGTTAGCGTGGCCAGCCCTTCAGGGAGCATTTCTGCGACCAAGGACCTCACCTGTTTTAGATACTTCTTTTGCATTTTGTGTTTACAGGTTTCATTATTATTATTTCATCACATGAGGGTAGGAGGCCATGTGCACCCTGGGGTCTTGCCGCCCATTACCCAGCAAGCATGATCAGTGCTCTGGGGTGCTGGCAGCACGCGCTGGGCAGAGATCCCGCCTGGGCAGCAGGACTAAGCTCCCAGAGCAGAACTGCGCCTGAAGGGATCCGGTAGACACCAGGGTGCCCTGGTCACCTGCCTCCTCACGCCCTCCGCAGAATGCTGGCCGCACGGAGGAAGAAGCGCTACTGGCCGTACTCCATGAACTGCACTGGCACGGAGGCCCACGTCTCCAGCTGCAATCTGGGGCCCCAAGTGTCACAGGACCCCGTGAAGAACGTCACCTGTGAGAATGGGCAGCCCGTGGTGGTCAGCTGTGTACCTAGCCAGGTCTTCAGCCCTGATGGGCCCTCAAGATTTCGGAAAGCCTACAAACCAGAGGTGAGGGCGGGGCAGGAGGCGTGGCCACTGGCACCTGGGGGGCTGAGGGGCCGTAGGAACAGGAGGGACCCCAGAAGAGAGGAGGAGACCAGAGTACCTTCAGGGGGGGCAATTCCTGGCCAGGAGGGCACTTTGTTATTGGCCACCACTGGCTTCCTGTGCATGAGAGGATGGTTTGGGGTGGCTGGACTTCTGCACAGTTCCAGAAGGAAAAAAGCGGTTGGGGCTGCTGGGGACATGGTACAGCTCCCCACTGCACATGCCACCAGCCACAGCGTTTTGGCTTATTTTGCAATAAGGAAAGATAGAAACTGAGGAAAGATTTTGCCAAGATGGGAAACCTATTAGTAACCCTGTCCAAGTCATCCTTGCTAGTTACAGTATGTTTACATGAACCAGCACCTTGAGGTGCTGAGTG
>NW_004955403.1:46473357-46530448 GCF_000276665.1 Chinchilla lanigera | reverse complement strand
GAGAGAGAGGGAGAGAGAGGGAGAGAGAGGGAGAGAGGGAGAGAGGAGAGATCCAAGATACAGTGCCCATCTTCCCATACAAATCGGCACCTCTATCTCCACTGACAGATTTCTCAGGATTAGTGAGTTATCCCAGCCCCAGCAGGCTCCCCCTTCTTCTGTAAAAGAGAAGGGACTTCTGCTGTCTTCCTCCATGGTCCCAAGGAGCCCATAGCTTGTCTTTTCCCTGCTTTTCTTCTCTCATAAAGCTCCCAAATGGGCCCTGTTCTGGGAATAGCTGATAAGGGGGCCAGGGTGGGGGAAGTCACATGGGAAGAAAAGGACAGGCGCAGAGGGTTGGTCACTGCTCAGCAGGCCAGATAAACACGGGTACTTAGTCATCGTCACTTAGGCTTGTGAGTTCCAGGCTAGCTGTAGGCCAGCCATGGTTAAGTGGGAGCCAAGGAGAGAGAGAGGCCCTGGGGTGGGGGCCGGGGGAGTTAGTGCTGCTAGGGACAGGTCGTGGGCGGGAGAAGCACCTCCTCACCCGTGTTCCCTCTCACCCTCTCTGCTTCCCGTCCCATCCATCCTGCCTGTCAGCAGCTGTTCTTGGAAAGGGAGGAACAGCTCTTCTTGTGGAGAAAGGAAATCAGGGCAAAAGCAATAAACCACACAGGGTGACTCCCAGGCTGAGCAGCTTTTGGACCAAAACCTTCCATGAAAGGGGAGCGTTGTGTGCTGTGAGCCCGGCCTGTGGCTGCATGTGGGGACTACTTTGGATGGCTTCCTGGCAGTTCCGGGAGGCAGTGGCCCTGCCTCCTCAGTGGCCCCTGGGGCCTCAGAAACACACAGATGTGACCACACCGTCAGCTGTCCCTGAAGCCGCGGCACAGCGCTATTTCCCAGTCCTCTGAAAAGCAGCTCCGTGTAGCCCCCTGCCCTCGTTTGTCCCCTACCGCATGGTCTGAGTCACATCCTTTCCCCCAGTCCGAGCCCAAGCCTCTGAGTTTTCCTCGTGTGTCAGCCAGAGTACCAGATCCTACTGTTTTGGAATTCCTCTGCTGTGCGGTTTAGAGCAAAGGAATCAAGTTCATCCCAAACCAATGCAAGGACAGCGGGAGGCTGACATCATATTTTCCTTGGTTTCCATCTTCCCTCCCGGAGCCAGCTGACTCTGCCTGGCCGCTGCTGGGCTGGGGGGAGGTTATTTGACACTTGGCCGCCTTGAGCTGGGGTCAGGGTCACGTGCTTCTTGGGAAGGGCCCCCGAGTCCAGCTGGACATCTCGAGATGGGAGGGGAGGGACACGGGAAGTCACGGTTCTGTAGAACATGGGCTGGAGCCAGCAGTTTTATTCATTCTTTTGTTTTCTGCAGTGAGAGTAAAAGTTCCTGAAGCTACAGAGTGTTCTACACTCTCTCCTGCTCCCCATTTTTCTGCCCCTAGTGCCAGGGTGAGAGTAGTCCCAGGGCTCTGTGAATCTGGGTGCTGTCTCAGCACCCCACCCTACCAGGCCAGCCCTGCAGTGCCATCACAGAGGAGAGAAAGGTGGCCAGAGACTGCATCATGCGATGCCTTGACCCTCAAGGCAGCCAGTGGACGTGCGTGCTTGAAAGGCACCGCCTCCACCCCAGCCTGCCACATCCCGGTCATCCACGGGAGACGAGAGATCATGGGCTGAGGACAGCATAGGCCAGGGTAGTCCTTGTCTGACCCTGATGCAACCAGGACAGCTACGCGGTCACCGTGTCTGCCGGAGCTCAGGCTTCTCAGCCTCCCAGCACACATGCACACATGCACCTGTGCACACATGCATGCCAGTGAGCATTTGCACATACGTGCACAGAACACACGTGGGCTTCTGCACTTAGCAGGACTGTGTGTCTCTCCAGCAACCCCTGGTGCGGCTCAGAGGTGGTGCCCAGGTCGGGGAGGGCCGTGTGGAGGTGCTCAAGAACGGAGAATGGGGGACGGTGTGCGACGACAACTGGGACCTGGTGTCGGCCAGCGTGGTCTGCAGAGAGCTGGGCTTCGGAACTGCCAAAGAGGCCGTCACCGGCTCCCGGCTGGGGCAAGGTAAGGAGCAGGGCTGCTGCTGGGGAGGCCTGTCTTGCTGGGACAGTGTAGCCTCTGTGGCTGGTCGCCATGACCTGATGTAGCTCTTTGTGCATCTCCTTCCTGTGGCAGCTGATGCTTGTTGAGGGAATCTCAGCCTCCCGCAGATGGTCTGGCTTGGAAGGGGCCCTAGATGACGCGGAGTTCTCAGTTTATGGATTTGGAAGTTGAGGCCCAGAGAAGGGAGTAAATGAGCAGGGTTAGAGGACAAACTAGCAGGCAGCAAATGCTCTGAGCTGGGTCTCCCAACTCCTAACCCTGTGCTTTCTGCTCCCTCACCAAGGAAGCTGGGGTGGTCATGCCCTTCCTCCAGGAGGGGACCTCAGAAGCCATCAGGCTGTAGGCCACAGTGGACACAAAAAACCGGATGTCACCTTCCTTTTCCACCCGGATACAGCCCCATGTTTTCCTCCTGACAGCAGAGCAAATGAATAGCTTACCCACCCCCTCTAAGGAGAAAGCCTGGTTTTTATTAAGTGTCCTGAACCAAATCTTCCATACGAGCAAAGAACAAAAGTATCGGAGGCTTTCAAGGGGTCGCTCCAGGTTCAGCACTGCTGTCACTGTGAAGTGATGCAAAACTGACTGCTTCCCTCCCCCCACGAGCCCCACGGAGCCTGCCCATCGCCAGCCCTGGCCCTTCAGTGGGAACCTCACCCAGACCCACTGCCACCTCCTGAGTGCCCAGCTGTCCCCCAGAGGACTTGCCTGAGCCAGGAGGACCATCATTTCCCAGAACCTCTCCAGCACCGACCAGCAGGGAGGAAGGCGCCGGGAGGAAGGGCCCGGGCTGCGCATGATGGGGCCATCCTGTGCTATGGGGAGAAGATGCCCCCTGTCCGTGTGCAACCATCAGCCCACAGAAAGGAATGTGGTGAGGTCGTTGCCCTCTCGTCCGGAGCCTACATGGCACATGCTGTGCTTTCCTCGGGTGAAACTCAAGCCCTGGCCTGCCCCACGTCTAGCGGTGCAGCCCATGTGTCCCGTGTCTTGGTCCTTTCTGCAGTGTGCCGTGCCCCAGGCTGCAGCCAATCACCTTTTCAGCAGTCCCAGGAGGCTGGAAGGAGTGACTGGGGTGACAGTGCTGGGATCACAGACAGCATTGCCGGAGGGAACGTCAGCTCCCCCAGCCCATCAGATGAGGAATCTGAAGCCACCCTGATAACCAGTGGCAGAGAGAGACAGAAACCGAAGTCTCAGTCTGACTTGGCATCCTCCCTTCCTCCCTTGGCCCAGTCCCGCAGACATTTGGATGCCGTCTCAGTCTCTGTTCTCCACTGCATCCTGGGTGTCCACGGAAGGCTAAGGTCAGGGCAGGTGTTAGCAGCACATTATGGCACCTAGCAGCCTCCATTTTGCCACCTGACACACAATCCTCTGCCCCCAGCAAAGCCCACTCCACTGGTTGACTCACCTGCGGGTTTGTGCTCTCCTCAGGCCTGCAGGAGCAGGCCTGCTCATCCGAGGGAATACACAAGCACTCGTGACATGAGTCCATTCATGGGTGTATGCTTTGTGGCCTAATTATTTCCCTGCAGGCCTAGAGAACCCCAGGAAAAAGAAGCCCTGGACGGCCCTGATGCTGGCCTTGAAAGGGCCACTAGATGGCTCATCACCCCCTGCTACGCTGGATAGGCAACCCCAGTCGGCCCAGAGGAAAAGTACCACATTCGGTGTGTCACAGGGCGGGCAGGATCAGTTCTTCCATCCTGGCTTGCAGTAACAGACCAGCAGTAACACCCACACCCAGGGTGGAGAAAGGGCAATAGCTGAGAGTCAGGCAAGCAGAGTGCTCACCGTGGCCCTGCCACCTACTTGATGGGTGACCTTGAGCGACCTGCTGGCCTTGGCTTTTTCACTGTAGAGCAGAGTGGCCGGGTGGGTGGCGCCTGGGACTCTGGCTCTAGCCCGACAGAGCCAGACTTGGGTCACCAGCTGCTGCCCTTCGTGTGCTTCAGGACTTTACACAGCGGGACCCCAACTATCTACTGGCACATCCACTCCCACTCAAGACTGAGCAGTGTGTGAGACAGGGGCCTGTGGCATTTGAGTATGCCCAGCACATCGTGTCCCAGAGATGTTCACGGGTACAAGAATGAGTGAACTAATGCATGGACGCGTTCACGTAGAATAAGCAGGGCCAAGGGAGCGAACACTTAGCGAAGGAGTTCCGACTAGACCTGCGCTGCCCAATAGGAATACGTGTGAGCCACCTCATGTGGCTGAATTCTTTTAATAACATTTTCTTTAACCGTGGGTATGAAACTATGACTTCAACATGCAGTTGTTAAACATGCTATTAGTCTTTGGTCCCCAGATTCCTCATTTCATGGAAAGGTTGCTCTGATGATTAAAAGAATTACTATCCGCTCACTTGCTAGATGGCTCCCGTCGGCCCCTCCAGGACTTCTGCCCTTGCCTATGATGTCCACTGCCCTGGAGGCATGCTTCGGTTTAGCCAAGCAGGGCACTGACAAACACACGCTAGAGGTGGGCGGAGGAGAAGAGCTGGGACATCTCTCTCCCTGCAGGGTCTCCATCGGTCCTGTGTCCCTCCACCAACAGTGACAGCTTTTACAGGTGGCCTCTCCCACACCTGTTCTCCTCTCCCAGGCCAGATGCTGGCTTCTTCCTCACTCGTAGGAGTGCACCTGAGCCAGCTGTTATTGGCCTCAGAGTCCTGGACTGGCCTTTGTGATTTCGTACATTCCACCCACACCTGTAATTTAAAACTCCCCTTTTCTAACTCAGACCATCTCATGCGTCTATGCCAAGTATATTGCAAGGATGTGGCTGATACAGTGATAGTTGCCCCTTTCAGAGGCATACATGCCTGGAATGTTGGGGTGAGGGAGGACACTTAGGTATCTTCTAGTCCGACTCCTCCATGAATGTGAGAAACCCAGTATTCAGGTAGGCTGAGTGATCCGGCCAAGGTCACCTAGCAGGCTTGTCATGGGCTTTATCTGCGCTCGGCAGAGGTGAAACCCAAGACAGTTAGCAGTGCTGGCTCCAGGAACAAGAGCCTGGGTCACTGAGCCCGCTCCAAAGGGGCAGCGGGGAGCGTGGAGGCTGGGAGAGGTGGGTTCTTATGTCCAGGAGCATCTTGCTAGTTCGGAGAGTTTTCATCAGTAGCTCTCCTCGCACGTATTTCTTTTCCCTCACCAGGGATTGGACCCATCCACCTCAACGAGGTCCAGTGCACGGGGACGGAGAAATCAATCATCGAGTGCAAACTCAACACCGAGTCACAGGGCTGTAACCACGAAGAGGACGCAGGCGTGCGCTGCAACATCCCCACCATGGGCTTCCAGAAAAAGGTGAGGGCCTGGTCGCTCAGCAGGGACTGCGCCACCGAGGCCCCAGAAAGCACAGACCGGCTGGCCTCGCTCTGAAGGGTCCTCCTGGCTGTGGGAGGTTATGCTGAGATGCAGGGCTCGGGCTCCACTGCTATCACTATTCATGTCCCTGTCATCTGCCGTTTGTAAGCAGGGACATATGTCAGTTCTCCCACCTTAGTGGCAGGTACCTGGCAACCACCGTGGGCCACGTCTTGCGCTGGGACTGAACACAGTGTGCTGGCATCTCAGTCCTTTCTGCAAGGGACTCAAGGCCTCCCACACCTGTGACATCCATGGGATGGGCCTTTTCCAGGGATCCAGAGGCACCACCTGGACAGCGGGTCTGCAGACCACACAAATGTGAGCACAGAGCACATGGCGTTTGGTAACCAGAGGGAGAAAAGAGACATAGATGTATACCCCTCCCTTTTTTGTACTGGGATCCGGGCCTTTGGACTAAGCTATATCATAAGCCCTTTTTATTTTTTATTTTGAGACAGGGTCTTGCTAAGTCCATAATTTTCCCAGGCTAGACTCAAATTTGCAGTCCTCCTGCCTCAGCCTCCCAGAGTGCTTACTCCTCCCTTCTTAAGACAAGGCCTGTAGCAACTGCACTAAGTCTCCTGTCTGGGGTTACTCTGCCTGCAAGATAGTGAGGAAGATGAATTCCTCTTTGCCATGCATGAGTTTCACCCAGTCCTGGGAATGTGCCCAGAAAGTTCTATGTAATGCTCTTCACTGTGTCTTAAATTTGGTCAGGGTTATGTATCATTCAGGATGGGCTCAAACTTGCAATCTTCCTGCCTCAGCCTCCCAGAGTGCTGGGGTTACAGATGTGTGTGTCAACACACTTGGCAGGGCTTGACCTTCCTACCCTTCTGGGGTGATGGTGGCCAAGGTGCAGACATGATACTCCTAGCTGACCCCATGGTGGCACTTGGGTGTGGCCCTGGGATGGGAGAGCCATGTGCTGGGCCAAGTCAGCTCCATGGTCAGCTGCTGCCATGTGTTCCAGGGTGCTAAAGGAAAGGAGGAGCCCTTCTCCCATGTGTAAACTGCCCACATTCTCTCCAGTGTTCCCTGTCACGGATGGGGCTGCAGGCCAGGGCAGCCTTGGAGGACACAACAGTGTCCTGGGGCCTTGGGCCGTGCTATTGGCCGCCATGTTTCCCTTGGCTCACAGTGAACATGGCGGCTGTGTGAGCGGCCATTGCCTTTGAGGCTTTTAGAACCCCAGAGAAGGACACTGCACACCGCCAGCCAGCTTAGTGTCAGGCCATCCGGGCAGCAGTAGACCAGGTGAAAGGGCCCTCCAACGCTTCCCAGGGACAGCCCAGAGTCGGCCGCCTCCTCATGGACGTACTCATGGGAGCCCGCCACCCTCCGAAAGCAGGAAAAAGCATGGGCAGGGTTCTTCTGCCCTGAACATCCTCACTGGCCCTTGCCTTCGAGGTGACAAAGGAGGGTCACCTTCTGTGAGGCAAGGGCGGGGAATTTATCATTTTTTCCTTACTGGTACTTGTTTGCAGTTCATAATGATTTTTTTGTTTGTTTGTTTTTTGTTTTTCTCCGGTACCGGGAATCGAACTCACGACCTTGCGCTTGCCAGGCAGGTGCTGTGCCTCTGAGCTAAATCCCCAGCCCCAGGACACAATGATTATATTCACTGTGGCGACTGAGTGCCTGGACATACCACATCATAACTGTTATTACATCCCATTTCCCTTCCCTTCCTCTCACCCCGCTTCTCTTAGTCCCCTTCCCATTTGCAAAAGATCTGTCTCCCCATTTCCTATTGTCTGTCTTTTATTTTGCGCTTTAATTTATTTATACCTTGAGGCTCTGACTGAAGAGAAGTCACGTGATATTTAAGCTTGTGTGTCTGGTTTACTTCACTTAACATCGTGGATTCAGAGCGCGTCCATTTTCCTGTGAGTGGGTCACATTTATCCTTCATAGCAGAGTAGTACTCCACTGTGTGTGAGCGCCACACTTCCTCCACTCAGCTCTTGGTGGACACACAGGCCCCTTCCAAGGTTTAGCTGCTGAGAGCTGTGCTGCTGTAACATGAGTATGCGTGCGTCACCGTAATACGATGACCTTAGCTCTTCTGGGAAGAGACCTAATGGGGGAATCGCTGAGGTGAATGGAGTTTCTATTTTCAGTTTTTTGAGGAATCTCCACACAATTTCCATAGTGCATATACTAATTGATGTTCTTACCAAGAATGTAGAAGGGAATTGAAACTCAGTGTAAACCCCGTGGAAGTCATTCTGCTTTTGTCATCCCCGTGGCTACCATCTCCGCATGGGGGCTGACGGGCCTCCTGGAAGAGTCCTGGCCCTGCCTTGCACCCCCTGCCATGCATGCCTGTGGAGGGCCTTTAGCGCTTCCAGTGGGATGGAGCTGGACACCAGGCCCAGGGGAGGGTTGGCCCTGGTTCTGGCTCCCAAGAGTCAGGCCTCAGGTTTGTCCCAAGGCCTGCAGTCTGGACCACCTTGCCTGTGGTGTCTCCCTGTCCTGGACATAGGACCAGGACCAAGCCAGAGGACAGGAGGCTCAGGTCAGGGGAGTAGGGAGTGGTGCAGGCTAGGGCCCGGCTGACAGCAGCTGCCAAGAGGTGACCAGAGGGGACTTTCATGAAGGACAAAACCAGGTGCTCTCCTGAGTGCCCTCAGCCCCAGGGTCATCCAGACCCTAAGACCTCAATGGACAGTGCGTGCTCAGAATGCCTTGTCCAGGACTCAGGGCCAGGCCCCCTCATGGAAGGAGCCCAGCCTGGCCCCCAGCTCTGCCTCAGTGCTGTTCACCGTTGGTCAACAGTATCCTTGGCAAAGGGCACTGATGGATGATGATTTGGAGGTGATGTGGCAAGATAGTTAAAAGACATCTTATCAGAAACTCCGCTTTCCCATCTGTAAAATGGGGTTGACCAGGGTGCTGCTGGTCCACAGAGTTGGGTAAAGGCCAAAGGCTTATGTCTTTAAAGAACATGCACAGGCAGGGACACAGTGAGTGCTCCTTAATCTGGCTGCAAGTTTCCTGTCCGAGTATGGCGCCTGTCACAGCGTGTGCGCAGTGCCTGCTGGGTAAACGACTGGATCTGATGGAATCAAGACCGCACATACACAGATCATCTCTAGGAGTTCTGTGAGCACTCAAGGCAGGTGCACAGGGCCCCAGGACGCCTGGAGGGGGGCCCTCATGAGGCCATGCTGGGCATGATACTGCCACATGGGGCCCTGGAGGCTTCTGGAGAATCTAAGGATGGATTTCTGTCAAGAAACAGAATCAACTTGGGGAAGCTGGGGCCGATGCTGTTTGGTGAGAAAGCGTCCCTTTATTCTCCTGGTCACACTGTCTTCCCTCGTGTCCCCAGGTGCGCCTGAGCGGAGGCCGCAATCCCTACGAGGGCCGGGTGGAGGTGCTGGCAGAGCGGAACGGGTCCCTGGTGTGGGGGACGGTGTGCGGTCAGAACTGGGGCATCGTGGAAGCCATGGTGGTCTGCCGGCAGCTGGGCTTGGGGTTCGCCAGCAACGCTTTCCAGGTAAGGAGCTGGGCTTTGGGGTCTGCCTCCTTCTGTCCCGCTACCTTCCCTATGTCAACTAGGACTCTCACCCTAGGAGTCCACGAGGAAGGTTCAGATCCACAACCCACACCCAGAGGAAGGGGACTCTTTTCTGGCCGTAGCTCTCCCCGCAGCCCTGGGGTCTGGGCCAGTGTCTGCTCCTGGCCTCAGTTTCCAGCCTGCAGAGCAACCAGACCTGGGGTTCTGCACACCAAATCTACGCTGCCGCATGCTGGGCTTCCCCTGGGGGAGGCTGCGCCTCAAGAGCCTTGGTGGGATTTTTGCAGGGGAGAGCAGTTCAGTCCTTCAGGGCAGTGGTGACTGCCCAGCCAAGCCCCAGCACCCCCTGATCCCTTAGCTACTGACTCGGGAGCCCTTGGATGCAGTGTTCCCCCGTGGGTGGCCATGCCTCAGGCCTTCTCGCATCCCCAAGCCAGCATATCCCCAAGCCGAGTCTAGGGCCCCGGTTGTGTGTCTGCACCTTCCTCCCAGGGCTCCTTCCCCCAGAGGACAACTGAGAAAGGATCTCTGAGCTCTGGTCTTCATTCTCACTTCCCACCCCTTCACAAGGCAGCACGGGGCCGGGCAACTGAGAGTCAGTTCCTGACTTCCCACCAGCCTGGCTGCATGACGATCAGGGGCAAAGCCTCCACCTCCAAGCCTCCAGCAGACTCCCTGAGACCTGGACCAAAGAGAGTCCCCAGTTCTCAGTATCCTGGCTCTGAACTTGTACTAGGCAGAACAGTGCTTGGAGACCCATCTTGCACGGTTACCTGCCCTCAGCTCTGGTCACAAGCAGCCCTTCTGGGGGCCTAAGGAAGGGATTTCAGGGAGGTGGAAAATCCCCTGCCCTGTGGCTCCTTGGTCCAGCATCCGGGAGGAACGGGCCTCTGACACAGTGGCCCCTGCCTGCCCTCTTGGAGCTCAGCTTCCCAGGGCAGCATGATGTTTCTGCTGGTATGTGTGACAAGCTGGGCCTGCTCTGATTCTCCAGGAGAGTGGAAAGAGAGCTGCCATCCAGCTGCTTTTGTTGTCTGTCACTTTGTTTCTAAGACACCTAGGCCTCAGCTGCGGCTATGAAATGGGGCTGTCGTGACATCAGTCCCAAGTCTGCCACTGATTATGAGCTCTGCTCAAGGGCCCAGTGTTCTCATCTGGAAAACAAGGAGGATATTGATCAAGTTCTGTCAAGAAACAGAACCAATAGGCTGTATGATTTTGCATCTGTCCCCGGTATTCGTGGGTGCTACTCCCAGGACCCCCTTGGACACCAGATTTTAACAACACTCTGGACCTTTACGTAAAATTGTATGATATTTGTATATAACCTGTACAATCCTCCCATATACTTTGAATCATCTCTAGGGTACTAGTAATGTATAAGACAATGGAAATGCTATGTAAACAGTTGTTACACTGTATTATATAGAGAATAGTAAAAAGAAAATAGTCTATATAATTAGTACAAAAACAGTTTTTAAAAAAATACTTTCAATCTGCAGTTGGTTGAATCCATGTATGCAGAACCCATGGATACAGAAGACTATCTGTCTGTCTATTATCCATCTGGCAAGAGAAAGATTTGAGGAATTGGCTCTTATGGTTCTGGAAGCTGGCAAGTCCAAATTTTGCTGGGCAGGCTGACAGGCTGCAGACCCAGGGAGGGGTGGATTTTGTTCCAATCCAAAAGCATTCTGGAGACAGAATTCCATGTTCTTAGAAGGACCTTATTCTTTTTTTCTCTTAAGGTTTTTCACCACTTGGATAAGGCCAGCCCTCCTTCTGGAGGGTAATCTGCATTACTCACATCAGCTGATTTAAATATTCAGCTCACTTAAAAACTACTTAACAGAAACATCTAGTAGCATTTAGCTGGGTACTGTAGCTCAGCCTAGTGTTTTCATCCTACTTCTGTTCCAGACTTTCTGTTTCTCACTTCTCTCTGCTGGAAACATCTCCGAAAGTGAAAGATTTTATCCTAATAATCTTTTGAAGCCCCATGGATCAAAGGGGCCAAATGAATCTCAGCATCACAACCCTAGGGTCTCCTCAGCTTCTGTGTAGGATTACTCTATTAATGGCTTTTCCTAGAATCAAGTTCAAAGGTCAGACTTGATGAGCTATCTAATGATTGACCTATGAAAATACATGTCTTCTCTCTAATCAATTGATCAAGTTCTGATCGATTGATCAGGTCCTTCTGGAGCACTGGGCTGAGGCTTTGTGGCTCTGATTGATTAGCAATGTCTGCCCTGGCCTGCCACGCTGCATCCCAAGCACCTGTTTGATTGCAGACTCTGCGGTGCTGTCACAGTGAGCACACTGGCAGAATCCAAGTGCCTATCGGGAGACCTAGGTTGTCACTCATTCTGCCACCACCTGATTGTGTGGCGGGAGGAAGTGACTGTACCTTAACCATATCCAACTGAAAAAAGGGTCATACCCTGGGATTTTCTTGAGGCTATAAGTTGACAGAATATGAGAAAGTGGCCACTGGAAGTGACCTGCTGGTATTTCTTTTGTTGATTCATCCAGGAGACCTGGTATTGGCATGGAAATGACGGCAACAGAGTGGTCATGAGTGGGGTGAAGTGCTCAGGAACGGAGCTGTCCCTGGCACACTGCCGCCACGACGAGGACGTGTTCTGCCCCCAGGGTGCAGTGCAGTTCGGGGCTGGAGTCGCCTGCTCAGAAAGTGAGTGTCCCAGGGGTCCTGTCCCAGGGGTCTCCTCCCAGCCCCCCCGGCCACCCTGAGGCTCCAGGATCACTTCCTGTTTCCAGACCCTGGAAGCAACATGGCTGCCTGACTTTCTGACACCCCCACCCCACCCCACCCCTGGTGCCACCACATTGTGCCAGAAAGGTGGGATACTTGGAAGGGGCAGTCCAGCCAGCATTCTCAGTGGCCTGGCTCATGCTGAGAGAGGACCAGCTGGATGCCTGTGTGAGCAGTTGTCCTTGCAGCCTGAAGGTCACTCTCCCACCTGAGTCATCTCTGTCGTGGGCCCAGAAACTGGCTGGACCAGTTGAGAGCAGGCTCTGCCTTGTTAGCTGACCTTGACAGTTATCTGTCTGCTGGGGTCCTCACTTCCGGTTGTCCCAACACACTGGAGATCAATTGTGACAGTGGATACGTTCAGGGGTTCAGTGAACACTGTCATTTTACCATCACCAAGGGTGAAGGGGAAGATTATGCTCCAACTTAGTCAGCTCTAATCTCCTCACTCGGTGCGCTTCCTAATCCTTGGAAAGCATGGCTCTCAGCGCCCAGTGATCACACTGAGAAAGTTACTAGTGTCACATCCTGTCAGAGAGGAGAGATAGTGAGGTCGCACTCTTAGCAGTCCTCCACGGAGAAAGCATGCAAATAAATTCAATGATTCATGTATATTTGCTGTATCTTAACCTTTTCAAAAGGAAATTAAGGTAATAAAAAGTAAAATTCAAAATAACATAATATAAAAACATGTAGAAAGGTGGGTACTGGCAAAAAATGGAGTTAAAAGAGAGGTTAATTGAAAATTTTTTTGTATCATGGAGTTCCATACACTTACTAGGGGTAGATCATTAGTTTCAGAGTGAGTTTCCTAGCAACCAAGGGAAAGAAAGAAACCTGATCATGAAAAGAATTTACAGAACCCCTCAGATGGAAACAACCATGTGAGTGGAGAAGCCCACTGCTGTGGACACTGAGAACAAGGGGATTTCTCTTTATAAAGACTGAGAGCTGAGGAATGAGCAGTGCCCTCAACATCCTCATGGCAGAAGTGAGTTTTAAGGGCCCGTTGCTCAGAGTAGCCTCAGCTTAGCGTGCCCCCAAGGGGAAGGTGCCATGTGGGCCAGGAACACAGCTCCTGGTGGTCAGCTAAATGCATGTTAGAGTATTCAGGGAAATTCTTCAGGTGACCTTGGTAATTCTTCTCCACTAACCAATTACACACGGCCCAAATCTGCACCTCTCCCTTGATCCTATTCCTTCTCACCACCTCCCATATCCAGCCTGTCTGGGTTCTTATTTTTCAGTATTTTCCTGACCTCTGTACATCCTACTGCCCTTGCCTGTGTCCAGGTGGCTGGCTTCCATACTATATCATGGAGAGACTCTGAAAGGGGCTCCCCAGAGTGAAATGAGCCCCTCCAATTTCTTCCCTCCCCACCCACTCTCTTCCTGTTCAAATCCCTGTCAAGTTTCCATCAGACTTAAGGAAATGAAGGGATTTGCACAGAGCTCGTGTTGTCCAGCCTCCTTCTGGGACACACACACACACACACACACACACACACACACACACACACACCCTGCAGTGTCCCGGTCACACAGCCCCTCGTCCTCCTTCAGGTTTCAGGGTCCTCGTACAAGCTGCTTGTTTCACCCAAAGCCTCCCTGATATTCTCAGCCTTAGAGTTAATTCTTCTGGTCTCTGTTCATCTTCCCCAAAGGGAATCCTCCTGAACACCCACTCAGCAGAATCTCTGGTTTTAATTCCCACCAGTCACCATACCTCTCCTGAAGCTGTTGTTGCAGTCTAGCACAGTGTCCGTGGGACACTCAAAGAGAAGGGTGGGTGACAAATGCCACCACTGAGCTTCTGTTGGCTGTTCTGGGTGTCAGGGATGTCAAGTCCCCACCCCACGGCAGGTGTAGGGAGCAGGTTCCCAGCTCCTAGCAGAGCAAAGACCACAGTTACTCCTGAGCTGGAGGGAAGGGAGGACTTAGGAGGGAACTCCTAGCAGGAGGCCATGCTGGGAGGGCTAGCCAGGGCACAGACAACTGAGACACACATCTAAAAAATATATAGAGCCCAGAATCCAGGGAGCTGAGCATTCTGTACCCCGGTGGGAGAAATACTTGTCAGCAACTGGGAACCTCCTGATCTACGCCTTCCCGTTCCCATCCGTGCACTCTGTGGGTGGATTTGCTGTACCGAAGCCACTGGCCCCACAGTGCCAGGGAACTCAGTGGTCACTTGGGACCTCAGTGCTCTTGGGGAGGGGAGAGCCCAACTGAACCTCAGCTGCAGGTCTTGTGAACTTGAAGAGAGCCAAATTCCATGTATATGCAGCATGGCAGAAAGTAAAAGATGGCAAGATCTGATGTCAGTCAAGCATCTGGGACATAGCGCTACAGAAATGAGCAAAGGAAGCTCACACTGACAGGAGAATCTGCAACCCGTCTTGTGTAAAGAGAGGCTTAGTAAACAGATGCAGGAGGAAGTCATTCCTTCAGCATCTGCTAGGTGCAGCACACTCAGCAAAGAAGTCAAGCCTTTTTGGAGCTCAGGAAATCTGTGTGTGGTGGAAACAGAGAACTGGTTAAGAGGGCAAGCTGGCAACAGGCATCAGACCATAACATGATGCAGCCCTTTCTTCTGGCGATTTCACTGATATAAATGTCTCCTAAAGAAAAAAACTGAATTTGTATATACATACTTCCTGTAGGATGTTTATCACAGCTTTGTCCTTAACTCCAAAAATTCCAAACAGTGTACATAGCTAAGACGTGGCAGGTATAGTTATGAAATAAACATTATGTAGCACTGAAAGTGACTGTTGTAATAGATACGCCTATGTAAGCAGTCAAGATGTATTTTAAGAGGAACAGTTTTAGCAGACTGTAAATCTACACGCATATTATATGTGTTGGGAAGTATAGTCTTCTCAGAAGAAAATCAGACCAAGGGTGGAGCAGTGTTCTCTCTCTCCCATCATTATTGTTGGGGTTTTTTTTATTATTATTATGGAGCGTTTGAAGTCATTTGAGAGTAGAGAGAATAAACACACCAAGCCTTCGCACACCCTTCCCTAGATCCCATACTTGTAAGCATTTTGCCCCTGTACTGATAACGGGTGAGATGGCCAGCAGGGAAGGTCACCTTGAGGGGCCCCCAAGTCTGTTCCAGAAGGTGGTGGCAGGCAGGACAGGGGTTGTGCCGGTCTCGGGATCAGAAGGAGCCTCAAGGAGGGGTCTCCCGTGTTGTGACCACCGTGTCCATCTTCCCAGCCGCCCCCGACCTGGTGCTCAACGCGGAAGTGGTGAAGGAGACCACCTACCTGGAGGAGCGGCCCATGTCCATGCTGCTGTGCGCGCGGGAGGAGAACTGCCTCTCGGCCTCAGCTGCGCTTGTGCAGACAGACGAGGAGCTGGCCCGCCACTACCGCCGCCTGCTGCGCTTCTCCTCCCAGATCCACAACAACGGCCAGTCCGACTTCCGCCCCAAGAACGGCCGCCATGCGTGGATCTGGCACGACTGTCACAGGTAGGGCCGCTCCCATCGCCACCCAGCTGTCCCTACCTGACGTCCTACGCGGCCTGGTCGGGGTGTCTGGAATGGGTAGGGTCACCTAGAGAGAACTGAGAGGCCACATACGGTCCAGGGGGCGGGGCCACACTCTCCTTGCATGTTCACAGAAGCCATTCTCCACATCCAGCCCCCGAGCCCCCTCCTCTTCCCGGGAGTCTCCTTCGGCCTGTAGCGCTCCTAACGTTAGGCAGCTGACTGTCCAAGCACCAAGCCTTGCCGCTGACCTTCAGTCAATGCTTTTGATATAGAAGAGCTCCCAACCTGATAGACGCCTGATATGAGTTTGCATTCTCTAAAATCGAAGAATAAATTCTAGGAACCACAGAGGTTAAGAGCAGAATATACTTGTTGGGGAAAGAAAGCTCCTGTCTGAAAGAGACAGCAGAGGTCCGGAGTGGGTTACCGAGGACCCCGCTTTTCTTTTTTTTTTTGGTTTTTCTCCGGTACCGGGAACCGAACTCACGACCTTGCGCTTGCCAGGCAGGCGCTTTTGCCGCTGAGCTAAATCCCCAGCCCCAGGACCCCGCTTTTCAAAGGAATTTTATAGAGCACAACCATGAGGTGAGGTAGGTGTAAGGTGGGGAAAACTATAATCAACTAATAAGATTGCAAGTATAGTCGCTTAGGTAACTAAAAGAAAAGAAAGAGAACAGGAAATGGGCATTGGTTTTTATGGCTTTTTATGTGCTGAGGGGGCAACCTCACAGGAGAGGAATCTTGGGGACCAGGGCTGTGCTGAAGCATCAGCGTCTGTCTGTTGGTATTGCTTGTATATCATCTTGTAAAATAACTGAGAATTTAGGCAGAGAGCCCGATAAGACCTTTTGCCCCCAACATCCTTTTATAGGGATGGAGAGAAGCCAGCGGACGTTAGGCAGGAAGGTCCCAATAAACATGTGGAAGTTTTTCGGCAATCTTGTATCTTAGTGGGCAAAGTTTTTCGAAGTGTGTGTTGTAAATTTTGGGGTATCTCCAAATAGCTCCAGGACCTACAAAATTCCTTGTTCTATTTTATCTCCTTTCCTGTGTTTATGGATGATGACCCTGACCTCCCTTGACCTCAGGTGCTGAGCTGAATTCTCTACAGACAGTGGCGCTTCTGCTGGCAAGCAGATTGGGGGCTGGGAGAGTCAGGTCTAATTGGAGACTTACAGTAACACTGATCCAATGGGAATTCACAGGGTGGCCGTGAGGTGGGACAAACTTTGGTGAACCAATAAGATTATGAGTATACTGTAATTGCTTAGGTAATGTTGATTAAATGGGAAATCACAAGGAAGGCATGGAGTGGGACAAAACTATATAAGATTACAAGTATAATTGCCTAGGTAACAGTGATTAAATGGGGAAGAAGTCAGGTAGCCAGCCAGCATAAACTGACTTTTTCCTGAAGAGGGTGAGTCAGTGGCTCTTCCCGGCCCCTCACCCAAGGTGATTGATACCTATTTAGAATATCAGTCACTGCTATTCATCCCTATGGGAAGTATGTGGATGTAGTCATTCTATCTTTTGTCTTGAAAGCTGGCCTTTAAGGAATGCTCCTCCATCCACATTTGCAATATATTCTCATCTTCTGCACCAACTCTTGAGTGCCTGTCTCTGTCTGACTGCCTATCATATTTCTGCCTAACTGTCTATAATATTCCTCTTACCTCTGCTGGATCAGCATCAGAAACCTGTTATGGTCTGTATCAGTCAGGGTTTGCTAAAGAAACAGATATAACACAAGATATACAAATGTACAAGAAATTACAAGTCTGGCTTACAGTGGTCAGCCACAGAGTCGGATGAGGAAGCCTGCAGAGGGTGTCTGCACGCTGGAGATTAAAGAGTCCAGTTCAAGGTCTGGAGCTCAGTGCAGTGTCCGTGCAAGTCTGTATCTGGAGGCTGATAGGTTTGTGACCTAATGCTGAAGAATCTTCGATGAAGTCGAAGAGTCTACATTAGAAGGCTGAAGCGTTCCAGGTGGAAGCCACACAGTCTGCAGCAGAAGCCAGGAGATGACCACCAAGCTGAAGGCAAAGACAGCTCCTCCGAAGAACCAGCGATCAGTCCTTCCTCATTTCCCTTTTATTGTATGCAGCCCTCCCGCCCTGGGGCAGGGTTGGGGTGGGTGTCCTTGACACTCATACCATCTCCAGGCCCTCCTGTTGCACAGGCTAAGGAGGAATACAAAGTAAGGACCCTGGCTCCCTGCTGAGTCACTTAGTTACCTTTTAAACTTTTCAAGTTGATACAGTGAACAACATCCTAGAGCCCTAAGGGCATGTCCTTTACACCCCAGGATGTAGAACTATTGAGTTAACTTCGTTAAGCTTCTAGACTCCTCAAGTTGGCGCAATGTATCAACCACAACGATATCTTTAGCTTCTTTTTCATGTCAGACCTTACAGTCACATTCAGACGTTTGAAGACAGAGTTACTTAAGGTGCTTCAAAAGAAAGGACTATGATAGCATTTAAGGGTCCTGATTTTCCCTTAAAATGATTATCTGAATGTGTTGAAAGTCCTAGTGAGCCAAAGAATTTCTGGTCTTCATACAAAAGCATATGCATCTCCTTCAGGGCATAAGTCCGAGTAGGGTTAGGGTTATGACCATCTCGGTGGTTGGTTTTCTTTAGAGACCAGCTGGCTGGAAGCCAGGGCCAGTGACACTGCCTATGGGGCTATAAGTGGAAGGTAATTGTACCCCAGCCCCACCCATGGCGGCCCGCCCAAAGATTACAAGGTAGGAGTCTCCAACTGCCATATGCTTTCTCCCAGGGAGCCAGATTCTCTAAGAATAGTCACAGTGATATCTCAGAAATGTTTTGATCTGGAGTCCGGGAGACTCTGACCCCACCTCCCCCCACGTTTCCAGTGGTTAGTTTTATTCCTTTGCTTACAGATGTTCTGGTCGATGGTTTGGGAGGGAAAGGTTGGGAAGCTCATGCTGACTAAACATGTGTCCCTCTAACGGAGAACTGTGACCCCAAGGTCCTCCAGGCGCTTTGAGAGGAACTTTCAACAGGGTGCCTGGTCTCAAATCTCTGTTGGGTTCCTTTGGAAAGCTGGCCTTTCCTCGGATCAGAGAACTTATTTCTAGAAGCCATAACATCCCATTTCTGCAGACTTCCAGACACTGTGAAGCCCATCTGTGGGCCAAGAGGGAGAACCCTGGCTCACAGTACTGTGAATGGGGGAAAATGCCACTCTCAGCTTAACTGATGCAGCAATGAGGAACAGAACCTTGTTGTTTGAAAGCCCTAGGTTGGGAGACAAAGGCTGGTGCAAGAGGACATAAAGGAAATTGGACTCAAGAGTTGTTCTCTCTCCAGTCATTGTGCCCTTGGTTGGTGACCTAAAGCAGCCCTTCTTCTGTCTCGGGTGCCAGGGCGTGCGAGCCGGGCTCTCCTTGGAGGTGACAGACCCAAGTCAAGGATGGCACTGCTGCAGGAGCAAGCTCTGCTGAGCCTGCCCTGCCTCACCCTATGCTGAGCAGATCCATGGAGGGTCACAGTCCACAGATGTGGCGGGTGACAGGCCACACCCCATGGTAGGCCTTGTTCCTTTCAGGGGGCAGCGGGGTGGCATATGAGGATGGCAGAATGGAGCCCTGCCCTGTGTCTGAAATGAGGACAGGAGTGGTGCCCCGCTGTGCAGCGTGCCCTAGGACAGTCCCTGCCTGAGGCTCAGGGAGCACATGCAGGGATGTGGGAGAAGCCTCGGGACTCAAATCAAATTGCCAAGCGCACTGATCTCTGGTTGAAAGTTTTAAGGGGGGCCACCAAGGACCTAGGATGACAAAGAAGGCACCAGATCGACCCTCCTACCCTTCTGTGAACCAGCTTCCCCTGCCTGCCAGGCAGCACCTCCTCCCTCAGCCAGGGCCAGCTCTTCCGTCACAGCGCTCAGTACCCTGTGGTGATGCCATCCTTTTGTCCAGGTTACTAACCAAGCATCAGGCCTCTTAGTGTCCTGGGATTTCTTTCCCTGTCTCCAACCTGGGGCTCAGGTCCCTTCCTAGATCTCCATCAGGGACAGAGGACGCCTACCTTGGTGTCCGGGACTTTCCCTCCGCCTTCGCAGCACCCACTGTACTTTGTGGGGGCATGTGCTAGTGGTGAGAGGGGGCCCCAGGCTCGACCTTGGGCCAGCAGGGAAGGAGATGCGGCACCAGGGACGGAGGGATGCCTACCTACGCCCAGAGGTAAGCGGAGGTGCTCTAGGACAGAAGCCAGAGAAAACCAGGAGGCAGCGAAACCAGCTATTCCCCTGCCGGTGTTTGCAAAGGGAAAAACTGAAGCTGGAGGAGCCTTAAATCAGGCCCTCAGGAAGCCAGGTGGCAGAGGCCGCCCCATAACAGCCCGTCTGTGCTCCGTCTGCATTCTGTTTAGACGACGGGACACAACCCTACCCTTCTTCGGTCTTTCCACCCAGCGGCGTGGTCAAAGAAGCCCCTCTCTGAACGAGCAGACATTTTTTAGGCAATGAGTCAGACCTCATGTCTCATCAGGCTGCTTCAGAAGCCAAAATAGACTCTTTCAGAGTCATCGCTTGAACTGCCACAAAATCCTCCTTGTGTGAGCTCCCCCTGGGCCCCTGGCCCAGCACCAGTTTCCCCAAGACACAAGTGACCCGGGGGAAGCCCAATTTAGCAACTTCTGACATTATTTTTAGCACAAGCAAACACAGACGCAAGAGAAGAGTCTCTAATTTCCTCTCAGAAAACCCTTCCTTGCCCTCCCCTCTTCCCTCTCCCTGATCCCCGCATACAATGGGACCCAAGGCCACGGCAGGAGGCCCAGGAAGTGAGGGGCCACAGTCAGCCTGGGAGTCCCCACCGCCAAGCAGGGTGAAATACTGGGCTCTTGCTGATACTGCGCAGTGGTGAGAAAGCTGACAGGTACCGAGTTCTCTGGGTCCAGCCTTGTGCTAGGCATTTCATGGCTTCTATCCTGTTCAGTTTTCATGGCCTTGAGAGGTGGCCGTGTTGTCATTGCCTTCTCACTGAGAAAGACACTCAGGTTGAGCATAAGCCAAAGAAGGGGCTCTGTCCCCACGCCTTGGTGCCTCGTTCTTCTGTGCTCCCCATTTTCTGAATGTCCCTGCACAGGGTCGGATAAGCGTGTTGGAATAGTTGGGGGACACACAGGTTGGGGCAGGGCAGCAGCCAGCTCATTTGTGCCCTGGGCTCAGGGCCTGGGCAGTGGGTTCTTCGGGAAGCCACATTTGCCTTGTTTATTCTGAACCAAACACGTCACTTTCCAAGATTCCGCATCTGTTCTCAATTCCTCCCAAGTGAGGAGATGGCCCGTCATTAACAGTCAGCGGGGGAACTGCAGCCTGCTTTCTCCCTTCCTGAACCCCAGGAGGCGCCTCCTCCTTAGCCGCCCCACTGCGGCGTTCCCAGGAACACCCTCTCCTTCCCAGAGTCCTCTGCTCTCTGTCTGCTTCACTGTGACATCTCAATGCAGGAAGCACATTGCTGTCACCGCCCCCCAAGGCTCGGAGGCAAAGCCAAGACCGCCTGCTCCTACTCTGAAGCACACATGTGTCCCCAGGGTACACGCATGTCCTTCTCCAGACACACACCCAATTTCCTACGGCCCCTCCCCCCTCACAGCTCCTCCTCTTTTGTTCTTTTTCCCTCCCCACCATATTTCTACCCTAAAAAGTGTGCAAAAGACATCAGTGTGATTTTCTTTATTAGCCCAGAAAAGCTAGAATGAGGGAGAGGGCCAGCCAAGTGCGCCGAAGGATCCCTGCTTGTTGAAAATAATAAGGCGCGGCGCTAAGCAGTTTGCCTCACCGAGGGCCACAGAACTCCATGCCACATGAATTGCAGGGCCTGGCACTTTCTGGGAAGCAGCTTCTTCCTTTCCCATGTCTTCTCTCTTCCTCTGCCAACCACCCCCAGTCGCCTGAGGTCAAATCCCCCGCTGGGCAGCTGTGCGTAGGCCAAAGGGGCTCCAGACACTGACCGCAGGCCCTCCTTGCTCGCAGGCACTACCACAGCATGGAAGTGTTCACCCACTACGACCTGCTGAACCTCAACGGCACCAAGGTGGCTGAGGGCCACAAGGCCAGCTTCTGCCTGGAGGACACAGAATGCGAAGGAGGTATCTTTGTTGGGGGAAGTTAGGGGCTTCGGTAGGGCTCCCACTAACTCCGGATAATCCTGGGCACTGAGGACTCTTCACATCCTTTGTCTACGCTGGGCCTTTGTATGCCCAGCTCTCTGGGGCCTTCCGGGGCCACAGGTTGGGGCTGGGGGGTGTGGGTGAGACCTGGTTTTAAAGGTACCTATTCCCCCAGAGGTTTGCTGAGGCGCACTTGTAGGGTCCTATGGCCTCCCCAGTAAGGTCCAGATCCTTGGGCCTGGCTCCCACACCCCTCTGGCTCTGCCTTCCACAAGCTTTTCTTCCTAGGTGTCCCAATGCCCAGTGTCCCTCCCCCACCGAGCTGTGACCCTCCGGGTCCAAGCTCACGGGAGATCCCAACTTCTCTGCCCTGCCTTGATGACAGTTCCCCACCTGCCTGCAGTGTGACCACCTGGTCCTGCCCTGCCACTGTGCCTCACTGGGCCCCTCTACGGCTGCCCCTCAGTATCCATGTGTTCACTGAAGAAGCATGCCATGAAATCACACTGCAGACAGGCTTCGGGCACCTATTGCATGCAGGCCACCTGTGAGGGGCCAAGACCACCAGACGGGAGCCGCCACTCCCGCCGCCACTGCTGTCCAGCAGAGATGAGGTGACCCTGTGTTGAGCTAAAACGTGGGCACCAGAGATGCCCCAATAAAATGCGCAGTCAGTCCCAAAGCTGAAGTTTCATGGACAGCCAGGATGTGGGGGGAGCTCCATGGAGGAGGGACACCTGCAGGAAGGCGAGGCATGTGGTAGGAAACGGAGGGGGTCCTGTTGAAGTAAGAGCAGATCAGAGGAAGCAGAAGTGGGGACCTGGGGCAGCAGGGCTGTGGGTTGCTGGTGATGGGCTCTCCTCTACCTCTGCCTGCAGCTATCCAGAAAAGTTACGAGTGTGCCAACTTTGGGGAGCAGGGCATCACCATGGGCTGCTGGGACATGTACCGCCATGACATCGACTGCCAGTGGATCGACATCACTGACGTGCCCCCTGGAGAATACCTGTTCCAGGTGAGGGGGTCGGGGAAGGAGCCCATGCCTCTGCTGAGGGGAGGTGGGGCAGCCCCGCAGCCTCCTTCCCAGAGGTGCTAGGAACAGGCCATGGAGGCCAGGCGGCACCAAGGCCGATGCCACACAAAGACCATTGTATCTAGCAGGTCAACTGAATGAGCGAGGCAGGAGGGCTTGCAGGGCCTGGGGCGAACCCAGGATGCCTGGATGTTTGCAGGTAATTCAGTTCACCCTGGGAGCTTCCAAATAGAAGTGCATCTGCAGGCTGACTTAGTTCTTGGGCCAGGTATTGGCTCCCTGGACTCTGAAGCAGTTCACGCCTTTGGCCTCCTTTCGAGCTTCTCTCCCCTCCACCCTGATTTTCCCATGACTTCACCCTGTCTGGAACTGTGATACAGAGGCTGAAGGCAATCTCACGAGGAGCTGGTCACTCATAAGTGTTGGGGACATCCCTCTCTCAGAAAACAGGATCTGCAGAGAGACCGCTGTCCACACAAAGAAATGAACCTGTCATGGTGGAATGTCAAGCGCTCAGGACAGCCTGAGCAGCTGTTCTGTGGGGTCTTCCCAAGGCTTCCACATATTGAGCCAGGGGGAAGCCCCCCCGCACCCCCGCCGCAGAGGAGGCAGGGAGCCATGGCTCTCACCTTCCTGCAAACAGCAGACGCTCCATCCTTGGCCCACCTGGTAGGGGACAGAGGAGACACTGTCACCTCTGCCTCCCCTCCTGGTACATAGCCATATTCGCGCAGGCAGAGTCATCATTTCAACACATCCCCACCCGTCTTGCTTTCCTGCCTTCCCTGTCGGGTGGCAGGGTGGGTGACAAGAATGTATGATTTTGCCCTGAACACTTTCCCAAGGAGGCACTAAGCCAGCCCCGGGTTTGGCCCACAGTCCCCGCCGCCAGATGCAATTTCCCTGAGGAACCAGCACCTGCAGAGAAGTGACCACAGGGGCTTGGAGAGGCTGGGAGTCAGACGGCCAAGCCCTTTTCCACCCATGAGCCTGAGCCGCAGACCTGGGAGAGGCCCAGCCAAGTGGCTCTTTATTTTAGTAAATGAGTACCTGTGGTGGCTTCTGTTGGCGGTTTGCCACTGAGTAGGTGACACTGTGCATTCCGGCAAATGCCATCAGTTTAATAACTGGGTTTTACTGAAGATTTATGCTGAGTTGGGCCCCGCGTTGGCCCAGTGAATGCATCATCCCATTAAGCACACCACGGAAGAGGTCTGACTGCTGTCCTCGTTTGACGGCCAGGCAAGCTCAGGTCACATCAGCTCTGTAGTCTGTGTCCTTGACCTAACTATACAACTAGCAATTGGACTTGTGAGGGGCTGCTGATCAGCTGAGAGGGAAATATTTGCTTCTGCATAGACAGAGCTTTCGAAACCTGAGAGCCCTGGCCAGGTCACTGCACATGAGTGCCCCCCTTCCCTGTAGGGACAGGAAGAGGGTGCCAGGCAGCAGGGAGGGGGATTCCAGGCCAGAACGTGTGTGCACAGTGTCACGGGGACAGCTCCGTGGGCCACTAGGTTCCAGCCACCCTTGCTTTGTCTTCTTTCTAGTCATTCCCCAAATTCACAGACATACAGGAAACTAAAGCCCTTCCCAGGAGGCGGAGATTTGGAGCTGCAGCTGTGAGAGGGGGATGGGCCTGTGGGGACCACATATTTCAGCCCCCATCTCCTCCAGCCCAAGCGGGCCATGCTGACCCTGAGGGCCCCGACTTGGGCCCTCACTGTGGCCCACGGCCCTTGTGAAGGCACCTCAGGGATACCTGGGTGGGCAAGGGACCCATGGGCCACGGTGTGCAAGGCGATGTTTGCCCCATCGTGTGAGTTTGGCTGAGGCAACAGCTAGGTTACTGAGTACAAAAGAGAACAAAGAAAAGTCAGGCCACTCCAGAGCAGGACATTCAGCCCTCGGTCAGCAAGGACAGGTCTAGCCAGCCAGGCCAGATCGAGGTCCCCACGGTGGCCTCTGCCAGGCCAGGCCACAGGCTGGCCTGTTTCCGTTTCTCTTCAAGCAGGCCAGCCTGCTAAGGCCTCTGGAGCCCCACACCTGGAATGTACCTTAGGGGCTGCAGCCCCTCCACAGGCATGCAGCCCCCAACGGAAGTCCTGTCACTCGTGTCCCCTGTACCCTCACTCACTGCCCCAGACATAGCTTTTGCCTTCTCGCCTCTGCCTCCTGTCATTCGCTTCTCTCCTAGTTCCTCACCCAAACCTCCCCTTTCTGTCCCTTCCCAGACCCCTCTGAGGATGATGGTTGGCCCTTGGGCACAGAGGGGATCCTCTCTCCACCAGCAGCAGCCCCCAGCCAGGACCTGGGTGGCAGAGCAGAAAGGGCTTGAGGATCGCCTGGTCCTAGGCCCAGAGATAGGAGTGGGCCCGGGCAGTCACCGTTGCCCTGGGGCAGCCCTCTTCCTCTCCCCACCCCATCTCTGCAGCTTGCTTCCTCTTCCTTCCAGGGAAGGCCCAGCAGCTGGTTCTGGGGCCCCAGGAGAGGGTGGCCTTGCTAAAGGACTCCCCTTGTCACACTGAGACAGGCAGAAGGTCCTGAGGTCTTGCTGTTCCAGGCCGTGACCCTCTCTGCCCCCTGGAACTCAGCTCTGCCCTGCCTCGAGGACATTGCCAGGACTCACCATCTCCCCTCTAACCAGTCCTGCCCTCGGCTGCTCCTTGGCACCTCCCTTGGCATCCACCAGCTCTAGAAGCCAGGCTAGCCTCCGCAGAGCCTGAGCTCCGGTACAGGATGACCAAGGAGGGAATTAGCAGCTTCCTCTGATTTATTCTTCCCAGGTTGTCATTAACCCCAACTACGAGGTACCCGAGTCGGATTTCTCCAACAACATCATGAAGTGCAGGTGTCGCTATGATGGCCACCGCATCTGGATGTACAACTGCCACATAGGTAAGGCCCCTCGCTGCCCCGCCCCGCCTGCCTCAGCCACCCCCAGGACCAGGCAGAGCTGCCCTACTTTCTGCGGGAAGCAGAGGCAGCAGCCAGCGCCACATTCCTGGGTTCAGGAAGAAAGCAACTGGCTCCAGAGGCCTGGGCGGAGGCTGAGTTTCACAGCCAGCTCTGGCCCAGGAGAGAGGGCGGCACAGAATGGGCTGGACCCAGAGAGCAGACCCAAAGCTCTTTAAAGGCCTTGAGCTGAGGCCACCAGCTCATCATGCATGTGACCTCAAAAACATGGGCTTCAGCAGTTTGTAGGCTGTGTATCGCGTTTCCTCCGTGAAAAATTCAAAGCGAGTGAACCACTGTAACTTCTCGTCTCCCTTTATGGCTTTTCTCTTGGATTATGACTCGGGAGACAAAAAGGAAAGCAGAGCTTCCTCCTGTGCAGGAGGGTGACAGCCCTCACTCTTGGTGACAGTAGGATTAAAGACACTATAGCCTGGCAGCAGCCAGAGTGGCCCCCGCTCGGGGAAGGGCTGAGCATCTTACTGGCCAAACTCTCTCCCGATCGCCCTCCTCAGGTGGCTCCTTGAGTGAGGAGACAGAACAGAAGTTTGAGCAGTTCAGTGGACTCTTAAATAACGAGCTCTCCGTGCAGTAAAGAAGCCTCGGGGTCACCTCCTGTCTTCGGGTCACACCGCACCTCCCCGGCGGCCATCCAGACTCAGCTCAGGAGGAGGTGTGCCCTCATCATCAGGTGCCGCGGCCTGGCTGGCCTTGGAGGCGGGGCTTGGCCACGGGGCTGTGGGAGCAGTGCCGGAAGCCAAGCTTGCCAGCATCTGGGGTGGCACGCAGGCTGTCATCAGCTTGCGCCCCGAGCCACGGTCCATCCTCCATCTGACGCCTCCAGACTGTGCACGGTTCATACGAGGCCGCTTCCTTCTGCAGTTACAAGGGGGCACATGGGAGCTATGAGCCCAGAGGAGGCCAGGTTGAACCCCAGCAGACTTGAACACAGACCTCTCCTCCAAGTCCGCCAACTGGCTCTGCTCAGTTCAGTGCCATCATAAGTACAGTAGTCCGCCCTTATCCACGGGGCTCCATTCCAAGGCCCCAGCAGATGCCAGAAATCACAGTGCCAAAACCTATATATATGATACTTTTTCCTATACATACCTATGATAAAATTTTATTTAGGCACAGTAAGAGATTAGGAAAAATAGCAAATAATAAAACAACCATAACAATATACTGTAATAAAAGTTTCACAAATGTGGTTCTTCTCCCAAAATACCTTATTGTGCTTTCGCTCTTTTACTCACAGGAAGCACTTTCCACCTCTTTGGCATATCTGAATTGCCAGGAGCCTGACTCTTGCACTCAAAGGCCATTTTTCAATAAAGTAAGTTTTACTTGAACATGAGCCCTGAGATACTGCGACAGTGGATCTGATAACAGACATGGCACTGGGTAGCTAACGGGTGAATAGCGTATATAGCGTGGATACACTGGGCCAAGGGATGAGGCACGTTCCACGAGAGACACAGCAGGATGGCTCAAGATTTCATCACGTTACTCAGGACTGTAAAATTTAACTCAGAAAGTGCTTCGTTTTCCATCTAATATTTTTGGACCAGTTGACCAGTAACCTCAGAGCAAAACCATGGCTAAGGGAGGACTACTGTAATGTTGCCACATTTTTCCACTAGGTGTGCTCAGATTGGTGCTGATTCTTGTTGGTGCTTCTCTCCATCCTCTCTTGCTTCTCAAGATACCATTATTGTATTTTCACAGCCTTTCAAACACAAGTCATTTAGTGTGGCATTTACCATCAGGCATCTGAGCCTTTGCAAATATAGCTCAAAAGAAAAACCAGCCCACGTGTGTCAGTGAGTCATCTTTCTGGGGTGCCAGTTTGGGGTTACTGATTCAGTGGTGCTGTAACTGGGGTGCTGGGGATAACGGGGCTTACCAACCCATCTCATCACACACTCACACACACCTGAAACGTGGACTGGAAGGTGCTGGACACACACCTGAGCTTCACCTAAACCACTGCACCCCGAGCTCCCTATATCCACTGCTGAAAAGGAGCCTCACATGGGTTCCTCGTTACCCTCCTCAGAGTTGGCTCCCATGCCCCCCACAGTCCAGAGTGCCCTCAGGGGCTTCTCATACAGATTATGAAGGGAGCAACTGCAGTCCTTGCAAAAGCAGTCTAGGGAGGTCTGAATTGACAAAGACCCAGCCAAGACTTTTTGGAACTCCTGCTGCTTTGTACTGAAATGTATCAGGGTAGAGTAGTTCAGTCAGGACCAAAGGGGACAGTTAGGGTTCCACGGTCAGTCGCAAGGAGCTTCCCAAAGGAGTGTGTGCCAGCAGAGCAGAGGCTCTGCACCCTTCCCGGCAGCAGCGTGGGTGGCCCACGCTGCCATTCTCACCCAGACCCAAGCTCCTACCTGCGAGAAGGGCTTGCAAGGGTCAGCAACTCAGGAGTCCACTGTGACCCCAAACCTCCACCTGGGGCCACCTCAGCATCCACTCTCCACAGGAGCCACCAAGCGGAAGGCAGAAGCAAAGGCAGGCTGCACTCGGATCCCACCTTTCGGCCATGTGCATGTTTGTGTCTGGGAAGAGCCCTTCTGTGACCTGCACTGACATAACACCGGGACCAGCCCAGAGGAAGGCAGCGGGCTATCCGAAATGTCAGGCACCAGGCAGAGGGCATAAAGCAAGTGCAACTACCCCCAAACAGGGTGGACTGTGGACAAATGCGCCAGAGCCTTGCTACGATCCTCTGGGTCGGGGTCCCAGGGTGACTTGGTCTCCAGCTGCCTCAGGCCCACGGTGGGAGATGGGACAGCGCCCCCTAGTGTCACATCACAGACCACATTTCAAAGCAATCGTCAGAACAACTTTAAAGTTTTTATTTTCTTCTCAATTTCTGGGATTAAACCAAACTAAAGCCCAGCCGTGGGCCCCATGGTGAAGCTCAGCAGAGGCGTGGGGCTGTCTGGATGTCTGTAAGGGCTTGTGCTATTGGGGCCCAGCTTAGTCTGGGCAGCCTGGCCTGGGCCCTGAGGATGACAGGTTGCTTGGGCGCTCTCTCTTTTTGTGTTGGAACCCCAGGGCCCGGGCCACCAGCCTCCGGGCCACAGCCGTGTCTGTCTGTGGCCTCTCCTTCGCCAGTTGCAGGAGCTCTGAAAGGAAGCCCCCACCGGGTGGGGGGCTTGAGTCAGAGCTGTGGCACAGAGCGGCCTACAGGCTGCGGGAGCCGACGCCCGTGTGTGGGGTCTGGGCCCGGCTGTGCCACAGCAGCCGATGCTTTGTAAGAGGGCCCCGTTTCCCTCGCTATACAGTGGGGATGAGGAGGGTCAATCTTCCCCATCTTGTAGGGCCCTCCTGGGGGAAATCAAGTCAGAATGATACACCTGGGGCCTCGGACCTACGGACAGAACCGGGACAGAGGCCCCCTCACCGTCCACACAGCCCAGCTGGCCCTGGCAGACCTGCCTTGGCCTGTGCTGCAATCATAGGAAACTGGCCTAAAGGTCCCCACTGTGCTTTCTGGAAGGAGAAGAGCTCTGTAAAGGCAGGGCCTAACATTTATTTCCGTGGCACCTGTTGAGTGCCCCTCTCGGCCCCAGGCAGTCTGCACACTCACTCACGCCTCCGGTCTACCCTGGGTAATCTTATTTTACAGGGACAGAAATGCACTCACAGACTACGTGGCTCAAAGTCAGCTGAGATCCGTGACACAGCCACAACCCACCTAGGGCTGAGCCCAAAGCCCAAGCACTTTCCACACCCTTAAGGCATGGCCTCCACAGCCCCAGAAGGAAGGGCAGGCTTTACCCAGCAATGCCCAGAGGAGGAGCGAGGAAAGGGCAACCGCAGGCAGCAGCTGCAGACACCACTCCCCCTCCAGCCTCCCCAGCCCTCTGGAGAGCGGGAACACAGCCCCCGGGGTTCCTAAAGAGCAGGGAACAGGAAGAGGGAAATAAACAGGGAAGAGCCCACGTGGCCCAAACCCAGCACCTGCACCCGCACCCTTACTTGGCCTCTGTAGGGCTCTGAGCTTTGACTGCTTGGTTCCCTCCGTGAGCGGCCGGATCTTGAGAATGGAGAAGTCCCTGCTCAGGGCCTCGGCAGCTGGGGAGGCAAGCGGATCTGGAGTGTGGGCCTTTCTGCCTGGTCACCCTGTCCAGGTCCACCCGTCCCAGGTCGGCCAGTGCTGCTCTGTGACAATCCTGGCTGGGCGGGACAATGGCCTCTGTGCCCCTCATGCTCTAGAACCCCGCAGACCTGCCAGTGATGCCCCAGGCTGCCAGTCAGGAACCACACCAGCAAGGCTGCCACCCTCGCAGCAGGAGACATGCCACCCAGCTTACACCAGGTTCCTCCACGTGCCCCCCAGGATGCCCCGGGCACCTGCGCTCCTTGCCCTACTCATGCTCGCCCAGCCAGGGAGCACCCAGGCTGTTCATGGAGCACAGTGTGACAGAGCAGAGGGGAGCTCAGGTCCTTACCATCTGCTGTTTTACAGATGAGGAAACAGAGACCAGGACATCACACGGTCAGAGCCCAAAGGATCGCCACGGCCACCTCTAGCCAAAACCTGCTCGTCCTGTGGCAGCCAGTGTCCTCCTGGCCTTCCCTCCCTGCCTCCCTTCCAGGGGCTCCTTGTCTAGGGTTTTGAGCCCCCAGGTACCCCCCCTGTCCCCTGAACACCTTCCCCGCCCTGGAAGCCCAGGCTCTGAGGACTAGGCCGCAGCAGTGCGGGAGGCATCTCGTTCTGGTGTTCGGAAGGCTGGGTGGTTTGGGCTATTTATAAAGACTCCCAAAGTGGCCAGTGGGGTGGCAAGGGTGAGAGGAAAGCGGCCGAAGAGGGACAAGCTGGAGTCAGAGGCGGCTGCACAGTGCCCCCAGCTTGGACACTGAGGGGTTCACGCCGGCATTCTGGGAACTCAGCCTCCGTCTGTGGGACGAGGCAGCACCCCGTCTCAAGGCCGACATGGAAGCAGAATGAGGATGCTTCCACCCGAACCTGCAAAACCGCCAGTATGGAAGCTGGGGGCCCATAAACCAGCACTTGCCAACAGTCTCACTCCACTTGTGGAAGGACCTAGGGCTTGGCCCGTGGTCACAGAACCGTCCTTGCTCAGAAGACACCAACAGGAACAGGAAAGGCCAAAGACACCCCAAGAAACCCCAAACTGCAGCTCACGCTGGCAGGGAGGGGCCCGCTGGTCCAAGGTGGCCTGCACCTGCAGATGGGTGGCACTCTGCCCAAAGAGCCCAGGGTGCCCCAAGTGCTGATCAGAGACAGGGTGGAGCCCACCACAGGCGCCCTTACCTGCGGCCAGGCAGGGGAAGATGCCGAGTGCGTGCGTGTCGTCCACCCACTGGATCTTGAGCCCCTTCTCCCTGTGTGCAGAGGATCCAGGCGGTCACAAATGCCAACGGCCAAACCCTTCCTTGTGGATGTCACAGGCAAGCTCCCTCCCACCTCCAGCGCTCGAACACTTCCACCCCAGGACAAGGGCCCTCTTCCAGGAAGGAGGTGACTTTTTCTCAAGAGCATCTGGTCAGCTTTACAAACACAAATGTCACCCTGAAAAAGCCAGGGGGGTCCGTGAAGGACTAGGACGCAAAGAGCTCCTCTGGTACAAGGCCAGGCTGAGGAAGCACCTCCCTAACAGTCCCACCCACAGAGATACAGGCTCCGAGGCTGGAGGCTATGGTGGTGATGGGGGGAACAGGCCCACAAAAAGAGCACATCCAGGACCCTGTCCCAGTCAGCTTCCTCCTTCTGCACCCGGGAGAGGCTAGCAGCGGCTGTGGGCCTGCCCAGCTCCTCTGACGGCCCTGCCCACCTGGCCTGCTGGCCCTGGACATATAGAGAACAGAAGGGCACACCCTGCCCTCTTCAGCACAGGGAGCACAAAGGAAGATGGGATGGGAAGCAGTCAGAAGGTTGAATGCCTAGAATCCCAGCACTTGGGAGGCTGAGGCAGGAGGACTGCTTTGAGTATCAGGCCAGCCTGAACATAGTGAGACCATGTCTCTAAATAAATAAACAAACAAACAAATAAAGGCCATGCAGAAAAGTAGAACAGTGGAGAAAGGAAAATGAAAACTAAGAGAAAAAGGCAGGAAATTGAATCCAGAGGAATGTGGGGAAACCAGGAAGTCTTGTCCCTGAATAGCTCCCTGGCCTCAATAGCTGCTTGAGCCAGACCCCCAGAAACAACTCACACACCAAGAGGGCGCTTGGCTTGCCACAGACCCGCTGGTCCCAGGATGTGTCTACAACCCCCCCACCGCTCTCCTTTCCCCAGCCATGGCCACTGGGCTCCCCTCCCCTGAAGAGAGCCCACTTCTCTTTCTGTAGCACGAGGTACCCAGGAGGGTCAGGTAAGCATCCTCAACAACAAAGGGCTGTCCTCGGTCCTCCCCAGAAGGCGGGCCCTGCCTCCCCCTCCACCCTGCAGCCAGCACTCACTGGAACTCAGAAAACGTTGCCAGCAGGTCCTCCGTCTTGAGCATTGGCTCAAAGTCGTAGATCTCCACCACGTGTGCCAGGTCCTTCTCCCCAGGCAGCTCCTCCATGAAACAGGACGCGTCCAGCTGGGCCTTCTCTATCTCGACCTCCTTCTCCGTCAAGTGCGCAGTGATCTGGGAAGGACCAGACCCCTTGACAAGGGGAGCTCTGGCACGCAGGGCCCCAAACAACTGCTTTCAAAACCACTGAGAGTTCTGCCCAGCCCACAGGGGCCTCCAGTACAAGCTCAGACAGAGGGTGGGAGGTCAGGATGTGGGGGTTCATGGGACGACACTTAGTCTACAGGGTCCCCACGGGGTGACCGGCACCCGCACACATTTCACGTAACCCTGAAAAGCTCTGTGTGACGTTCACTTTACAGAGGAGCAAATTGAGACCAAACAGTAAGTGCTTTTGCCCAGGGTTGCAATAACTAAAGCCAGAGCTGGGAAAGCCCAGGATGGTCCTTTGACATCACCTGACTAATAAGGTGACAGTAAGCAAGTCTGTGCAATCTCCATCCCTCAGGTACAAGACAGCAAAGGCGCCCGCCCTCCCAATGAGACCCACCACCAAAATTGAGCAGGCACGTGGTTCCAAGGAAATGCAATTTGTAAATAAAGCTTCCAGCAGACGGATGATTTTCTATAGCGCACGGTGAGCACCTGCCTGTGTAGTCTGTCTGTTACTTGGAGGCATATCCTATTACCACTGGCTTTTCCAGATGAGGAAAGAGACTGAGAAGAGCAAACGACTTGCCCAGGGTCAACTAGCTCCTAATTGTTTGAGCTGGGATCCAATCTATACCGCCTACTTCACAGTCCCTAAAAAGCCGGTATCATCCAACACCCAGACCTGAGCTACCAGGCACACCCCGGACCCTCCACCCGATCCACCCTCGGCCACACCCACCTCACTTCTGCCCTCCCTTTTCTGGGCTCAAGGGCCTCATCACCTCCTGCAGCAGCTCACTGTAATCATCCTCTGGGAAGCTGGCCTCTTCCTCCTCGTCCTCCTCCTCTCTGTCCATTGGACTCTGCTCCAGCTGACTCGAGTCCTCCTCTTCCAGGGCTGGCTGCAAACTGGGCCCTAGCTGTGTGGCTAGCTCCACCCCACATTCCTTCCCCGAGGGACTCTCAGGCCCTGGGGGCTCGGTGTCAGCTGGCTCTAGCCTTGGCTCATTTCTGCGGCTTTGGCCTGGGCCTTTCAGGTCCTCCGTTTCCTGAGTCGTCAACACAGGGAGTGCTTGATGAGTGCTGGGGTCCCCAGCATCAGCGTCACCAGGCTCTTCCAAGACCCCACCAGCGGGGGCCTCTCCCTTGAGCCCTGGGGTAGAGGTCTCTGTCCCGTCCTCTTGCCTGCGCAGCACCCGGGGCACGTACAAAGGCTGGTCTGGCTTTCGTCCACGATGCCACCGGCCGGGCCGTGGACCTCGGGGACCAACCCCTGCTCCCTGGTTTGAGGTGGGCCGAGGACCATGGTATTTGCCAGGGTGGGAAGCAGGTGGGCGGCAGGGGCCAGAAGGGCCATCTGAACTTGGCACCCTGGAGCAGAACAACAGGAGGGGGTGATCAGCGCGTGTTTGGGCCCAGAGGAATACGGGGTTACCTGTCATTCAGGTGTGACACAGTCAGTACTAGATAGAAACCAAAGCCAACATGACCTTCAGAAATCCCCTAGGAAGGCATCCTGATTGAGGCAGAATGCCATCTCTGACAAGCCCCCAAAGCCAGCTTGCCTTTGGGTGTTAGAATCAAAGCAGAGATCTCCGGTTGTTTGTTCCCACACCACAAAGGGTAGATACACCCACTACGGAACCGTTTTAGAAAAAGCTACACCTTTAAACACTAGGATCACAGCCACTACGGTAAGATGTGCATTCTGCGAGATGGGAATGGGAAATGACTGACAGCAGGGCAGGTGCTCCCCTGTGCCCTCATCTTTCTGGGGCACAGGCTGACCAAGAATGTGGGCAGACCCACCCTCATCCCGCCCAACACGAACAGCTGCATTTGCCAGGTGAATTCCACCAGCAGGGCGTGTCTGCCCAAGCAAAGCACCGCACTGACTTTCTGCAATGGGGGTACGCAGGCCTGCGGGCTCCCTGCCCTGTTCCTGCCCAGCTCTACCAGCTCAGGGGCTGGCCAGCTGGCTCTACCACCACAAGAAGCCGAGTTCTAGAGGGCTCCAAGGCAACCGGATACACACCTGATGTCCAGGTGACAGATGACCGTCCTCCTCCTCGACCCCTCACCAACAGAGAAGCTGCTCAAGAGATCAAACTTCTCCGCTGTTCTGTGGATCAGGTACCGCAGGCGACTGGACAGTGGGGGGAAAAGCAGAACCCTGGGAAGGGAAGGGAAGCAGTGCTGGGGGGGTGCTTCCACCCCCAACCCCGGGGGCGCTGCCTCCTACCAGATCCACACCCAGGTTAACAGGGTTAACAGAGGCTTAACGCCAGGCCCATGCGTCCCAGGCCTGCCGCAAAGGACCTAGGCAAAAAGTCACCCCTGGGAGCTATGCAGAGTCTCAGGGTGATGCTGAGAACTATAAAGGAAAGACGCGGCTGGAAGGGACTGGCGGCAAAGGTGAAAGGTCAAGGTCAGGGCCAGCTGCCAGCCCGTTTCCCGGGTGCAGCCCCTGGGGGAGGCGACAAATCCTATCCTTCCCCGAATCAAAGCGGCTCCCTCACACCCGCGTACTTTGACAGCTGTTTCTGCAGCAGGAAGCGGTCCAGCTCCTCCTGGACCCGGTGGACAAAGTCATTCTCGGCCGACGATAAGAAGACCCCGTCCAAGCAGATAAGGGCCAGCGTGACCGGTGGGAGAGCCTACAGGGAGGTGGGCAGGGCTGGAGATCAGAGCCCCGGGCACGCCCACGGCCCCCAGCGTCGGCGCCCAAAGGGCCCTGAAGAAGCTGCGGCCAAGTCAGGAGGCAGGCTCGGGACCTGGGAGCCAAGGGGCAGGCAGGGGTGGCCTGGGTCCCACCAGGGCCGCCGCCCGCGCGCCCCGGACCCAGCGCAAGGGCAGACGTCGCATCCCACGCTGCAATCGTAGCCTCGGACTTGAACCGCGTCGCCCACTCACCCTCCCCGCCGGGAGCAGGGGACCAGGATGGGTAAAAATACTCAGATCCCGCCGAACTCACCGCAGTCGCCCTACGCGCCGCCGCCGCCGCCGCCGCAGTCAGGTTCCCCAGGCGCCTGCGCACTCCCGCGAGCCCGCAAAGCCTCCGGCCCCGGCGGAGCCTCAGCGCCACCGCGCGGCTTGGGGGAGGTAACGCAGGAACGGCGAGGGGAGGGCTCTTGTTGTGGACCGGGCCAGGGGCGGAGCCTAAGGCAGGGCGAGGCGGAGAGGGGGCGTGGTTGGGCTTGGCCATCTCGGGGGCGGAGCCGGCGCACAAGCGCGTGGACACAATCAATGGACCAGGGATTACATTTATGGGAAGACCGGAAGACTGAGGCCCAGAAAGATAAAATGGCCTGTCCAAAGTTGCAGGGATAGTCAATTCTGGAGTCTTTCTTTGAGCAGAGATGGACCTGTTTCCAAAGTCGGCTCTGTAATTTTTTCCCCCAGTAACTGTCCTCTAGGATCAATGAAGTTCAGACACTTTTGAGAGGCCACATATTCTAGGTAGCGGCAGGGCTAGATTTTCCTACGCTTTTCCTCCCCAGGAACCTAAGAGGAAGAAAGAGGAAGGGAGTTTCTAGGTACGGGTGTTCTGGCACACTAGCCCTCCTTCTCCCTCAGTGAGCGGTGACCCTGGAGCAGGACAGGTCGCTGGCCAGGTGTGCTCATGTGGGCAGCTGCGCTGGGCAGCCGCTAGCACAGTGATTTGCAGGTGAATGTATACCGTACTACCCTTCTCCTTCCAGAATCATTCCAGCACCCACCAGCGTGGGGTTTAAAAGTCTTGCTCTCAGCTGGTGAGATGGGCTATTATAATCCAGGAGACCAGGGCTGGAATCCTGCTGTTCCCTGAAAAGTATTAAAATGTAAGCTCTCCGGCACCCTGAATCCAGAAGCCCAGGACAGCATGTGGCAAAACCCGAGTTTGCGTCCAGTCTGAGCGGACCTTGCCATGGGGTGCGGGCATAATGGGGAGGCAGGGCTGTCCCTTGGAGAGGCCTGGGTGTGGAGAAATGCAGAAAAATAAGATTTTGGTCTCTCACACTACCCCCACCCCAGGTGTTTCTAAGAGACAGGGACATGGTACCATATGTACAAGAGCCATCTTCCATGTAGCCACGAAAGAACAGACCTAGGCTAAAGACAAAATGGAAATGGAGAAGCCAGGTGTGGTGGCACATGCCTGTAATTCCAGCTACTGTGCTTGGAAGGCTGAGGCAGGAGGATCAGAGTTTGAGCCCAGCCTTGGCAACTTAGTAAGACCCTGTCTCAAAATGCAGCTCAGTGGTAGAGCACCCTTGGATTTGATACCCAGTAGTTTTTTGAAAAGGAGCTCCCCCTATGAAGAAACAAATCCCAAATCCAAAAGCAAGCCACACACATCCTTCTCAGAGGTAGCCCCAGACTGAGGTATTCAGCAAATTCAGAGTTGCAGTCGGAACAAAACTCTCAGAGGAGAGCTCCCCGCAAATCGCATTTCCACCACTACAGCCTGTGCAAAGGGAACTCAGAGGCTGAACAGGTAGAAGGCTCTGCACTCAGGCTCCTTGGGGCTGGGGCTTATCTGGGACCGCTAGGAACTGGTCAAGGGACCCGCATCAGTCTCTATGCAGGATTCAGAAGCAAACAGCAGGCGAGAATAGACCAATGCCCGTTCATTCAAAGGTGTATCCACATGACAAAGAGCAGCAGAGGATTAGTGCGATTTCTATAGCAAAGAAAAGCCTAGCAGGAAATAGATAGCGAATAAGAGCTTCATGGATGATTGTTGAGAATACAAAAGAAAATTTCAGTGAATGACTTCCCCAGGAAGCCAAAGAAAGCTTGACTCCCATGTTCAGCGATAAAGACTGCTTTGAGGAGGGTGACACCAGAGCAACTGGATGATGTGAGAGAGACCATCATTTGGAAAGGACAGAATTTTGAAATGGAGAATTGATTAGTGAATTCAAAGGCTAAGAACCAGAGGGAAGGAGTGGGCCAAGGAGGGGGAAGCGAGCAGATGTGACAAAAGGTGTGTGTGTGTGTGTGTGTGTATGTGTGTACTGGGCTTAGAACCCAGTACCTTTTCACTATGATATATCCTCAGCTTTTTTTTTTTGAGACAAGTTCTCACTAAGTCATTCAACTGCCCAGTCTGGGCTTGAAGTTGTAACCCTCCTGCCTCAGCCTCCCGGAGTGCTGGGATTACAGGTGTGCATCACCCAGCTATACCATACCTAGATTGTAGTGTAGTGTAGAGATAGGAACCTAGAAGTGTGATAAAGTTATTGAACTAAACACACACATACACACAGTACAAGTCATGTGGAAAAATGTGAATAAGATTAGTAGACTGCACTGGTATCAATATTTGGTTGCGATATTATGCTATAGCTTGCAAGATGTAACCACTGTGGTCACTGGGTACAGAATACATTGGATTGCTTTATATTTTTTACAGTTGCATCTTGTTATGGTTTGGGTCTGGGTGTCCCCCCAAAGCCTGGTGCAGTCATGAGGCAGGCTTTTAGGGTTTGATTGATTATGGGTGTGAGAGCTACACCCACCCTGGGGTAGATAGTTTGCAAATGTAAGGTAGAGGGAGAGGCGGCTTGCCGCTATTCCTCCTTTGTGTGTTTGTTGCTTTTGCTGTGTTCTGCTGCCATGAGCTGTAGCCCTCTGCCATGTGCCACTCTGCCCTGTAGCCTGCCAAGTATGGACTGAAAGCTCCACAAACTGTAAGTGAAATAAACCTTTCCTTCCTTAATTTTGGGCATAAAGTATTTTGTCCCAGCAATGAGAGAAAAGTAACCAAGACACATCTGACTCACCAATTTGTTCAGTAACAATTTGAATTAAAAAGGAAAATCAGATATGTCAATTTCTTAAGTATAATTGAAATCATTAATAACTTAGTAAATATAAAAGAAGCTGGGACCAAATGTTATTGAAATTTGTTTTGACATTTTAAATTTATCAAAGTGGTTCTCATTTTATATAAAGTGTTAGAAACATAAAATCATAACATTTATAAATTAAACTTTAAAACTTAATGAACCCTGCATATTTAAATTTGTTATTTTTATAAACTAATATTATTTAAAATCTAAATAAGTATAAGAAGTCATTTGTGAAAAAAATACTCTGAGACATGAAAAAGTCCACATAGAAAATTACATGAAAGTCAAAGAAAAAGCCAGCCATAGTGGCACACACCTGTATCCTTAGCACTTGGGGACTGAGGTAGGAGGATCACTGAGTTTGAAGCCAGCCTGGGCTCCACAGTGAGTTCAAGGCTGACCTGAACTACATAGGGAGACACTGTCTCAAAAAAAAAAAAAAAATCAAATAAGCTGGGCGTGGTGGCACACACCTGTAATCCCAGCACTGGGGAAGCTGAGGCAGGAGGATCATTGCATGTTCAAGGTCAGCCTGGGCTACAAAATGAGCTCAAGGCCAGCATGAACTGCATAGCGAGACCCTGTCTCAAAAAAAAAAAAAAAAAAAGACAAAAAAAGCCCAAATAAAACAAGGAGAGTGAAGCAATTAGAGAAAAATATGTATACACCTGCCAGCGCTGGAGATCCACAAATGAATAATTAACATACCTGAGAAAGGAAACAAAATTACTTGAACAGGAAAAGTAAAAAGCAATACTATTTCCTTGAAAGAAAACGTGAATTTTACAGATTAAAATGATGTTTCAGAAAATAAACAGCTGGTGCAGATCATGGTAATAATATTTCTTGGGTGATTAAAAAAAAGACTATTATTGTATAATGATTTAAGCAGAGTACAAATGGGAAAAATCAAGTGGCTTGTAGACTTTTCTAGCAGCTCAGATACCAGAAGATAACAGCAACATTGGTAGAATTTAAAGGGAAATGTTAAGGCCAGAATAGTCTACAAACTACGATGTCATACAAAAGATACTCTTCAGCCTGCAATGGCAGAAGTGTCTCTCATAGAAATTCTGCTGCGTTAAGTAGAGTGGTAAAGGGTAAGGAGCCCAGAAGCACAGACACAGTTTGAGAACAGCTTGGCACATGACCTGGGCAGCTTAGCTCTCAAAACTTTCTGTAAAATCCACAAATAACTGAAAAACTTTCTCTAATGAGGTCAGGCGTAGGAGCACATGCCTGTAATCCCAGCACTGGGGAGGCTGAGGTCAGCCTGGGCTACACAGTGAATTCAAGGCTAGCCTGAACTGCATAGTGAGACCCTGTCTCAGAGAGAGACAGAGAGAGAGAGAAGAGAGAGAGAGAGAGAGAGAGAGAGAGAGAGAGAGAGAGAGAGAGAGGGAGAGAAACTAGCAAAGGGAGGTGTGGGAAAGAGAGGGCTGGGAGACTGTGGAATCAGAAGGAAGAGAAGCCCTTTCTGACCTGCTTTACCTGATTGGCCTGTGTGACCCCTAAATTACAGATGCATTTGCTATGTCTCGGTTTCCGGGAGACCGTTGCCTCAACAATGCCAAGTTCTAAGCCACTCTTAAAGGGCCAGTGTCGGGAGCAGCTGCAGCTGGAAACCGGTCATATGTGTGAAGGAAGGACAGAGCCAGAGTGCCTCAAGCAGTCAGGCTACCCCAGTCTTGAGAAAAGCATCCTGCCTGGGCAGTTCAGTCATTAGTTGCTAGGCAACCCTGTGTCCAGTGACACAAACTTTGTAAAGATGTAAGTACCCACCCCTATTGCAGCTGTTCAGTCCTCTCCCATCCGGTAGAGGCCTCCATCTGACCCAGCTCTTGTCTTGTGTCTGTCTTTTCCTCATTCCCACCGCCGTTCCTCCCCGGGCTACATGGACAGCCCGAGTCCCTACAGGCCAGAGTAATGCAAACCAAGGTGCCGCTGGGGTTCTCTGCCATGGGCTACGGGGCTCACGTCTGTCCTCGTCTCAGCCTCTGAGCTCCTGCCAGGGGCTCCTTCTGGTGACTTGGATCTGCAGAGGTTTGAACACCCCCATTGGGCGCCACCTCGGGTGGGCTCCAGGATACCACAGAGCAGAATTCATGGATGTTCAAGTCTCTCCCATGAAAGGGTGTGGCATCTGCACATAGCCCACACACCCTCGCGTACACCTTACACCGACTCTAGACAGCTTACAAGACCTAGCACTACGCAGATGCTGTGGAAGAATTACTCTATTGCACTGTCCAGGAAAGACTGCTGAGAAAGAGCTGATACCTGTTCTGTACGGGCTTCAGTTTTCATCAGTCCATGTTTGCAGTGCAGAGTGATTACATCTATTGTGAGGAGTCGGTCCACAGTCAGAACACACCTTAAATCTCTGCCCATCCCCTCTTCCCACCCCTCCCTGCTCCTTCCAACTCTTGGTCTCCTTTCCATTTGAGAAAGAGCTCTCTACTTCCTATTATCTAGCTTTTATTTTGTTCTTTATTTATAGTTTGGGTTTCTCACATAAATCATGCAATATTTAAGCTTTTCTCATTTGTCTCACTTAACACTATGGTCTCAAGGTGCATCCATTTTCCTACAAATGACTTTTTAATCCTTCCTTATGACAGTGTAGTATTCCACTGGACATAAATATCCCATTTCCTTTACCATTTATCTGTTGATGGGCATGTAAGCTGTTTCCAAGATTTAGCTATTATAAATTTAGCTATAAACCTGGGCATGCATGTATCACTGTAATGTGATGACTTTTACTCTTTTGGGAAGATATCTAGAAGGGAACTAGCTGGGTCAAATGGGGTTTTCATTTTCAGGTTTGTGAGGAATCTCCATACTGATTTCCATAGTGATTGTACTAGTTTACATTCCCACCCACAATATAGAAAGGTTCTTTTTTCCCTGAAGCCTTGGCAGCATTTATTATTTTTTTTTAATTTTCAATCTGCAGTTGCCTTAGTGCATACATGTAGAACATAAGCACACAGGGGCTGCCGCACTAACCCAGGGTTACTTTTCCCTGTTCAAGCACCAACCTCCCATCAGAGCCTCTTGGCCCAAGGGAGTTTAAGTGGATGGGTGAAAATTAATATTAAATTTGGTTTTGGTTTTGGTTTTTTTCCGGTACCGGGAACCGAACTCACGAGCTTGCGCTTGCCAGGCAGGCACTGCACCGCTGAGCTAAATCCCCAGCCCCGATATTAAATTTGTAATGGCTAGGAACTACCTAGGGTTTTTTGTTTTTTTTGTTTTTTTTGTTTTTTTTTTTTGGTTTTTCTCCGGTACCAGGAACCGAACTCACGACCTTGCACTTGCCAGGCAGGCGCTTTTGCCGCTGAGCTAAATCCCCAGCCTCTACCTAGGTTTAAAAGTCTAAGTTGTGCAGAAACATGACACCAAATTGACCGCATCCACTTAACAGAAGACAACAGAGAAAATAAAGGGAGAAAATAGACAAAAACATGGGCAAGGGTTGCCTCTGAGCATGGGCAAGGGTTTTCCCTTCAGACTGCTGCTGTTCTCACGCAAAACTGTCTAAGCTATACAAATAGGCTACATCGGAAAGGTTCCGTTTCTGAGGTCTTTGGCCATTCGGGCTACTGTATTTATTATTTTTTTTTCCGGGCCGCTACACCAGCGACCGATTGGCTGACGACAAGGCCTGGAGGGTAGGGGTCCAACCAAGGTCAAGGAGCAGCAGGTGCCCGTCGGTGAGGGTCCCTTCCCGGCCGGTTGGGGGCGCTGCCCAGCTGGGCCTCTAATGGTGCAGAGGACAGGCCACCGGCCGTGGCTTCTTTCTTAAGAGCAGGAACCCCACGCAGGAGACCGGGTCTCCTGACCTCGCGATCGCCCCACACCTTCACTCCCCACCAGGAGGTCAGGACTGAGCACGCTGATGGCGGAGGGGGCATTCGGGGTAGCAACGGCTCCCGGCTTAGCACAGGCCCCTGGGCGCCCCTCGGCACTTCCTGTACCTTGGACTCTGCAGCGCCCACCGCCACCGGGTCAGCCCCGTCTGGTTTTAAGTTTGCCTTTTGTTTCCTTGAGATTTCTTCTTTCTTAGGGTCTCAGAGATGTTGTTTCCCCCAGGTTCTTATTTTGAAATATCTCAGCCAAGATAAAACCTGGTTCTTGACTGGGTACCCCAGGACAGGGGTGGAAGCAGGCACAAAAATCCCCCACAAATCCCCCACAAGGGTGAGTGAGCTGGGGGAGGGAGCGACAGGGGAAGAAGAGGAGAGGGAGGAGGGGGAGAGGAGAGACAGCTTCCCACAAAAGAAGCCTTGCAAACCCAAACTGTAAAGTATGCACGGGGTAACGCTAAAGAGTTTAAAAGACACACTGTAGCAGAAAAACCGGTATCAATCCAAATGAAAGACTCTGTGGAGGGCGAGTTAGAAGGCAACTTTCATTGTGCTAGAGGGCTGGGCAACCCAGAGGTTCAAATCACCAGCCCAGAGTCAGGTTTGAGTTCAGTTTAAATATGGTTTGCAAGTGGGCAGTACAAAGTTGAGAACAGGTATGACTGGTTACATGGAATACACGAATTATATCATATATTGTCAGGCAGGTTTGTACAGGAACATTCTGGGAGCAGGGGGTCTGAGAAGAGCTGGTAGAGTTGAAAGGGTCCTTGACTGGGCCAGTCTTCCCCCAAACATCATGGCCTTGAAACCCTTGAAGCAAGTTGGAATCACTGCATATTTTTCAAACACAAGCCGGACACAGTGAGTTTGACCCATACATTGTTAAGGGGGAACATCTGGGCCTAGACAGTCAAGGCCAGCTACATGACTCTCAGCACAGTCACAGGCTATGAACTGATTTCTAACTTCTGTTTTAATATGCCTACAATCTGTATTCTGTAAGTGTGCCCTAACAGCATGGACCAGATGCTAGAGGTGGGCCTCCGCGGGTTCGGATATGAACAATGCAGTGGTAGAGGGACATGTTTGGTTAGGTCGGGGAACTTGGGTTTGGGCATTGGGTGACATGAATTGTTCTTGCCTTTTAGGCAGGGATATGGAAACTGCCGTTATGCCTGTGATTAATCTGTTAGAGACTGAGACTGAAGTGTGTGTGAATAATACAACAAAACGTCTAAGATTTGCCTTAAAATGTTCCTGTAGGACCAGGTGTGGTGGCAGATGCCTCTGGTCTCAGCACTCCAAGGCTGAGGCAGGAGAATATGCACAAGTTCAAGGCCACCCTGGGTCACATATGTAGTGAGTTCAAGGCCAGCCTGAGCTACATAGAGAGATTCTGTCTCAAAAACACACAAGGAAAAAAATTCCTTTTGGGAAGTAGAGAAGAAAGGTTCATATTATCAAAATACGTTATTATTTCTCAGTATGAAGGAGAAAGAGAAAACTTCCCATAGAAATTGATTTTTTTCAAGCCAAACCAAAGCTCCTGGAAACAGTAACACGACAGATGGGTGGGTATTCAGTGCATGCCTTGAACATATGAGGTCTTTGAATGGGAACAGGTAGAGAAATGGAAGAACTTTAGAACATGTTAGAAAAATGTATAGTCCATATGCTGGAAATGTGAGGATGATCATGGAAAGACTAGAGATCTATTCTGTAGCTTCCAAATCATGAGACATAATAATGATATAAAAACTTTATCCGGCTTCACAGCACAGCAATCGAAGAAAACTAGAAGCAAACATAAAGGATGGTGAGTAGCAAAGTTGTTTAATAAGAAGAGCAAGAGCCAGGTGCAGTGGTGCATGCCTATCATCCCAGCTCTAGGGAGGCTGAGGCAGGAGGATCATCACAAGTTCAAGACCAACCTGGGCTACAAAGTGAGTTCAAGGCCAGCCTGAGCTACATAGCAAGACCCTGCCTCAAAAAAACGGGCGGGGGCAGTAGATTCAAAGGTGTACAAAAACCAGGAAATGGTGGTGATTGGTCCTTATGAAACTGAGTGGGTTTCCGCCCCCGCCCCCCCACGGGCTGGAGATGCCCTTCAGGGTTGGCCAAACACCCAGGAAATTCCCTGGACAGTCTTGAGTCTTCCCATCCTTGTACTCTGGAGGCACAGGGTGATCCTAGGGATGGACCTGGACCTGTCAGAAAGGATGTTGGTGTTTGTTCAAGGCTTTGTGGGCCAAGGTGGAGGGGAAGAGAAGAGCCCTCCGAGGGGCCTGGCCAGACTGTGCCAAGGAGGGGCTTTGTCCAGGACCTGGGTGAGGAGGGCCTTGAACTCGGAGCCCTGGTAGCTGTCAGTCTGAGGCCCCCGCTCAGCTCCAGTGCTGTTCCTCAGGGCTCGTGTCCCTCTGTATCACACAAAGTCTGCAGCAAGGTCAGAGCTGGGATTTCGGGGAAGGCAGATGGGCGTCCTCAGACCCTCCTGAGGCCACCGGCCCCCTGCGGTCCCCTTCCAGCAGGAAAGAGCTCATCCTCGGCCCTCCGGATGCTGCTCTCCTTCCCGGCAGCACCAGGCAGGCTGGGCCAGGCTCTGCTTGCTCTGGAAGCCACCGACACTCAGGTGGGAGCACTGGACACTCTGCACAGCATTTTGCAACTCAAAAGTCTCTGCTGTCACCAGCATGCACCCTGCAGGTACAAGGCGTGATCACAATCTTCAGTGATGTTTTACATTTTTAAAATATTACAGTAGAAGCTGGGTCTAGTGGTGCACCTCTGTAGTCCCAGCACTTGGGAGGCTGAGGCAGGAGGATTACTGTGACTTCAAAACCAGCCTGAGCTACAAAGTGAGCTCAAGGCCAGCCTGAACTGCACAGCAAGTCTCTGTCTCAAAAAGACTAATAATAACAATAAAATAAAAAAAATATTACAGTGGAATACAACTTGCTATTAATCTCTCCTTCCTCAAACACACCCCATTGTTGTAAGGGTTTACAAGGGAAAAGATTTAATACAGGTCACATAGTTTATAGGATTATTTATACTATTCAACCAAAGAGTCAATGCAAAAGAGTGAGGGAGATCTGTCCACACACTACAGACCCAAAGAATCCAGCTGAGGACCTGAGTCCCACAGCAATGTCCTGCATGAGTCCAGCTGGAGGCCTAGAGCCCACGACAACGTCTCATGCAAGGCTGTATCAAGGATCTGCACTGGGAAGGCCCAAAGGCCAGTGGTGGAAGCTAGAAAGTCTGTGCCAGCAGGATGAAGGATCTGGGCCAGGGGGCCAAGGGATCTGCACGGCAGCCAGGAAGTGATGCTCCAAGTAAGGACCAGAGCTCCCCCCGAAGAGAACTGCAACCATCCTCAGCTTCAGTGAGGACCGAGCTCCTTCAATAAAGAGAGAAGCCAAGTTCATATCAGGAAAACCAGCGTGACAAGCTTCTCCAGGACAATCAAAAGCATACCATGCGTCTTCCCCTCCAGTTCTCCTTCTACGCTGTTGGCAGCAGTCCTCAGGTGGGCCTTCCACGCCCAGCACCACGCTGACCTAGTTCAGCTGGGTGTTCCAAGTTGACCATTAGTTCACCCACCACACCATCTCCCAGCATTCTTGTCACTTTCCGATGCCATTCTAGATGAGTGTCTTTAAGAGGTGTGACCACAACCACGCCGAATATGCTGCCAAGCGCCACCCAACAGGAGGGAAGGCTCGTGAAGACATCATGGCGATCCTCATCCGCCCTCCTCACTGGATCTAGCTCTGTGCAACTTCCAGCTCTTCCCCAAAGTCAAAATGAGAGGGGAAAATAAACATTTTGAATGATTCAGAACATCAAAAAAAGCCCAGTATAGCGGCACATACCTGTAATCCCAGGCACGAGAGAGGAGGCTGAGGTGGGAGGATCCCCACAAACACAAGGTAGCCATGATGGCACAACTAAAAGACACAAAAGAGAACTTCCAGAACAGCTTCAGAAAGTGGTAAGAATGATGGGATAACTGTTTGAAGTGAAGGGGAGAATTTGCGGGGAGATTAATGGCAATGTCTTTCACTATAATGATTTCTTAAGCATTCACTGTATTTTTACATCATATCTCGTTTGCTAACAGAATTAATTTCTTGGATCTTTTTTCCCTAAGAAACAGGCTCTGCAAGGGCACATGCCTTGCTGCAGGGGCAGGGCAGGCACAAAAATCACCCACAAATCCCCAAGGGTAAATGAGCTGGTGGAGGGAGGGAGGGAGAAGGGGACAGAAAGAGAAGAGGGGAGGGAGGAGGGAGAGAGAAGAGAAGACGTCATAGCTCCATGCACGATGAAGCCAGAACTCGCTCTTCTGTCTCCTGACTACTCTGGGTCACGCTGACCCATCGTGTTTTTGGTTTTTTTTTTTTTTTTTTTTGGTTTTTCTCCGGTACCAGGAACCGAACTCATGACCTTGCGCTTGCCAGGCAGGCGCTTTGCCACTGAGCTAAATCCCCAGCCCCGACCCATCGTGTTTGTACAGGAAGGCAGCCCACCTTTGTCCCCAAAGTCGGGCAAGGGTAGCTCTGAACATACACCCACCACAGTGACAGCGACCATACATCCCCGCCCAAGGAACAACAGGAAAGTCACGCCTGGGACACATGTCAGTATTTTGCAACAAAAACGAGATCCCTGAATAAACATGTAAGAAGGAAGCAGGGTGTCATGATTCATTAAAAATAGTCACACGTGTAGGCATTCCGTCACCCAAATCTGCCATACTCCATTATCCCAGTGCGGTGGTTAATGTACCAAAGTCTCCTAGAAGACAGTGGTCAGAGAACTTCCAAGATGCCCGGCTCGTCGTGCAGGGAGGGTGACACCGTCAAGAGGACACGGAAGTACCACGCCCCTTCCCCATACCTCACCATAGGTACCTCTCCACCCAAATCAAGATGGGAAGAACTGGCTACAGCAACACAAAGGAAAACCCAGACCCAGTTGTGGGAGTTAAGAATCCAGAAACATGATATCAAAAGTCCTGCAGACGCCCACGGTATAGACACCTCACACACACACCATAGAGGGAACGTCAATTTAAGGCATTAAACTGTCAACTTCTGACCTCTGCCCATGACATATCAGTCCCATGGCTTGTCCTGATGTTTGGATACAGTGTAAATGGGAATGACAAAGGATATCTCTGGAGACAAGGCCCTCTCTACCAGGGAACCCCTGCCAGGCTCCATGGCATCTCATCCTTTATGATCAAAAGAGCTGGGCACTAAGGTGGGGCCTGATTTAATGGAGCACGAACCATCCTGAGCATGTCCCTGTGGTAGGACACTCAGTTAACTGTCTGTACTACACCCCAGGAGAGAGAGGAAAACCTGCCAAACTTCTGATATACACTCGGATGAGAGAACCAGGGGATGAACTCACTCATCCTCCACCAAAAGAGGATGTGGAGGTGGTCCTGGAAGAGGGTGGGTCTCCAGCCAGAACCCAGGAAGATGCTGGGCTTGGTTTCCAAACTACAGGGTGGGTGCCATCCACCCTCCAATGAAGACACTGGAGTCGATTTCCCAACCACAAAACAGTCCAAGGTGAAAGATACTGGTAAGTTTTCCTCACCATGGGTGGTTGCTACCACAGCGTGAAGGTTTAACCACACTCCATGAAGATTCTGGAGGTGGTTTCCTAGCCACATTGTGAATGTTCAGCCACTCCCCTGAAGATGCTGGAGATGATTCCCCAACCACAGTTGTAAGGTTCAGCCACACCCCTTGAAGATGCTGGGCATGCTTCCCCAACCACAATGTAAAGGTTCAGCCATAGCCCCATGAAGATGATACAGTTGGTTGCCCAACCACAGAATGGGTGTACATTTATATTCCACGAAGATGCTGGAAGCAGTTTCCCAACCACAATGAGATGTTCAGCCACACGCCATGATCCTGGAGGTCATTTCCCAACCACAGTATGAAAGTTCAGCCACACCCCTCAAAGATGCTGGAGGTTTCCCAACCACCATGTGATGTTCAGCTACACCCCATGAAAACAGTGGAAATGGATTTCCAACCATCATAGTCAATGAAGATGGTATAGGTGGTTTCCTAACCACAATGTGAATGTTCAAACACACCTCATGATGATACTGGAGGTGCTTTCCCAGTAACAGTCTGAAGGTCCAGCCACACCCCATGATGACGACAGATGTGCTTTCCAAACTGCAGTGTGAGGGTCCAGGAACACCCCACGATGGTACTTGAGGTGCTTCCCCAACACAGTGTGAAGGTTCAGCCACAGCCCATGAAGATTCTGGAGGTTGTTTCCCAACTACAGTGTGAATGTTCAGCACACACTATGAAGATGATGAAGGATGTTTTTCAACCACAATATGAAGACTCACCTACATTTCATGAAGATGCTGGAGATGGTTTCTCAACTAGTGAGTATACTCTTGAGAAAGTGACCCAAACACATTGTGAATGTTCAGCCACAGTCCCTGAAGATCCTGGAAGTGGTTTCCCAACCACAGCATGAATGTTGAGTCACAGTCCATGAAGATTCTGGAGGTGGTGTCACAACACCCCATGATGACACTGAAAGTGCTTTCCCAACCACAATGGGCTAAGCCACTGCCCTTGAAGATGGTACATGCACTTTCCCAACCACATTGTGAATGTTCAGTCACACCCCAGGAAGATGCTGGAGGTAGTTCTCAACCACAATGTGAAGGCTCAGCCACACTTCATGAAAACACTAGAGTGGTTTCTTAACCAGTATGAAGGTTCATGAGTAGCCTAAGAACATTCTTGACTTGGTTTTCCAACCACAATGTGAGTGTCAAGCAATAACCCTTGAAGATACTGGAGGTGCTTTCCCAAACACAATGTAAAAGTTGGGTCACACCCCATGAAGATCCTCCAGGTGGTTTTCCCACCACAGTGTGAATGTTCAGTCACAGACCATGAAGATACTGGAGGGGCTTTCCCTACTACAGTGTGAATTTTCAGCCCCAGCCCATAAAGATGCTAAAGGTGGTTTCCTATCTACAATGTGAATATTTAATCACAAGCCACAAGTGATGCTGGATGTACTTTTCCAACCATGGTTTGAAGGTCCAGTCACAACCCATGATAGTGCTAGAGGTGCTTTCCAATTTAGTCTGAAGATCCAGCCATATCCTTAACAATTCTCAAGGTGCTTTCCCAACCAGAGTGAAGGCTCAGGCACAGCCCATAAAGACTCTGGAGGTGGCTTCCCAACCATGCTGTGAAGGTTCATTACAAACCCAGGAGGAACCTGGATGTGCTATCCCAACCACAGTGTGGAGGTCCAGCCACATGGTGTGAAGATGCTGGAGGTAGTTTCTCAACCACAGTATAAAAGTTCATTCACATTTCATCAAAATGCTGGAGGTGGTGTCGCAACCAATGTGAAGGTTCAGGAATAGCCTAAGAATAGTCTCGACTTGGTTTCCCAACCACAATGTGAAGGTCCAGCTATAATCCTTAAAAATGGTTGAGGTGCTTTCCTAATCACAGTATGAAAGTTGAGTCACACTCCACAATGATCCTGGAGGTGGTTTCCCAACCACCGTATGACTATTAAGCCATGGTCCATGAAGATGGTAAAGTGGTTTCCTAACCACGATGTGAATGTTCTGCCACACCCCATTATGATGCTGGAGGTGCTTTCCCAATCAGTCTCTAGGTCCAGCCACACCCAATGATGAAACTGGAGATGCTTTTCCAGTCATGGTGTGAATGTCCAGCTACAACCATGAAGATACTGTAGGTGCTTTCCCAACCACAGTGTGTAGGCTCAACTACATCCCATGAAGATTCTGGAGGTGCTTTCCCAACCAGAGTCTGAAGGTCCACCCCACATAATGCTCCTGAAACTTTCACAACCACAGTCCTTTGAAGGTCCAGCCTCACCCCTTGATGATGCTGGAGGTTCTTTCCCAACCACAGTGTGAAAGTTCAATCACAGCCCATGAAGATCCTTGAGGTGATCTCCCAACCACAGTGTGACTATTAAGCTACAGCCCACGAAGATGCTGAAGATGCTCTCCTACACACAATGTCAGTGTTCAACCATACTCCATGATGATCCTGGAGGTGCTTTCCCAACCACAAGGTGAAGGTTTAGCCATACCTCATCAGATTCCAGAGGTGATTTCCCAGCCACAGCTTGAATGTTTAGCCACTCCCCTTGAAAATGCTGGAGGTGCACTCCCAATCAGTGTGAAGGTCCAACCACACACCATGATGATGCTGGAGGTTCTTTCCCAACCACAATGTGAATATGCAGCCACATCCCATGAAGATGCTTGAGTTAGTTTCTCAAGCACAGTGTGAAGGTTCAGCTGCATTTTATGAAGATGCTGGAGTTGGTTTTCCAACCACGATGTGAATGTTCAACCACACTCCATGATGATACTAGAGGTGCTTTCCCAACCACAATGTGAAGGTTCAGCACACGCCATGAAGATTCTGGAGGCACTTTCCCAACTACAATTTGAATGTTCAGCCACAGCCCATGAGATGGCTTCCTAACCACAGTGTGAACGTTCAGCAACACCCCGTGACGATGCTAGAGGTTGTTTCCCAAGCACAATGTGAAGGTTCAGTCATATCCCATACATTCTGCAAGTGGTCTCCCAGCCACAGCTCCAATGTTCAGCCATATTCCATGATGAAACTGGAGGTAGTTTCCTAACTACAGTGAAAAGGTCAACCCGTGACGATGGCGGAGGTGCTTTCCCAGTGTGAAGATCCAGATGCATCTCATGAAGATGCTAGAGGTGCATTCCCAACCACAGCTTGAAGATTCGGCCACATCGCATGAAGACTCTGGAGGTCATTTCCCAACAATGAAGTTAATGTTCAGCCACATCCCATGAAGGTGTTGAAGTGGTTTTCCAAACACATGGTCGATTTCCATTCACATCCCTTAAAGATGGTGAATGCAGTTTCCCAACCACAATGTGATGTCCAGCTGCACCCCATCATGATAGAGGTGGTTTCCCAACCACAGTACGAATGTTCAGTGACACTTCATGAAGATGCTGGTGGTGGTTCCCCAACAATAGGGTGGATATCCAGCCTCTTCCCATGACAGAAATGGAGGTATTTTCACTTTGACAGGCTGTCATCCAGTCATCTCCCAAGAAGACTGTAGAGGTGGTTTCTCCACCACAGTTTAGATGTCCAGTCTAATCCCATGAAGATGCTGGAGGTGGTTTCATCACATGGTGGGTGTCCAGGCCCAATGCAGAACAGAATAGCACCATCCAGCTGAGAATGCAGCAGGGAGCCAGCAGCACACAAAGATCCCATAAAGATATATCACAACTTCGTCCCCGTGGTCTTCTTTGCAAAATGCTGAATGAGGACATTTCAGAAGCTTCAGAGAACTCAATATGAAAACAGATGAAGGGGCTTACCGCGTCCTGGGCACTTCCTTGCACTGGGAATTTACCACTACACATGCCTTGGCACCATCCCACCTTCTGTATTTGTCAGCTTGACTCTTTCAGCTCCCTTCCGGGCCTTGGGTTCTCAGTGTCCTGGGCTGGTGCTCTCTCCTAGCTAGCTCAGCTGCTGACTTACCTGGCACTGTGGCCGACCTATCCTGCTCGCTGCATTCAGCCTGAGCCTGCTGCCCCCAGGGCATGGCACATACCATGCCCAGGACAGGGCTCACGCTGGGATGTTAGAACCGAAGTGTGGGTACACAGGTGGCACAGGGACGCAGAGAGAGCTTAAAGAAGAAAGGACAACACAAGGCTTTTCTCTTTTAATTATTTACCAGATAAAAAAGAAAAAATAGTGATTGTTTCTCTTCACCCCCGTTTCCATTTACCAAAGTTCAGTGGGAAAGACGTTTGTTGAGCAGAGTTGTACTTGCAGCCCAGAGCCAAGTGCGCCCCTGCTCTGCAAAGCAGGAGGCGCAGGGCCGACTTCAGGCAGAATCCTTGGAGCTGGGCAGCAGACGGGCGGCATGGTTGTCACCGCTGCTTCTTGGCGGAGCACTCACACCCTTTCCTGCCTGCCCGCACACCCTCCTACGGTCCCTCAAAGGAAGTGGGAAGATGGGACTGCAGGAGGCAGGGAGGGGTTAAAGCAGGACCCAGGAAGCCTGTGGCACATCTGGCAGAAAGCCCCAGCCACCTGCTCCTATTGCACATCTCGGCTCAGGTCCCCCACCCTGAGCAGTGGGCGACACAGGAAATGATTTTCTGGTTCAAGCAGGGCCCCTGTCGGTGTGGGTCAGGCTCTCAAAGGGGAGGGAGGAGTCGTATTGTGTGGCTTGTTCTGGAATAAACATTTATGTATATAATTCCATGAGAGGGCAAGAAAAAAGCTTTGCCTCTTTCAAAAAGCACACGGGCTTTGGATGCCTTGGGGCCCTGCAGTCACCTGGGCCTTTCGAAACTCAAGTTCAAAAACCCAAGGACTCTTTCCAGCATCAGTAGATCTTCTGCATTAAGACGGAGGAGCAGCACCCACCGACCACACAAGTCCCCCTCTCAGCTGTCACGACCCTGAGCCACTCAGGGATGACCTCTGTTCTGAACATCTGGAGAATTTTTCATTCATGGGGAAAAATCTTGCACAGTTTCTCCACGAGGCAGCAGCTGTTAAGTCTCTTCGAATTTAACTTTTAAGGATATGATTCTTACTCTTCTCATTAGCAATGAAAATGGAGTTGGATGGGAAGTTGTTTAATGGACATTACAGACAGAATAAATCGCTCTAAAAAGTGGTGGGGCTGGGGGAGAGGACTGCCTGTGATTTGGCAAAGCTGCAAATTTTTCACCTTCACTGGCTGGAACAAAGCTGGTGGGTGAAGACAAACCTAACTGAGCCATTGGCAAGAACTGCAGGCTATGACAACAGGTCACACACAGGACTGTATAAATTGTGGCACTATCAGGAGAGAAAGGAGGTCCATGATACCGGCTGGGAGCACGCTTGGGGAGCACTGCTTCCAGAGAGTCTATCTGTCCTGCTGTGAGTGGCAGCATCCAGATATACCAGAATGATTCTCCTTCCTCCTCTTCCAACCAATTCTGAGCATTTCTTGTTTAAATAACTATGTACACACATGAGGCTGGTCTCTCTTTTACGTGAGGGTCCTTCACTTGAGCATCCTACAATGGCTTTAGAGAGTTGGTTCCAATAGCCTTTTTGGAGATTTACTGCTCGGGACCAAATCTGCAAGAAGAAACGACAGCACTGCAGCAGGAAGATCTTTATGAGAGAAGCATCCCAGTGTGTAAGGGACTGAGTTGTTTGTTTGTTTGTTTGTTTGAGACAGAGTCTCGCTATGTAGTTCAGGCTGGCCTTGAACTCATGGTGATCCTCCTGGCTCAGCCTCTTGAGTGCTGGGAAGGGACTGAATTTTAATTAAATTAAAATTCCTCATAGAGATTTGGTTCCCAGGCAGATCAAGCAGTAGGGCTGGAAACCATCCATTCTATGCCTGGCTTCTCAGTCAGCCAGAGGGCCCCAGGCCCACCACCAACCCTAAAAAATAGCCCATACCTGGCTCTGATAAAGACAGTTTCTCAAGTTCAGCTTCAAGTTCAGCATCGGAGATCCTAGGGTTAGGCACACTGTTGGTATAACATGGGGGTCTATCGGGCAGTTCCAAAGATTCTTTGGTGGTGTCCTGAAGGAGGATGTCCAACTCCTTCTCCAGTTCCTCACTGTCAAAATCTGGGAAGAAGCCACATAGGAACATATTAGCTTCAAGGAGGAAATGCATTAATGAGTCTAGAACTAGGGTTCTAGTTCTGCAATTTTTTGAAACCAACTCAGCTTTACAAAAGATGCCTCCTTGCAGGTTAAAAGAGTCACAAGTTAGGAAGCAAAGGGGACCTTCCAGCAGATCTTGGTCCATGCACACAGCCAGATCATCAAGGAGGTATATTCTGCTGACACCACTGAACGGACCGATTCCTTTTGCCCTAGAACCATGACGGGGGACCTATGGCACACACACTGCAATGAGCACATAGAGCCCTCTCTGTGATGACATCATGAGTTGTATGAGTTGTTTTTCCTAAACTAAAACCTCAGTGTTCAGGATAACTGCAGTGCTGGACTTCGTGATCAATAAGTGGGTTTGGGTTGCAGTTTGGGCATGTGGTCTCTAAAAAGGTTCACCACCATTGCCCTAGGAGAAGGATCGTTGGAGCACAGAGGGCCTTTGGGACAGTGGACCGAGACAGGAATGGCAATTCCCTCCACTGCTCCTGTGGGGGGTCCCCAGGGAGGGGCCTCCCACCTCAGGGAAGTCCATGATTAGACCTGTCTTGGCACAAGGAAGCGAGACCTCTTAGAAAGGAAGAAAAGGAAAAAGGAAGTGTCACCCTGGCAACTCACCTAAACCGTTGGTTACCCCACCAGTCAGAGTCTGAGAAACTTCATCCTGGGTGTCACACAGCTGTAAGAGACAAGTGGAAACCCTGAACTCGGAAACATCTCAGTCTTCAGAGGAACACAGTGTTACACACGTCTGAGAATCAGGGAAAGATCCTTCAAAGTCACAAGGTCAAGTCTGCGAAAGGTCATGTCTGTCCTCTGTGACTTGTGTGTGCATGTGTCCCTCCCTCCCCAGCCCCTTCTTGTACCTCCTGGATCTGATCCACAAGGCTCTCTGCCTTCTCCACTGTGACGTCCTTCATGGACAGCTTCAGAGCTCCTACCCCAGCTTGGTAGGCATTGAAAACCTAAAGAGAAGGCCCAGTTCTCAGTGCAAAGGACATTTCCAGAAAAATCCAGACAATCATGCTTTAACCCTAAAAGATAGCTCTGGGCAGCTTTGGGCACCCAAATCACACCCACAGGAGCCAAACTTCCCCCAGGAAATAAAGGCAGCCCAGCTACACCCTGAAAGCACCACGATCCTTCCCAACAGCACAGCCACAAGGCAATGAACCACAGAGTTGGGGGCACGGCTACCATCTGGTCGGTCTGGGAGGCATAGATGCGGTCCAGGATGCCTTGAACAGTGTCCAGCTTGGCGTGCAGGGCCTCAATGCGCTTCTCTGTCCGCTGCTTGGCCTTCAGAGACCTTAGTGCCTGGGGGTATGAAGGTTTAGATCAGGGCTGGACAGAGCTGGCCACAAAGCAAGAGGAAGGCAGCCCCTTCCAGGTGGTAAGACCACCCCAGAGCTTCCCTCTCCTATATAAAATAATTTGTTGCTAGACATGCTGGCATAGGCCTGTAATCCCAGCACTCAGGAGGCTGATGCAGGAGCACTGCTGCAAGTTTGTGGCCAGCCTGGACTATACAGTGAGTTCAAGATCAGAGGAACTCCATAGTGAGCCCGTCTTAAAATATAAAATAAAACAAAACAAGCTGTGGACTCTGAGCCACGGGTAGCCTCTGCTCCCCTGATGCCCAAGCAGGCCACTCTCGGAACTGCTGGGCACCCCTCCCCGCCAGCCCAGGACACTGCTACATTGCTACAGGGGAACACGGCTCACCAGCTGCTTCTTTCCTGCTCGGCAGGCCCGGCGCGCTTCCTCTTTACACCTGTCAACACAGATGCAGAGGACTGTGCCATCGGACGGGTGGCAGAGTCCCAAAGAGGCCCTGCGAATCACACTGAGTGAAAGTGGTCTGGGATCTGAAGATGGAACCCACCCCGCTCCATGGCAGGGCAAGGAATCAATCCCTCACCTCTGCAATGACCTTGGCCATCTACTGTCACCTTGTGACAGACATGCACTTTTCTCACTGAGAGGACAGTGGACAAGTTCCAATTTGCTGTCTGTCTGTCTGTCTGTCCTTTCAGAGACACATCTGTAGCTATTACCATGGACCCTGTGCAGGCACCCAGGGAAGAGCAGAGGTCCCTTGGAAAGACCCCTGCAAAGGCACCAAGGGCCCTGCTCACTGCAGCGTGCCCTGCCCCTAACATGATACTTGGCTCAACAAATGCTGGCTGAACAGACACTGCCACAGAAGAACAGAGATAACACGTTAGTAACTGTCGTCCCTGGGGGCAGAATCCACACGCTTGACTCCTCTGTGACACTCAGTGTTTTCTAAGGTTTCTGTACTGAGCAGTTCGTACTTCTGTAAACAGTTAGTACAGTTATTCCAGGGCTCTGCAGACAGCCTGCCGGGGAGCAGTTACCCACCTCTCGGCTTCCTGGGATAAGGACTCCACTTTGCGTGAGAGGAGCTGCTCACTCTGCATCAGCTGGTACACCCCGACATCCACGTCGTTGACCGGAGACACCTTCGCGTGCGGCCCCCGGGCAAACTTCACGATCTGTGGGACAGGGACAAGTCACTGCTGCACTTCCCCCAGGCCCAAGCGAACCACGGTGGGAAAGGAGCGCAAGAACGGGGCTCCTACCTTCTCCCCATTCTGCTCGAGGACCGTGACTCGCTTCTCCTTCTGCAGCTGCAGCAACACCAAGTAGAAGGTCCTCTCGTCCGGGCAGGAGCTGGCGCACAAGGTGCTCAGCTCGGACAGGGCCACCACGGGGTGGGAGGACAGGGGTGAGTGCTGGTACAGGCGATATATCTCCTCGGCCTTTTCCTGCAGGAAGGGCAAAGGGGCTCACAGGCCAGACCGCCACCACAGCAAGGGGTGAAACCAGGCCCTGAGCTTCAGAACCAGGCCCAGGCAAGGCAAGAGTCGGGGAGCAGAACCCCTTGCCTCCCTAAAGAGGTGGCTTTTAACAAAGGAAAAAGATCTGTGCTTTCTTCATACTATGCAGGTAAACTGGTGACTGTACGAAATGAGGGACAAGAAACGCCAGCTCCGTGCTCACAGGTCCACCCGGGACTTCCTGTGTGTGCCTCTCCCTGGCTGTGCTCCCTCGGGAGGAAGGAGGGGTGGGGTGTGGTGGGAAATGCCGTGAAGCAGAGCGGAGCCTGACTTCTGCTCCCCATGTGACCCTGCACCCATCCGGCTCACAGGGCCTCACCATCCCTCTCACAACTGGAAGAGCCATGTGGACGCGATGATACCTACGCTTCCTTCCCAGTCCAGTCTCTTCATTTCTAAGGCAACTGGTGAGACTGCGGACATGGATGCTACCGAGGTTATAAAGAGCAAAGTCTGTGATGAGCAGGAGGGCAGGGTTGGTGGGAAGCTAGGAAACAGAAGCTCCACGGCACCATGCCAGTTTCCCTCAGATGTGGAAATCACCTTTGCAGTCAGATATCCACTGAGGTAGGCACAGGGTGCTACGAGAATGCACAGAAGGAAACCTGAGCATTCAGAGGTTCCTTTACAAAGTCTGGACTAGGAGTGCTTAACTCAGGGTTGAAGCAGGAGCAGCAGGTGCAAG
>NW_004955403.1:46433167-46473099 GCF_000276665.1 Chinchilla lanigera | reverse complement strand
TACTTGAAGGAAGTGGAGGGGGATCGCGGAAAGAGAAGCAGTCATAAGCACAGAAGTGAGCATCAATATGGCGGCTCTGTCACAATAGGGCAAGGGGGAGGAATGGCAGCACCTCTACCTGATATAAAGAGTACCATCTTACTCCCTGTGCTTCATTCTGCAGGGAGTGGGCAGTCACTGGAGGGACCGCCATGGTTAGACTGAGACAGCCGGCTGGCCACTCCGAAGAGGACAATGGAGCTACGACTGGAGGCAGGCACTATTTATACAAGAGAAGACATGGAACAGAGAGAATCTGTGAATAGGGGGAGAGAAGGGCAGATTCAAGCAAAATGCAGAAGGTAAAACTGACAGCCATAGTGACTGAGTACAGGGTGGAAGGAGGGAGAGGAAGGTCTAGCCTCCGACCTGTGTGACTGGTAGATGTGGTGCTGTTAATAGCAAAAATCCAGGAGGAAAGCTGATCTTAAAGGAAAGACAAAACATTCCACTTGGGACGTGCTGGCTGGGGCACCTGAGGGACATCCAAGAAGCGGGATATCCATGTACAGCGGACATATCCATGAGGAGGGATATCGATGTACAGCGGACAACGGATGTATAAATCTGAGGCTCCAAAGAGACACCAAGACAGAGAGAGAACTCTGAAAGTTTTCGGCACATGGCTGCTAAGTATGGTCACAGGTGTAAGTGGGATGGCCAAGGAGAGCTGGTGAGGAAAGTGGCGAGCGAAGACCAATGTTTCATCAGTGAATGGGCCCACAGGGACCCAGCAGGACCACTCAGGAGGAATCAAAGGAACCTGCTGCCCAAATTCAGGGAAAAGGGAAATTTTGAGAAGTGAGTGAGCAGAAGGGTCAAAGGCAGCAGAGAGTGAATGAGATAGCAACTTAAGTTTCCATTAGACTTGGTCATCCCATCAGGTAAGAACCCTATAAAGCTACTGCAGTCAGAATTGTACAGTGTCCTCTCACAAACAGATTAATGGTACGCAGCATTCATTAATAAAAGGTACTTAGAGCGTGGTGTGGTAGCACACGCCTGTAATCTCAGCACTCAGGAGGCTGAGGTAGGAGGATTGTTTCAAGTTTGAGACCAGCCTGGGCTACAAAGTGAGCTCAGGGCCAGCCTGAACTGCACAGTGAGACCCTATCTCAAAAAAAAAAAAAAGACAAAAGGTATTTAGAGAACAGATGGATAAGATGTTTCAGTAGTAAATGCTAATTAAGAAAGCACAATGGAAAATAATACAGCACGGAATGTGAGAGGGTCAACAGGAAAAGAATGCACACACCCACAACCAATGAGAAAGGAACATACTCAAAGAAATAGAATGGGACAGACAGAAAGGAAACTCAATTCTTTGCATACTTTCTTTCAAAGTAAAATCATAGGCAATTTTTGCTTTTCTGTATACTTTCGGAATTGTTTAAAAGAAAGTAAAAGGTTATTGAGTATTTTCTATGTCTGGGCTTAGGAAAACCAATCTCCCTCAACCGCAGGTTTTTTCTCTATATCTGCATCTTTCTCCTCTATACCCAGGTAAGAACCTCTAGTGTCACAAATGTCAGGAAGCCCCCCCCCACACCCCCAGCCTCACCCAAGAAAACAATGGAGCCACCAACTATTCAAGCAAATGGTGAGGTGTTCTGTGAAGTGAGCATCGATTTAGGAGTACTGCGCCCCTGAGAGCTTGAAGACTTAGTATTCTTTGTTATTTTTGTGGTTCTGGAGACTGAAGCCAGCGACACTGCATTGAGCTACAGCCTCAGTCTTTTTTTACTTTTTATTTTGAGTCAGGCTCTTGCTAAGTTGCTAACTTACCCAGACTGGGGTCAAACCTGTGACAGCCTCCTGCCTTAGCCTCCCAGAATGGGGGGAATGTGGGCATGCACCACATAACTGGCGACACCAGGATATGCAAAGGCCCTGAGGTTGGGTTTGGTCTATGGCTTTCTAAATGAACTACCATCTGCAGCCCACTTCCTAAACATACACGTACTGCAAGGTCCCATCACCCTGTGCACAGCAGCTTCATTGGAGCAGTTAGGCTGAAGGAGGTCTGCTGTATTTTAGAGTGAGTCAGAGAGAGAGACAGACAGAAAGAGAAGAGCAGTAGCCAGCAGGAGCCAGGGACCATACAAGAGTCAAATTGTGATGGGGCAGCTGGGTAGGTTGAAGCTAAGGAAGAGAGCATTGAAAGACAGAGAGAAACAAAATATAAAGAGCAAAGGCTGATGGGACTCAGGGACGGGAAAGGTGGGGCAGGCTCAGGAGCATAGGTGGGAGGGAAGAAGGCCACTCTGCCCTCTGCGGGTGGGGAGGCCAAACTACAGAGGGCAGGACCGGAAGTGGAAGGCGGGCTTATGAGGCCACCTTCTGGTGTCTGCAGAAAGTGAAGAGGGCAGAAGTGGAAGGGTAGTGGGAGCGGTGGGGGGGCTGCAGAGTGGCTGAGGGCCCCCCTACAGCTGGGGATACAAACGGGGCCCCATTTGGGTCAAAAAGACCCAGAATGACTGCGTGTCTTCCAGGTGGAAAGAGCAGGCGACTTGCTACGGGCACCGAGGGTGCCTGTGATGCCAGCAGAGCACAGTGGGCTGGAAGAAGGCAGCCCAGGAGGAGGCTGACGGCACAGGCGGGGAGGGGACAGGACCAACTCCTGGTGGCCACTTCGAGGCAAAAGAGCAGGGACAGTGGAAGGCAGCCCGCAGCAAGCTGGAAGGGGAAATGAGCAGATTCTGAGTAGGAAGTGAGAGCCTTGTCTGCTAACTTAGTGGTAGGCAGAGCTGAAAAATCACAAGATCCTCAGAAATCCTGGGGCTTTCCTACAGTAAACTACAGAAGGCAAAGCATTTCCTAAATTATCACTTATCAACGCTGCTTACAAATCCTAGGAAGCAATCAACTCTTTGTTACAGATGATTCCCAGACCAAGGATTGCACATTACAAATGATAATGCTGCAAAGGACAGCTCGAGGGAGGCGGGGTAAACTCAGGTATCAACTCTGTCACCATGTAAGAGAGAGAGTCCTCCTCAAGAATACACACAGAAGACACTTGTCATCACATGGGTCCAGCCCTGCCCTTCCGCACACTCACCTTCAGCAGCTCCACAGCTACAAGCACCTCCTCGGCGGGAACCTTATTATCCCCCAGCATGTTAGACAGAGTCCACTTGAGGGGCTTCAGCAGGAAGACGCCAACCCCCCAGGAGATCCAGCTGCTGTCCACACTGGCCATGAAGTCTGACTCTCGCTGCAGCTCCCCTCGACTGTAGGGAAAGGAGAAAGGCACAGAGCAGCACTTCATGTGATGGCCCATTCCAGTCCCCACCCGCCCCCTTAGCCAAAAGAGGAATTTTATCATCACAGCATCTACTCTGCACCGGCCACTGGGATTGGCAATGCTTATGTTCCAGCGCTCAACCTCATAATGCAAGACAGACGGTGTCACTAGCATGGTAAAGAGGAAGGCCAGGAAGAACCCAGGGTCTGTCTGGCTCCAAACGCAAGCACCCAACTAAGACTCCAGGGACTCAGGAGGTACTGCGCTTGCACTGAGTTTTCCTTTTGCAAACGGAGCTCAAAGCAATGAAATGAAAGTAACAACAGTGGGTCACCATCGAGTGTAAGACATAGCGAAGAACACACAGATGTAGAGACAGGGCTTCCTGCTCTCCCTAAGCTAAGCTCAACATAAGATTAGGTACTTCCAGGTAGCTGTAATGTAACAGCAGCTAAATACACTGAAGTTACTACGTTAAGAGCTACATGAGGGCCTTCAAATTCTCCCAATAAATGTATATACAACTGTCATTACCATGCTACAATGTGTCAAGCTAGGGCTTAAAGATGACATGTAATTTGTCTAAGGCCACATAATTTAACAAATGGCAGAGTCCTCATGCAAAGCTGTTCACTGCGGCTGTGCTGCTTCTGTGGGGAAATCTCTCCCTTAGAAACTTTTCAGGTGTCAGACCCAGTCAGGAGAAGAGGGACCAAGGTGTTAAAGATCTCTGGCTTGGAAGCGGTAGAAGATTGTCCTGCCATAAGCAGGCCCACTCTGCTCTTGTCCCCCATTGGCTTCTTCAGCTACTGTCTCCAGGATTGAAGCGAAACTCTCTCCATAGTACTTTTTTTTGTTGTTATGGTACCAACTCAGGACCTCACACCTGCCAGGCAGGCGCTGTGCAGCTGAGCTTTATCCCCGGCAGTACACTTTCTTAGAAAGGCGAAATTTCTGAAAGGTTTGTACATTAAGGTCAGCCAATGGAAAGCTACTGAGAACAGAAGGAGAAAAGTCAGACCCTCCCATCAGAAAGAGTAGCATGCTAAAAGCTACCAGAGTTAACTTTCTCCTTCATGCACTGAGGGAAGTACCATGCTAGGTACTAGGCCTAGTACAGTGCATACAGCGTGAGGTGCAAGTGATTTAGAATCCAGAGTCGGAATCCAGTCCTGAGGAGACTCCTAACCAGCTGTGTAACCCTCAATAAGTCATTTGCTCTCTGAGACTGTTTCCTCAGCTGTTTTCCAAGGTGAATTTTATCTCTTTCCTAAGACTTCACAAAGAGTCAGACGAAAAGTATCTGCAGACTTCGATGTGCTGTCATCTCCTAGGAACCAATGTTACCTACTCAGGCACCTCCAAAATACTGCACCTGTCACACATGTGTCACCTACGGACCTCTTCAGGGGGCCCAGGTACTCAGGAAAGGCCTCATCTTCCCTCCTGTCCTCTCTGCTCCAACAGCCTGTGCCAAAGAGAGGCCGGGAAAGGCTCGACGTACGTCTGTGCCAGGTTCGTTGGCAACATTACTACAGCTCGCTTGCCCACAAACTCTGCTCCGATCTTCCTCGTTTCACGAATCCTACCTGCTAGACCTCGTGATACACGGACAGCTCAAATTTGGAGGTTCTTAGACCATAACCACACATCGGAATTTCAGTTCACACAAGTCTTTGTCACCTCTGCCGGGCCGTGACACGTGCAACGCGTCTAGTCGCACTACCCCAGCCCCCGAGCTCACCCCTCCAAATACCCGTAGCCCAGCCTCCTGGTGTGCGTCCTCCGGTGCCCACTCCGGGCCAGACCCCGGGCCGGGCCCAGCGCGCTGTCACGCACAGGAGGGGAGGACTGCCCCTTGGGGAGCCGCCCCCGCCCGCGGCCCGGGCCCTGGCGCGCCCCTCACCGCAGCAGGTCCTGCAGCACCGTGGCCAGCCCCAGCGGGACGCTGCCCTTGCGCTGAAAGGCCTCCTGCAAGTCCCGCAGACGCAGGCGCACCACCCCCTGGCGGCGGCTGTAGCTCAGCACCAACGGCGCCCAGAAGCCCATCTTGCTGTCCCAGTCGGTGCTGTTCACCTCGCGACTCCTCTTGAAAGCAGAGAACAAGAAGGACATACGCTCCTCATCCTCCTCCCATTCGGGGGGCAGGAGGCCCGCCGGGTCTCCCCCGGCCGAGGCCTCGGCCTCCCGTTCAGGGGACCACATCGGAACCCCCAAGGATCCGAACACAATCCTGGCCCCTGGTTCCGTTCCGCCCTAGTTCCCTCCCGGCTTCCGTTCCTTGACTACTCATCACGTCACCGCCGCTCGCAGCGTGAAATAAGTCCTGAAAGCCCTCAGAGCGCAGGCGCCGCGCTATTCCCCTTTGCCAGGAGGAGGGATGATGACGTTCTCCTCAGGGAACACAGAGCGCTTGCGCTTATCCCTCCTTCTATGGTCTTTGTGCGGAAAGAAGGGCTTCGCGCGTGCGCGCCAACCATAGAGTGCACCGAGGTAGTATAGACGCTATGCTATAGCAAGCCAAAAGATAGCGCCTCCAAAAGTGGTGGTGGTCTCGGGTAGCCGAACTGAAGAGACCCTGATACCTTCATCTGAGACCCTGGTACCTTCATCTGAGGCCCCGGGACTTGGATCTCGAGTCTCGAATCAGGGTTCACCTTTCCTATTCCAGCCGTTTTTACGTGAAGCTTTTTAACTTCCAACATCTCATCTTTTCGTAATGTCAGCAGAAAACAGAACTGCCAGTCACGCAAACTCTGTGACAATGCACACTCGTGTTTTTCGAGATATATGAGCTTCTACCACTTTTGTTCCGACTTCTCTGGAAGCCCCTCTGTGTTTTCTTCTGCGTAGCCGTCACCTACTGATCCTTTAGGGTCCAGCACAGTTCTACCTCTCCCCTGAAACTTTCTTCAACTGTCATCTCTGTCCTGGAATGTACAGTTTAGCATTTGCTATCCTGTCTCCCAGTTCCTTCCCTAGTTGCCTGGGGACAGTGGCTCAAACATCTTAACTTTGATAGCGGTGGTGAGGGAAATATAAACAGAAAGGTGTGTAACGTAAATCTTGCCTCTGGATTATTATAATCTTGTTAGAACGAGGGATGAAATATAGAATAAGAGTCTCCCAAAGAATCTCAGGAGCAATTAATCTGTTCAGTGTTGACGAGAAATTTTTTTGCCCATCGAGCTATACAATGGAGCTATAAAATCGTTTTTGTTTTTAAAGCAACCATTTTTAAAATGAAAGTTTTCTGTAATTTATTATCTGCCGTGTAAGTGGCAATAGTTACAGTTCTATGAATCTGGCCTCTGCCACTCACTGTCTGTGAGTCCTCGGTTAACACCTAACCTTTCTAAACCTGTTTCCTATTAAGATATTTCCTGATAGGGTTGCTTGAAGGAAATATGATGCGATATATAGTATATTAGATGTTATCACAGAGCCTCAGCGTTTACAATAGTTGGAACTCAGAGTAGGAAAGTTTTAATAAACATTTTGAGGGAGGATGGTTAGTTATACAATTGGGAATACCAACTGATATCTATTATTATGTTAATATCGTATTTCTCAGCACAATAAATATCTCATGTTTCTCCAAGCTCTTTCACAATCTATTTCATTTAATATTCATAACAACCTGCAAGGTAAGTTTTGACTCATTCTCTATTTTAGGGAACAGGGAGTTGAACCGCAGCTATTTTAAGTCTGATGGAGAGCATTCCAGAAAAGATTAGTGTAGAAGGTGTGCAAATACTTTGTACCCTCAGCAGCAGTGTCTACTGCACCGTCATGCCCAGTAAGGTAGCCAGGTCTTGAGGGAAACTGTATTTGCTCTCGGCCAGATTAAGTCAAAATAGTCCTGCATGTAAACATTTTCAAGAGAGCAAAGATACATACCTGAGGTTGTTTGCACCTGAGAGTTTCACAGACACCAGCAGGCAGGAGTGTCTCTGCTTTCACCTTTTAGAGGCTGGAAAAATTACTGGGATTAATGCAGAATGGAAAGAAAAGCTCTACGGATCTTGAGAGGAACTATTTGACACATGGCAAGCTCCTTCTCAGGGTAGGGCTTCTCACACTCTTTGTTTTTTCTACGCAGCTTTCTGTCTTTTAGGTCACAGTTTAACATTCACTTCCCTAGAAGGGCCACAGCCTATCTGAAGTAGCACCTTTGGAAACCTGAGAGTTAAAAACGGCAGGGAAGGCTGCCCTGAGGGGAACTCCAAATAACTGAGAGAGAGTTTTACCTCCAGCTCTACCAGGCTCTTACAACAAACATTAAAAACTCCTTCTTGCTTCCAGCAGGGGGAGGAGAAGAGTAGCATTTTGAAGTGGGAAAAAGCGTGCCTTTCTCAAGCAGGCCAGGTCTCAAGAGAATCGGTTTGGAATAGTCTGATCATGATCTCATGCAAAATCACCTGCTAATTAACGGTACCTCCCCAAAAGAATAACAACTAGGTATCCTGGGCCTCCTGAAGTAGTACAATAGAAAATATACAGAACCATTCATGAAATATTTTTTGTCAAAAAATTGAAACAGTCTAATCAAGCTAGTAGATGTAAGTACTAGTTTGTGGGAGTTTAAAAAAATCAAAAGAGGCCAGGTGTGGTGGTACACGCCTGTAATCCCAGCACTTGGGAGGAGGACCGTTGTGAGTTCGAGACCAGCCTGGGCTAAAAAGTGAGCTTAAGGCCAGCCTGAACCTGAGCAAGACCCTGTCTCAAAAAGACAAAAATAAAAAGAGTGAGTGTATTAAGTGGATACTAAGATTGGAATCAGTAACCTCCAAACTGTAGGAAATACTACTTGATAATGATCTACTTTCCTAAACAAATAATGTCAACAAATGTGTAATGAATGGACTTTTATGGGTCCGATTTACACAAAGAACCATAAAAACTTCTTTATGAAACAATTAGATCATTTCAGTACTGACTGATATTTGATGGTAGTGAACTATTTTGAGGGCTATGATAATGGTGGTTATATTTTATAAACAGTCTTTATATTTTGAAGACACCCAGAGTATTTGTAGGTGAAACTACTTGAATCTGTGGTAAGGAGATGGGTAGAACAAGAATGAGAAATAATGTGTATACATTTTACACTCATATCTAGCACAGTGCCTGGAACTTAGATATCATTCAGTTTTTTAATGACTATACCTTTTTGGTGATCCTGAAAGTTAAATCCAGGGTCTCATACTTCCTAAGCAAGCATTCTACTATTGAGCTTTACCCTAAGGCCCAATTTTTAAAAGTAAAGAAATAACCTAGTGCTGGTTTCATCCCTGTTGGTAAACAGCTTCATGTTCTCATGCAAGCAAGTTTCCTGTGAGGCTCCACCTCTAAAATAAAGCTTTCTAAGCTATGAACTTGAGAGCTTTTTCTTGCACACACTTTGTGATTGTGTCTTCCTGATGTGATTACTATAGATGGATGAGTGACTGCAGGGGCTCTTTAGCTTGAAGAACAGAAGAACAGAAATCTACCTAAATGTCACTAGATTATGTAGCAGTGATCCTTGTTGATTGATGCCCTAATACAGTGGTAGCAAACCTGTGGCATGCATGCAACCGCGAGCCTATAGGGCCTTTTCTGTTGGCAAGTGAGCCAAGTCGCCCCAGCAACACTTCAGCAGCTGAGCATGGTATAATAGCACACTTAGGGACAATGCGCTTGCTTGGAAAGGAATAGTGGCACCAGGTGATGAAGTCACCAGTTGACATGATGTAATAAAGAAATAACCAAGCCCTGGTTTTATTCCTGTTGGTAAATAGCTTCATGAACTCATGCAAGAAAGTTTCCAGTCAGGTTCCACCTCTAAAATAAAGGTTTCTAAGGTGTAAACTCATGACTTGTCTGAGCTTTCACAAGGCTGCTCATATATTGAGGTTTAATTGTAGTGTTGGCACTTTGCCATAAATAAGTGGGTTTTGGGTTGCAGTTTGGGCACTTGGTCTCTAAAAAGGTTCGCCATCACTGCCCTAGTGTTTGTGGTTAGATATCTAGACATCTCTTTTCCAGCCATAATCTGTAATGTTGAGAGGCGTCAACATTATGACACCACTGTGAGGACCTTCCATGGCCTCCCTCTGGTTGGTTTGGGACACTTCATCATTTTTGCAGCAGCATACAAACTCTGCAGTTATTTGCAGTACTTATCCCTAGGATTCACAGCCTTCAAAATGTAGCCAAAAGGAGGATGAAAAAAAATACCTTATTCATAGTCTATGGGATATATAAGGAAAGAGGCCAGGCTTATTAACATTCTGTTCAAGTACTGCTATATTCTGTCTGTCTTTTCTGATCCTTTTCTCTTCCTTTATTCTTGCTGGGTGGAGGAGGGTTTCCCTTACCATTCTATAAACCTGTATACCTTGCTATCATCTAATGTGTAATACTGTTTTCTGAGTCTCTGTTCGTGTGACTGTCCTTTTGATTAGCTTAAATGCATTATGGGCAGGGACGGGTTCTTAATTATACTGAGTTCTAGCATAGCACCTGGCACATCCTAAGGGTTGTCTGTTGAGTAAGCAAATGAAGGAATTTAAACTATGAGTTAAGAAAATCACTTTATCAAAGCCTATATGGACATTTATCCAGATATAATGTACTGTACAACAGTTGTAATTTTTATTTTTTGAATGGATTATTTGTTGTTAGCCATTTTGAGCTCGAATGACTCCAAATGTAGTTAGTGCCTTTATGTATAAAATGCATAGAATGATTAGAAAAAAAATAACAAGTGTGGGAAATCCCCTGTTTGCAAAGCGTCTAAACCACAGGAAGCTATTGCTATCAATTAATTCATAACCATGACTTTCTAGAATATTTCAGTGGCCATTTTTGAAATTGGCCATCCAAGTTCATGCCATTGACACTGCAAGGAATTTATCCTTTAGGAAAAATATCTCATTACCTTTCCTCTCCTCTCTTCTTTTAAAAATTGCTCTCTATTTCTAGTTCAGCAGGTAAGGAGGTTGAAAACCAAGTGCTTCATCTTAACAAGTTCGAAACTGAATAAATTTGAACAAATAACTCTTTCTGGATTCATCAGAAAATTGAGATAAAAGAGCAGACTACTACCCCCAGCCTGGAGAGACTTACCCACAGATACAATGTCACAAGGAAGTAAATGTCCCTAAGCAAAATCTTTGTGGGGACCAGTGCCAGATTAGGAGAACTATAATTGATGAACCTCTAGGTGCTCGGTGTGGATGAAACTGAGAGTTAAAAAACGACAGGGAAGGCTGCCCTGAGGGGAACTCTGAACAACTGAGAGTTTTACTTCGGGCTCTACCCGGCTCTCACAATAAACATTAAAAATTCCTTCTTGCTTCCAGCAGGAGGAGAAGAAGAGTAGCATTTTGAAGTAGGAAAAAGCACTTCTTTCTTAACCAGGCCAGCTCTCAAGAGAATCCTTACCGGAAACTGACCAGCTGAGGTCTTATCGCAGTCTGACAGACCTGAGGGAATGGAAATACCCAACACTAAACTAGCCGTTTTGCCCCAGCTAAGGGAATGGGGCAGGACAGAGAGGCAGCTGTGCAGGTTATGGCCCAGGAGCACAGGGTTAATAAAAAGCTGAGATGCAATCACTGGTTTACAAAAGGCTTCATTTTACTACCACTACAGGGCTAAGGCCTAGTAGGAGAAAGAGTTCCAGTACTATATATTCTGTCTGTGTTTTACATATTGAAAATGTACTGAAACCCAAACAATGCAAAACCAAGTGAAACCAAACCAACTAACCCAAAACAACACTCAGTTAAAGAGAGGGAGAACAAACATCAGAACTTGAGCCTGATGTGGCAGGAGTGTTAGAATGATCAGATCAGCAATGTAAACTAACTGTGATTAATATACTAATGGTTCTAATTTTTGAAAGACAACAAAAAAGAACAGATCATTTACAAAGTAGGAAGATGGAAATTCTAAAAAACGATTTTTAAAAATGTCAGTGACCAAAAATGCTACAAAAGAAAGGAGAAATGTGCTTGAAGCACTCATTAGTATGCTGGAAATGGCTGAGCAGAGACTTCATAAGCTTGGGCACACATCAATAGAAACTTTCAAAATTAAAAACCAAAGAGAAAAGGAAAAAATCAGATATGACTACTCAAGAACTTTGGGAGATATAAAAAGTATAAATGTACATAATGGAAATATTAGAAAGAGGGGAAAAAAGAACTATTTGAAGCAATAATGATTATAAATCATCACTAAACTAAGATCAGATAGGAAACCACAGGTCCAGGAGTTTCAGAGAACCCCAAGACAGGGCTGGGCATATAGCTCAGTGGTACAACGCCTGCCTGGCAAGCATAAGGTCCTGGGTTCAATTCCCAGTATGAAAAAAGAAACAAAAACCAGAAAAGAACACCAAGAAGAATAAATGCCAAATAAAACTACATCTGAGTTCAATTCCCATTACAAAAAAAAAAACCACAAAAACCAAAAAAAACAGACAAGAACACCAAGAAGAATAAATGCCAAAATAAAACTACATCTAGGTAAACTACTTTCAAACTGCAGAAAATCAAAGTAGAAATATCCTGAAAGAAAAGATAAGAATTAATCTGACTTCTCCTCACGACTCATATAAGCAAGAAAATGGAATAAACCATTTAGAGAGAGAGAGAGAGACAGAGACACTACAGAACTACAATCCTATATCAAGAAAAATTATTCTTCAAAAGTGAAGGAGAGCCAGTATGGTGGTGCACACCTGTAATCCTAGCACTTAGGAGGTTTAAGCAGGAGGATCACCAGGAGTTTGAGACCAGCCTGGGCTACATAGTGAGTTCAAGAGCAGCCTGAATTACAGGGTGAGATGCTGACTTCAAAAAAAGTGAAGGAGAAAAAAGGACTTCCTTAGACACACAAAAATAGTTTCTGGTCTGAAAAAACAATTATGAACAGATATGCTTTACAAGAAATGTTCCCAGCTGTGGTGGTGACCGCCAGTAATCTCAGCACTAGGGAGCCCGAGGAAGGTGACTCACTGGGCTATAGCCAACTACAAAGAAAAGCCTTACCTCTGAGTTAACTTCTTAAAGAAAAGCATAGATGTCAGAAACTCAGATATATACGAAGGGAAAAACTATTAGCAGAAGTTCAGATTTTAAAATTTTACTTTTCTTCTCAACTGATTCAAGAGGTGTTTCCTCAGATTATAACAACAATGAATTCAGTCATTTACATCTAAGTGAAATGAGTGACAGTGATGGTACAAAGAATGGGAGGAAGGAATTAGCACTACTTTGTTACCATGAGGAACTTCCTCTCCCTATAAAGTTACACAGTATTATGTGAAAGTGAATTTGAATCAGCTATAAATGTTTCTTGCCATTTTTAAACCACTTAAAATAGCTTTAAAAGTATAGTTGATATGCTGAGAAAGGAGAGAAATGGGATAATAGAAAATGCTTAATGAAAACCACAAAAAGAGAAAGAGAAGACAAAAAGGGAATAACAGTAGCAATACATAGAAATGTATAACAAATACAGTAGATGTTTATTCAACTTTATCAATAACTTTTAAACTTCACTAGCCTCCATGAGCATGTTACAAAAGAGACTGTAAGCATGGTGTGGGGGGAAGCAGACTCCCAACTATGTATTGTCTGCAACAGCGAAGAGAAACACCAAAACAACACCCACAATTTGGAGGCAGTTTTATTTACATCGACAGGTGCTGACCGGGATCATTCCCAAAATATTAGGCCCTGATCTCTGGTGGTCTAGGGCTTATATGGGATAAGCAAGCATGAAGTACAGAAGCAGAATGGCTTGTCAGTTGGGGATTGGTTCTTACAATGTGTAGAATAGTGACCGGCTATGTAGCACAGTGACTAGCTGTTTCTGGGAGACAGAGGCAACCAGATTTTCAACAGGGACAATTACCTGAACAACTAAGAAACTGAAGTATACTGGTTGGGGGTTACATTTTCTGTTGCATGTTTGTAAGAAACTTACTATTATTTTTTTTCAGTGCTGGAGACCATACCTAGGGCCTCATACATGCTGGACAATCTCTCTACTACTGAGCTACACCCCCAGCCCCAAGAAACAACATCTAGAATGACATTTGTAGGTTAACAGGAAACAAATAGCTGGATGTGGTGGCACGCACCCATGTCTCAGCCACTTTGGAGCTGAGGCAGAAGAATTGCAAGTCCAAGGCCAAACTGAGCAACATAAGGGGACCACAAAATGCACAGAGAAAGACTACCATACTAACCCTAATCTGAAATAAATGTGAGTAGTTATATATATTCCAAATACAGCAGACTTCAGAGCAAGGAGAGTCATCAGGGATAAAGATGGACATTACATAATTCAAAAGGGGTTGATTTTCCCAGAAAATATAATAATGTGGGTTCACTATAAAGTGGGTGCACCTAACAGCAAAATATCAAGATAGATGAGGTACAAAACTGATAGGATCATAAAGAGAAATAGACAAATCCAACATTAGAGCTACAAATTTCAAAATCTTTTGTTAGAAATGGACAGATTGGGGCAACCCACTTTCCAGGCTTCCTTCTGACCCTCTTAGAATCTTTGTTTCTCTCAATAAATTCTTCCTACTCTTAATCTCCATTGTTCCTAGAATTCATTCCTTGATTTTAGAGAACATATATTTGGTGATTCAGACATCTAACAGGTTGGAGTTGTTATGGTTTGTATCTGGGTGTCTCCCCCAAAGCCTCATGCGGCCATAGGGCAGGCTTTTAGAGTCTGATTACGGGTGTGACAGCTATGCCCGCCCTGGGGTGGATAGTTTGCATATGTAAGGAAGAGGAAGAGGGTGCTTCTGGCTATATTCCGCCCTGGTGTGTGCTTGTTGCTTTTGCTGTGTTCGGACGCCATGAGCTGTAGCTCTCTGCCATGTGCCACTCTGCCTTATAATCTGCCAAGTACGGACTGAAACCTCCACAAACTGTAAGTGAAATAAAGCTTTCCTTCCTTAATTTTGGGCATCAGGTATTTTGTCCCAGCAACGAGAGAAAAGTAACTAAGACAGGAGTTTATTTCCCCTATATCACTTGGAAGTCTTCTACGGAGATAATTGGAAAGAGATAAAAGTTTGTTTTTGTTTCATAGATCCTGGCCTATTACTTGCTTAGGTAATCCAAATATTTATGCTTCAAATTTTTATGTTATGTCTTTTCCCATTGCTTATAATTGTTTATACTTTGTCTCTTATATAATTTTATTAAAATGATGATAAATTTAAATGGAAAACATGGAAGGTTATGATGTTTCTTTAATGGGACATTTTATTTCCATTTTGTATATGCGGCGTTTGAACTTAATTGCTAAATTTACTAGTGTTCCTTGTTTGACCTGTTAGACTTGTTTGACTGCTGTGGTTTGTTATCTTAGAGAGCAGTGCTGGGGAAACAGAATATTACCGCATCCCCTAGTGGACTTTGATATAAAATGCTATAAAATGGTCTTTCCATGAAATCTAGCTCATACTTAGAAAATATATATGCCTGTTAATAAATCATGGGACTACTTGCACCAGTTAAAAGATGCAAGGTCAGTGACTGTTCTTAAGATTTAGAAGACAGATTTAACTGAGACAGACTGGCTCTGATTCTCCTCTATACTCTAAAGGAAATGTTGAGCCTGTTCTGCTTCAGTTTCCTTTCTGGTCTGCTCTTCTGTTGGTGAGAAGCCAATCTTACTTCTTGAGATTCCCCACTCTTGCCTTCCCAGGCTGAAAATGAGGACTCCTGGGCAAGTTGTTTCAATAACTCACTGTGAGCATAAGAAGAAAAGACTTCCTTTCTCTGACCTTACTTCTGATATTAAGTACCACTCTGTACTTTTTCCTTTTTTGGAGGCATGTAAGAGTAGAAAAAAAAGAACTCTAAACTGTCCCAATCTTTTCCTCCTGCCCAGCAACTAAGTTAATCCCGTAGAAAATGAGCAGAGTTCAGACCCATCTTACCAGCTGGTCCAGCAAGACTGAAGGGCCCTGGGGCATTCCCTGCCTTCTCTCTCTGGTCAGACTGTCATCTCCACAGAGGAGCCCCCTTTTCCTTCTCCCTCTGTGGACTCCTCTGGTCCACAGAGGCACCCCAGGTAATCATGACTATAGAGGGAAAAGAAACCAGCCTATTGCTGGATACTGGCAAGTGTCTCTCAGTCCTTCTTTTCAACCCAGGCCTTCTTTCCAACTGTCGTACTTCAGTGAAAGGAATCACTGGAGAAGAGGTAACTCACCGTTTCTCACAACACTTAGTCTGCAACTGGGATGGCTTTCTTTTTACACATTCCTTTTACTTATGCCTAAAAGCCCAGCTCCCATCCTAGGCAGAGAGATTTTATCCTGTCTAAATACTATATTATATATGCCCAGGTTGCCAACTAATCAAAATAATGCTTAGACTGGTCTTACAAATATATACTGTTGTCTATGTATAATGTCTTGAGAGCTTTCCATTGGCCATAAATAATGTATTCATTGTTATAATCTGAATTATAGCTAAAACTAGAGAGACTTAAACCAAAATATCACACTCCATCAGGAGAGGGTTCTAAAAGCCAATGGGTTACAATTCTAGTCCCTTAAGAACAGTTTCTAGATTTATTGCCAGCTCTAGGGCTCATGCTTTAATTAGACATGCTCCAGCTTCTCAAAAGCTTGTATATTCTTGCTTAGAGGCTGCTAAACCCCAAGTGATCATATAGATAAAAGCAACAACAAATATACTAGACTCCTTTAACTGGGATCTACCAGACTGACCTTGTTGGGAGAGGATTATGTGACACATATTGAGACCTTAACTAACTACACTTAGAGGGTCTTTTTTTTTTTATTTTTATTTTAAAGAGTAAAACAAGAATAACATAATAATAGGGGGGGACTTAGCATATTACAGACAAAATGGTAGGAACTTATCAATGGTTATCGTTTTACATATTATTATCTACAAAATAGTTTCTCAGGAAAACAAATAGACAAATAATAGTGAGTTAGAGACAAAAGAGGTAGGAGATTATCAAGATCCAGTCACCTTTTGATGTGTATACAGGCTGCTTCCTGGATGTGGCTATTACAAGTTGTGCTGCTATAAACACGGGTATGCATGGGTCACTGAAGCATGGTGACTTAAGCTCTTTGGAGAAGACACCTAGCAGGAGGATCACTGGGTCCCATGGAATTTCTAACTTCAGTTCTTTGAGAAATCTCCATACTGATTTCCATAATGGTTGTACTCCTTTACATTCCCACCAATAATGGAGTAGTGTTTCACCACAGCCTCGCCAGCATTTGTTACTGTCTGATTTCTTAATGATGGCCATTCTTTCCAGAAAAAAAGAATGAACTCAGAAATGACAAGGACTAAAAAAGTTGATGAAGAAGTACGGTCATCTGGACAATACCAGCTAAAACTAGGATATGAAAAATAGCACAAGGGCTGAATGTGTTGGGTTTAAGAATTTAAAATGCTGCACTGGGTTTACGGCACCTCTAGTTGGGTCTTCCAGAGCATGCTTGACAAAGCGATTGACAAGGCTCTGAGTTCCTTCTCATAAATCACTCCGTTATACTTGGATGTATAAGATGCAGTACATACGCATGAACTGTCCATGAGCACCAAGTGAAGAAAGGTTACTGCAGGTCATGCCATAGAACTTGTCATACAAATTTCTTGGCTTGGAATTTCAGAATTTTCCAGAATTTTCCATTTTGTTGTTGTTGTTGTTGTTGCTGTTGTTGTTTTTAATTTCTGCTTCTAAGTAGTAGGCCTTAGGGCAAATACTGAGTGGGTGTTGGCTCTAGACATTGCCCTGGGTTCCAGCTTCAGATGAGTGGGAGTGACCCTATAACTGCAATTGTCTTATCTATATTGCAATTGTCTTATCTATATTGTTTCTATAATCCCAGCACTCTAGGAGCCTGAGGCAGGAGGATTACAATTTTGAACCCAGTCTGGGCAACTTGATAAGACCGCTGCCTCAAAATAAAAAATGAAAGAAGGGCTAAGATTAAACTACATTTCTGCTCTTAGACTATAATGGATTCAACAAGTAACTGATCGTGGAGAGACAGCTAGAAAATCTCAAAAATACTTGGGTACTAACAACCAAGTGTTCAAATATCACAGGCCAAAGAATAAATCTCAAGAGAAATTTTATAATACTTTGAACTAAATGAGAAAAAAAGTCCCTGGGCACAAAATAGCCATGTAGTCCCCTGGAACGTAATGGAGAACACAGAAACAAACCTAGACCAGCACAGCCATCTGATTGAGGAGAAACACTGGAGAAATGACCACCTATTTAAAAATGGTAAACTGGGAGAACTAGGCATCCACTTGTGGAAGACTAAAACTAGATCCCTATCTCCTATGTTGTATAAAAATCAATCAAAAAATGGATCATACACCTAGGTGTTATAAGACCTGAAATTTTTAAATTGCTAAAAGAGAATATAGGGGGAACAATGTAAAAAGCCAAGAGCATAGAAAATAATAACAAAAAACAAGAAATCTGACTGTATCAAATTAAAAAGTTTCTCCACAGCAAGGGGAATAACTAAAGAGACGTGAGTTGTCAGTGAGCACTGAGTGAAGAAAGGCTACTGCAGGTCATGCCATAAAATTTGGCACACAAATTTCTTGATTTGGAACTTCAGAATTTTCCACCCACAGAAAAGGAGAAAAACTTTGTGAGATACTCTTCTAACAGAGGATTAATACTAAAGTATATACAGAACTCAAAATAACTTAATACAAAAAATCAAAAACCCAGTCACAAAAGGGCAAAGGATAAGAACAGACACTTCTCAAAAGAAGAAATACAAAGGGCTAATAAGTATGTAAAAATGTTCGACATTTTTAATCATTAGGGAAATGCAAATCAAAACTGCATTGAGAATGCATCCCAGCCTGAGACAGGAGATTAGGGCACAGCTAGCTGGCAGGACACATGTACAGAATAGTTTCCAACTCCTGCATCAGGGACTAATCAGAAAGTAGTATCTTCAATTATTCTGGCATGAAAACAAGCAAGTTTTTGACAGGATGGCCCAGGTCTGACATCAGCCTGAAGAATGAGGGGTACAAAAGACCTCTGCCATTAATGTCATGGCCACTGTGAACTTTCTCAGTGGCCTGCTATCACTCTGCAGAGCAGACTTCTTTTCCTATGCAAAAACCTCACTACCTTTTTCACATGTCTTGCCCAATTTTTTGTTCAGGACACCAAGGACCTAGAAAGAGTCTACAGAACCCCAGCACCCAGTAAGAAGCCCAGTCAGAATGGCTATCAACAAGAGTATAAAAAACAATAAATACTGGGGAGCATGTGGAGGAAAAGAAACATCTCTACATGACTGGTGGAAATGTGAATCAGTGCAGTTTCCATGGACATCAATATGAAGTTTTCTCAAAAAGCTAAAACTAGAGCTACCATTTCATCCAGCTGCACCACTCTTTGGTGTACACCCAAAGGAATTAAAGTCAGTATACTATAAGGATACATGGATATGTTTATTATGATACAACTCAAAATAGCCAAAATATGGAACCAGTCTAGGTGCCCATCAACCGATGAACGGATAAAGATAATATGGTATATATATTTGTGTACATAATAGAGTAATACTGAGCTATAATGAGGAATGAAATTTTGTCATTTGCAGGAAACAGATGGATCTGGAGATAATCACAATGAGTGAAATAAGTCAGATCCAGAATGACAAATATTGAATGTTCTCCCTGCTGTGTGAAATCTTTAAAAAAATGACATGAAAGGAAGACTATTATTGGATAAGAGTAAGGGAGTGAGAGGGAAGGGAGGGAAGAAATAAAAGAGAGTAGTGGGGGATTAAATATGGTCAAAATCTGCTGTAGGCGTGGAAATCCAGTATTTTCTAAAATTAACAGGCACTAATAATGAAAGGAAAAATATTTCCCACTACAATAATATACCCTAAACCTAATTAAATATGAGTTCTTTTAATAATAAAATGAACTTACCAAAGCTTGTGGAATAGAGAAAAGCAGATAGTATGATCAAATTACACCCATACAAGATCAAGGCCCATTTATGGCAAAAGTTCTCAGTCCTCTGGGAACAGAAGGTAACTTCCTCACCATGCTAAAGCTAATGAGCATAAACCCCACAACTGACATAAGAATATAGAGTGAGAAACTAGATGCTCCACTCTAAAATCGGAATCAATGCAAGAGTAGTTACTCACACCAGAGAAATGAAAAGGGAAAATAAGGACCAAAATGTATAATAGATATTGTGAAAGAGGAAGAAAATGTTTGAATGGGAGGGGGAAAAAAGAGGGGGATAGGAAGGAAGGGGAAAAAAGAATAGAAAGAAAAAATGGAAACAGAGCTTTTGTAAATAAGGAGGGGAAGAGGGATTGAAAGGAGAGGAGGGTATTGGGGAAAATAGAAGAATCAAGATATATCACATACAGGTACAAATTCCCTGTAATGAATGTTACCATTATGTATATCTAAAATGTACCAAATAATTATTTTTGAAAAGAAATACAAGGGTGGAAAGATGCAGCCAGCTGAAATAAAATAGTTTGAAAGTTGTGGAAAACATTATAACTTTATACTCATGGTGCTTAGTCTCTTGATATAGAAGCTTAATATTTAATTGCAGTTTCCTTTTTACTTGTTTTAGCTGGTATTATCCAGATGACCGTACTTCTTCATCAACTTTTTTAGTCCTTGTCATTTCTGAGTTCATTCTTTTTTTTTTTTTTTTTTTGTTTTTCTGTGGTACCGGGAACCAAACTCACAACCTTGCGCTTACCAGGCAGGCGCTTTTGCCGCTGAGCTAAATCCCCAGCCCCTCTGAGTTCATTCTTGAGTTCTTGATATTTTGTCTGCTTATAACACTTTTAGGAAAAACAAATGCCACCCCTCCCCCCAAAAAAGAATAGTTACACCATTCCTAGGCAACATAGTACTGGAAGTCCTAGTTAGTGCAATAAGTTAATACATATGATTTTTTTTTTTTTTTTTGAGATAAGGTCCTGCTGTATAGTTCAGGTTGGCCTGGTCTTGCATAAACTTACTATGCAACCATGACCTCAAACTCATGGCAGTCTTCCTGCCTCAGCCTTCCAAGTGCTGGGATTATAGGCATGCACTGCCATACCCAGCTACAATAAGTTAATACAATATGAAAAGAAAAAGAAAAAGTATATGGATAAGGAAGGAAGAAATAAAACTGTTTGCGTATGAAATGGCTGTCTGTGTAGAAAGTCAAAATAACCTCCGGGCACGAATAAGCAGTTATAGCAAGGTTGCAAGATACAAAGTCAGTACAGTCATGTGTCATTTAACAACAGAAATACATTCGTATAAATGCATTGTGAGGTGATTTTTTTTGTTACCTGTGTGAATTTCATAGAGTGCGCTTACACTGGCAGCTATTTGCCTTGATGTCTTAGTCATTATCCTCATTGCTGGGACAAAATACCTGATACCCACAATTTAAAGGAGATGTTTAAGGGGCTGGGGATTTAGCTCAGCGGCAAAGCGCCTGCCTGGCAAGGGCAAGGTCGTGAGTTCGGTTCCCGGTACCGGAGAAAAACAAACAAACAAACAAAAAAAAAATTAAAGGAGATGTTTACTTTGGCTCTTGTTTTCATCTATGATTAGTTAGCTCCGAGGCAGGAAGGACATAGTGGAAGGAACTGGCAGATGAAAGCTGCTCACGTTATAGCGCTTAGAGGGAGAGTTGAGGGCAGGGAAAGAGTCACAACCTTCAGAGTCACATCCCTAGTGACCCAACTCCTGCACCGGGCCCACCTCCTAGCAGCAAGTGAATATTGATTTTATCACCTTCCACAAGCCCAGCCTCTGAGCATATGAGGCTTTGGGGAGATGTTCCATATCCAACCACAACCCTAGGTGACATAATCTTGTGGGACTATTGTTGCATGTGCAATCCATCATGTTATGAGATGCATGACTATATATAGAAGCTAATCCTTTTCCTATAAACCAACAATGAACAAGAGAGACATAAAATTAAAAAACACAGTATCATTTATATGACCACCCCCAAATGAAATACTTAAAGTTGAGCAAGATATGTATAAGGTCTACATGAGGGAAGCTACAACACTCTTACGAAAGTAATCCAGGAAATAAATATGCAGAGAGATAGTCCATATTCATGCACAGGAAGAGCTAATGTTGTCAGGATATCAGCTCTTCTCAAATTCAACTACAGTGCTATCCCAGTTAAAATCCTCACTAGGATCTGGGTGTGGTGGTGCACACCTGTAATCCCAGCACTTGGGAGGCTGACACAGGAGGAAAGCCTTGAGTTCGAGGCCAGCCTGTGCTACATAAGCAAGTTCAAGGCTAGCCTGCATGACATGGTAAGACTGTCTCAAAACAAAAACAAGAACAAAAGCAAAATCCTCACTAGCTTTTTGACTGTTTGTTTGTATTTGTGGATATCAACAAGCTGATTCTAAAGTTTATGTGGGGAAGCAAAACACCCAGAGCTGCAAACACAATACTGGAGAAGAATTAAGTGAGACAACTGATGTTGCACATCCTCAAGAATTATGGTAAATCTATAGTAATTGTTATGGCTTGTATCTAGATGTCCCCCAAGACCTCATGCATTCAAAAGTGGGGCTTTTGGGAGGTGGTGGATCATGGGTGTGTGATAATGGATTATGAATGTGTGATAAGTACATCATCCATTGATTGGTTTAGCACAGTTCTGTGTGTGGCTAATGGAAAGGCCCACCCTGGGTATGGGTGGCACTGGGCTTGGAGCCTAGATGAGATAAAAGGGAAAGAAAGGCTCGCTGCTTCTGCTTCCTGCCTGCATGCCGTGAACTCTTTCTCCTCTGCTAAACCAACCTGTCCTGGAGCCAGCCTACTGTGGACTGAAAGCTTGACAAACTGTGAGTTAAAATATGTAAACCTTTCCTCCTTTAAATTGTAGGTTTGGGGTATTTTGTCCCAGCAATGAGACAATAACTAAGATAGTAATCAAGATAGTATGGTACTTATGAAAAAATAGGCAAATAGATCAGTGGAATAGAGATCCAAGAAATAGTCTCATGTAATTATACTCAATTAATCTTTGACAAAGAAAGGCAATGTGATAGCACAAAGACAGTCTTTTCAACAATTGTTCCCAGAACAACTATTCATCCACATGCAAAAATCTGACCAGTCAAAAACACAAAACAAGCCAAAAAACCCAAACAAATAACAAAAACAAATCTAAACAAAGATCTTCTACAATTCATAGGTCTTCATCAAAAATGGATCATGGACATAAAATACAAAGTAATAAAACTGGAAGACACTATAGAACAAAATCTATACAAACGGACATAGTGATGATTTATAACACAAAAAGCACAATTCATGAAAGAAATAAAAATAAGGTGGACATAATTTAAAAATTTTTTAAATTTCTGTTCTGTGGACAAAGTGAAGATAAGATATAGACTGGCAGAAACTATATTTAAAGGACACATTTAAAGGATAAAAGATTAGCATGAAAAATAAAGAAGTCTTAAAATGAACAATTCAATTAACACATGGGTTAAAAAAAACCTAACAGATATTTCACTGAAGAAGATATATGGATGACAAATTAAGTATATAAAAAGATACCTAACATCATATGTCATTGGAAAACTGCAAATTAAAATAAGATACTACTAAACAACTATTAAAATAGCAAAAATCCAAAATGCTAACCACATCAAATGCTGGCAAAGATGTGGAGGAACAGGAACTTTCCTTCAGTGCTGATGAGAAGATGTGATAAGTTTAGTTACTGTAACAAATACCTGAGATAATCAACTTATAAAGACAAAAGTTTTTCTTAAATCTTGTAATTTTGGAAGTTCCAGTCCATGATTGGTATCCCTGTTGCTTTGGGCCTATGGTGAGACAGCACAACATGGAAGGAGCATGTGACAGATCAAAAGCATACACATCCTGGCCTAGAAGCAAAAAGAGAACAAGGATGAGGTCATGGTCCCAATATTCCCTTCAAGAGTATATACCAATGAACTACAGACCTACCCCTGGGCCCCTCCTTCTTAACAGGTCTACCCCCTCCCAGGAGGACCATCTAGGCCTTGGGAACTTCTAAACTATAGTAGAATGCAGCTACATGGGAGGAGAGTGTGGCATTTTTTCACAAAATTACACAATCTCTTACCATATGATCCAGCAGTGACACTGCTTGGTATTTCCCAAAATGAGTTGAAAACTTGTATCTCCACAAAAACCCTGCACATGTGGATATCTTTAGTACATTTACTAACAACTGTCAAAACTTGGAAGAAACCAAAATGTTCTTAAGTAGGTGAAAAGATAAATAATCTGTGGTCCACCCACACAATGGAGTTATTTTCAGTGCTAAAATGAATCAAGCAATTGAGCCACTGAAGAGACATGGAGGAGGCCTAAATGCACATTGTTAACAGGAAAGAAGCCAACCTGAAAAGTCCACATACTGTATGATTCCAATTACTGCATATGACATCTAGAAAGGACAAAACTATAGTAACTCTACAAAAGATTAATGGCTACCAAAGGTGAAGGAGGAGAGGTAAAAAACACAACACAGTGGATTTTTAGGATAGTGAAATTACTCTGTATGATACCATGTGTGCCTTTATACATTTGCCAAAATCTAGAATGTACTACAGTGAATCTAACATAAACGTGGTCACTTCAAGAGATAACCATGTGCCATTGTAGGTTCATCAAGTGTAAGAAACACTCTGGTGGGGGATTTGATAATGGGGAGGTGTAGAGGACAGAGTGTAGATGGGGTAACTACAGTCTTTTAATATTCTTTTACAAATAATTAGAACTATTCCTTGCAAAAGAAAGATTTTGTTTCTATGTTTGTTTTTAGAAAGGCTGGGTGGCTTAAGCAATCAAATAGGGATTTCCTGAAGTAATCTGTGTAGCTAGTAAATATCTGCTATGACTCATTGACTTTTTATTCACTTCCTCAAAGGAACTACAAAACACCCTCTGGCAGAAAAGAGACAGGAAATGTGTCTGATGGCTGCAACCACCCTAATAGTACTCAATCAACCAGCCAAGAAAGATAGGTTTATCATAAACCCTTTATATGGACTCATGCCTCCAACCTTCACTTGTCAATGAGTTCTATCCTGTTGGACTGAGTGAATGAATCCTTTGAAAGTGAAAACATGTATTCATAAGAAATGAGACCGGGAACATTGTATTACTGCACATTTACTACATGCTAATATTAAACTGGGTGCTCATAGATAGTATATTGCCATCTGAAGTATTATTATCTAGCCCTATCTATGAAAGGATGTACACAGAAGGATACAGCCTCAGCGAGATTAAGCAAGTTGACCAACAGCACACAGCTATCAGTGGATAGAACAAATTCAAGATCCACATTCATTTCTGCTATACAAAGTTATCCAAGAGGTCCTGGAAATTTTTGACCAATGTCAATATACTGGCTTCCAAACTGCATAATAGGCCTCCAGTTGTAAAGCAGTATTTATCAACACAAAAACAAGCTCTGGATACCACCACATCTTTCATGACTACTAGAAATATTTTTGAATTGTTGTGTACCACATCACTAAATCACTAATAATTTTTTTTCTTACCGGAAGTCAAACTCAGGACCATATGCATGCCAGGCAGGCACTTGTGCCACTGATCTATATCCCTGGCACTAAATCACTAATAATTTGTGCACAGACCTTTAAGGAACAGACTTGGGTATGGTTTCTCAAAAACCTGAAACTCCTCCTTGTAGTTTAACTTCTCCATACAGCGTGTGTGTAGTGTGTATAGTGTGTATGTATATATTGTGTGTGTGCATGTGTGTGTGTGTGGCACAGAATGCATATATGAAATATATATATATATATATATATATATATATATATATATATCACCACTTTTTGCTTTATTTTTTAGTTGTACCAGTTGCTGAGAGAGCTGAAAGAACTGTACACACTACAAGGCTAGCAACATGTTGAATTAGTCATTGCGGGTCGTGTTGTGGTTTGCTAAGTGTCCTCTACAGCCTCTGCATTAAAAGGCTTGGCCCCCAGCCCACAGTGCTCCTGGAAGGCACTGGAACCTGTAAGATGTGAGCCTAGTGGGGGAAGTCAGGTCACGGCAGGGTGGTGCCCTTGAAAAGGGTGGTGGGACCTCTGAGTTCTGTTTTTTTCTTCATTCCATGCTAGGAAGTAAATAAGCTTCCTGTGCTACACAATCCTGCTATGATGCGCTGCCTCCTCAAGGAAAACAAAAACAGCACAGCTATTGAGTTAATAATAACCCTTAGTTATTGCAGGCTGATCAGGCCTTCTCACCAGCAGTACGCAGGAGTTCCAATTTTTCTACATTCATGCCAAAACTTTTCTTCTTTTTTGTTTTTATCATCATGATCTTGATGTATGTGAATGGCATTTCATTGTGGTTTTGATTTGCATTTTTCTAATGACTATTGATGTTGGGCATCTTTCATCTGGTTACGGACAGCATGTACTTTTCTTTGGAGACACGTCTACTTGAGTCCTGTAGTCATTTTTTTAAATTGGGTTGTATATGTTCACTGCTGAGTTGTAGGAATTCTTTATCCTCTGGATACTAACCCCTTGTTTGATATATGATATGCAAATATTTTCTTCCCCTGTGGCTGCACTTTCTTTCTGTTGATAGTGTCTGTTGTTGCACAAAGATTTTCAGTCACGATGATGCCCACTTTATCTATTTTTCTTTTGTTATCTGTGTTCTTGGTGTCACAATCAAGAATTCATTTCCAAATGTAATGCTATGAAGTTTTTGCCTATGTTTTCTTCTAAGGGTTTTAGTTTTAGTTCTTATGCTCAAGCCTTTGATCTATTTAGTGTTAATTTTTGTGTAAACTATAAACTAGAGGTCCAATTTCCTTCTTTTGCACGAAGATATACAGTATTTCCTACACTGTTTGTTGAAAAGATTGCCCTTTTTCCCATTGAATAGACATGAAATGTCAAGAAATCATTTGACCAGGGTACAAATCTCAGTGGTAGAGCACTTGTTTGGCATGTTTAAGGCTCAAAGTTTGATCCACACATGCATAAAGAGAGAAACACATACAGGCATGCACATACACACACACACACACACACACACACACATACACACACACACAGGATGATATATGTGAGGGTTTATTTTTGGCCTCTATTGGTTGGTATCACTATCTTTCTGCCCAAACTACATATCATTTTTTTTTATTTTAAAGAGAATAGTAGGGGCTAGGGATTTAGCTCAGTGGCACAGTGCTTTAAAAAAAGAACAATAGCAAAATATATCACAGACAATACATACCATTTTGATTCCCATATTTTTGTGGTAATTTTAAAAATCAGAAAATATGAATCATCCAACTTTGTTCCTCTTTTTAAAGGTGATTTTGGTTATTTACAGTTCTTACAGTTTTGTTCTCATTCTTGTATCTTTGCCTGACTTTGGTGTCAGGGTAGTAATAGCTTCTTGGAATGAGTTAGGAAGGTTTCCCATCTTTTAAAATTTTGGAAGAGTTTCAGGAAGTGTGGTGTTAACTTAAAAAACAATTTGGTAGAATTTGCCAAAGAAGCTATCTGAGACAGGGAAGATTTTGGTTATTGGTTTTGAAAAAATATTTTGTATAATTTTCAACTCTTATTGAAAAGATATTTTGTATAATTTTGGTCTTTTAAAATTTATAAAGAGTTGTTTTGTGATGTAACATATAAGTTATTCTAGAAAACATGCTATGTGCCTTTGAAAAAATTTTGTTTTGAATGCTTTTGCATATCTTTTTGTTCCAGTAGTCTATGGTGTTGTTCAAACACTCTATTTTCTTATTGTACTTTTTCTAGTTTTTCTGTCCATCTTTGAAAGTGAGAAATTGAATACCCCTACTTTTATTAGGATAGTATCAATTTCTCCACTTCTGCCAATGTCTCCTTCATATATTTTGGAGCTCCAATGATTATTATGTACACATGTTTATAATTGCTATTATCTGCTTGGTGAATGGAAATTTTGATATCGATTGTATTGGGTTTCCACATTGCTACACCTTCAACCCTCAGAACTCTACTTTTTAATGATTCTGTTGCTACTGATACACTGTCATTGACACCGAACATTATTTTTTTCTATATTCTATCACCATTAGTGTAAGATTTTGCATTGTTTTTATGCATTAAATCTTAACAAAAAATTAAGTGGGCTTAAAAGCCACTTAATTTACTTGTAATTGGATTTACAAGTAACATTGATTTATTTTATACTTGTTCCCATGCATTTGCCTTTACTGGAGATCTTCATATCTATCTTTGAATTATGGTATAGCTTTTGTTCTTTTTAATTTGACAGATAGCTTTTAGCATTTATTGTAAGACAGATCTAGTGGTAATGAACTGTGTTAATTTTTTAGTGAAATAGTTTGAATCTGGGATGTCCTCCAAAGGCCTCTGTGCTAAAAGGTTTGTTCACACTGTTGGGAGGTGATAGAGTCTTTTACAGGGGCCTATTAGGAGGTCTCAGGTCACTGGGGGGTAGGCTTGAAAAGGATTGTGAGACGATCCCCTTCCCTCTGTCATTTCCCCATGCTGAAGTGAATGTGCTTCTTTTACAGTGCACTCCTCCTCCCCACCCTATGATATATTAGTGCCACCTCAGCCCCAAAGCAGCAAGACCAGTTGGTCAGGGACTCACCCTTCCAAAACCATGAGCCAAAAGACATCATTTTTTTTCTCCAAATTGATTGTCTGAGGTACTTATTCCAGTGAAGGAAAGCTCACTCATTATTGAAGGAGTGCTTTACCAAAAGTCAAAATGTCTATGGCCAGGCATGGTGGGGCACGCCTGTAATCCCAGAACTCAGGAGGCTGAAGCAGGAGGATTGCTGTGAGTCCAAGGCCAGTCTGGGTTACAAAGTGAGTTCAAGGCCAGCCTGAACTGTGTAGCAAAATACTGTCTCAAAAAGACAAAAACAAGGGGGCTGGGGATTTAGCTCAGTGGCACAGCACCTGACTGGCAAGTGCAAGGTCATGAGTTCAATTCCTGGTCCCGGAAGAAAAAACAAAAACAAAAACAAAACAAAAAACAACAACAAAAACAAACAAAAACAAACAAATAAAAACAAACAAACAAAAAAAGACAAAAACAAAACAAAACACACTTCTACTCACTGTTGTCTCTTTAAATATATCATCCCATTCCTCTCTGGACTCTGAAGTGTCTGCTAAGAACTGGCTAATCAGCTAATCATCTTACTAAGAATCCCTTGTATGTTAGGAGCTACTCTTCTCTTGCTGCTTAAGATTTCTCTTTGTCTTTGGACTGCTTGATCATAATGTGTTGTGTAGAACCTTTTAGATTTATCCTATTTTGTATTCATTGAGCTTCTTGAATTTATAGATTCATTGTTCCTCTTCAAAATTTGTAAGTTTTAGGTAACTCTTCAAATAATCTCTCTTCTCTTTTCCCTCTTATTTCTCCTTTGAAGACATCAGTAGTGTGTATATGGGTTTCCTGGTGGTTCATTAGCCCCTCAATCTTTCTTCACCTCTTTCTAATGGGTTTCTTGCCTCACTAAAACTTCTGCTGAGCCAATTTGGCACTGAGCTAGTTTGGCACCAGCCACTGGAGGCCATGCGCTATGCCCCACCCTTCTTCTTCTGAGTCAAATTATAACTTTCTACTTTCCTTTTTGTAATATCCTGCCTGCCTTTCCCACCTCCTGCCCAACCCCAGTCTGCCATGTCAGGTGATCCACCCCTAAACCCTGCCTCCAACCTGGCTCTATTTGGCCTTTGTCCCCAGGCCAGGCCCTCAGAAACCCCACATCCCTCCTTTCTGCTGTGGTCTTCTCTGTGCCTGCAACAAAGGCATTTTTTACTTTGTTCTATTTTTTTCTGCGCCAAAAAAAACCTATCATATTGGTGCAGACTCGGATGGTGCAGACCGTGAAGCCTTACTAAGGGAGAGAGCTTTCCCTCCCTTGGTATGGGTCCCCCTGCCAACGAGCCCTTTTCCTTTGGATATTTGCTGTTGCCAGCTTTCATCCAACACTGACCTGCTCCAGAGTGAGCCTCCTTCCATTCCGGGAGTTCCTGTTTCATTTTTGCTCCTTTTGCAAAAACTATAGGCCTATGTCAGGACTCCCTCCAGGACTTCTGTGTCCTTCACATCCTTTGGGACACCCTTCTGCCTTCTTGGTGGCCATTGAGAGGGTAAATTTGGGAATTTTCTCCCTTCTCATATGCTGGAAAGGGTGATAATTCCCTCAGGGGTTTTGAGACTGGCTGACTAAACCTCCAGCTCACTGTTTTTCTTTTTTTTTTCTTTTTTGTTTTTCTTTTAAAGAATAAAAGAAGGATAACATAATAATGGGGGGCTTACCAAATTACAGACAAAGTGGTAGGAAATTATCAATGGTTATTGTTTTACATATTGTTATCTACAAGATAGTTTCTCAGGAAAACAAACAGACACATAATAGTGAGTTACACACAAAAGAGGTAGAAGATTATCAATAGTTGTTGTACTATACTTTGGTATCTTCAAAGTGGCTTCTAAAAAAAATAAATAGAGCTATACATGAGTGACCTATTGAATAATCATTAACTTTTCTCAATGGTTGTTGTAGGAAACACATAATAATAGACATGCATCCATTTATGAAATAGGATAGGAACAATACAAACATTGCAGAGTTATGGATAGATTAGTAGGAAAATATCAATGGCTGCTGTAATACATGGTGGTATCTTCAAAGTGGTTTCTCACGAAGACAGAGATATGCAAGAAGGATCTCACAAGTAGTTACAGCCTAAAGGTTGTCAAAAATCAGTGAGCCATCTGGGGTGAAAGCCATTTTTTGTAGTGTTTTTCTCTCCAGCCTCCCATCACATTGGGACCCCACAACCAGTTAGTGTCCTCTCCCCAACTGTCAGCACAGGCAGCAGGAATCCTGCTGCAGACTTCTCCAGAGCTCCACTGCAGTCTGTACTGTCAGGGCAAGAATGGCTTCCAGGGAGTCTACACAGGTATTGTGTAAGGTCCTCCTGGTTTACAGTTTCCGAGCTACTCTCATGACCCCAGTCCACAGTACCTCTGAGTCCTCGGGCTTAGTCTGCATTCTCATGTTCTCTGAGTCCTTGTTCAGCAGCTACTCCTCTGCTGACTCTGGACCTTTCTGGATCTCAATGGCAGGAGCAAGAGTGACCCATTGCATGGCATGTATTCCCAGGGGTTTCTCCATGTTTGAATGATTCACACATGTCCGTGGGTGGGCATCTGCAGCTGGTCCATGGTGGGCCAATTGTGTCACTGTTTCTCTGTGTCATGGTTGTTCTCAATTGAGTGGCGGCAGCCAGCCTGAGGGCCAGCGTGCAACAGTGCTTGTCTCCTTGTGGCTAAGGGTAGCTTAGCCAGGGGCCCTCCTTCTGGGTGCCTACAAGGCAGGGAGCGAGCCAGCCGGAAGACCGGTGCTCCCCGCCCGTGGATCCCCATGCACCTGGGCCCCTCCTTCGGGGTGCCTATGAGGCAGGGAGCCAGCCAGTTGGAAGACCGACGCTCCCTGCCCATGGCTCCCTGTGCACCAGAGGCCCTCCTTCTCCAGCTCACCTTTGATTCGGTCATTCCAGGCAGTGGCATATCTCTCAAAACAGTCAGGCAACACCATACATGGATGGGCTCCCTGTCTTCAGGCCCTTGCTGCAGCAGTCACATTGACACAGGAGGCAAAATAGTTCACCTTAGGACAGTCCATCACAGTGCACTCATCACACCACCTTAATAAGCTCATCTCACACAAGACACTTCCTGGTTTGATGACTCCCTCCCACCTACTGGAAGTTCATCTGACACTCATACAGGACCCTTCCATCACTATAGTCACTAGTGGATCCCTCAACTAAGCCACTTTACTTCCCACCTCTGATGAGCTCCCTCAACATGATTGTGTTGAGGTCTTATAGGTGATACCAACTCCCTTTCCTCATATTAGTAGCACTCCTCTCCCCACAGCCTCCAACACATGGTTCATAGATGGCAGCTCAACAAACACAGACACTAAGAGGTGGGCAGGATACACTATCATTAATGGATCAACAGTGATAGAGGCAAGACCACTGCCACCTGGGATAGCCTCACAAAAGGCAGAACTAATAGCCCTTACATGTGCACTCACACCAGCCAAAGACAAGACTATAAACATTTACACAGTCTCCAAATACACATTCAGCACTCTCCGCTCTCATGCAACCATTTGGCAAGAAAGGGGATTTATTAATGCTTAGGGTACCCTTATTACTAATGCACCTTGCATCCTCAAACTCCTAGAGGCAGCACAGCTCCCAAAACAAGCGGGGGTCATTCACTGCAGGGGACACCAAACTCCCACAGACTCTATTGCTCAACAAAATATGTTTGCTGACACACAGGCTAAGTTGGTTGCTCAACAGTCATATCCTTCCTGTCTTCTCCCTCTCATTCCAAAAGCCATGCCTTCACCTCAATATTTGTTAGAACAATTACGCTTACTCCAAAAACCTGATTATCACCAAAACACACAGGGATGGATCTTCCAGGGGCCAAAACTCCTTGTCCCAGAGCAACAGGCACAAACCATCATCACTGACCTACACAATTGCTTCCATGTCGGTACTCAGGCTTTATATAACTGATGTAATTTCTTAGATTCTTATACAGGACATCATTCCCAGGTTTGGACTGCCTCAGACTATCCAGTCAGATAATGGCCCAGCATTTATTTCCCAGATCACACCACAGGTCTCTTCGAGCCTTAACATTACTTGGCACTTACACATACCTTGTCATCCACAATCCTCGGGCAAGGTAGGAAAGGCAAATGGACTCTTAAAGACACACTTTTTTGCTAAACTAATCTTAGAACTACACCTGCCTTGGCCCCAGCTTCTCCCCGTAGCCTTAACCAAGCTCAGAACACTTCCCAGAGCACCCACTTTCCTAAGTCCTTTTGAGCTCATGTATGGTAGGCCATTTCTACTTCTCAACTTCCCGACTCCTGACAACCTTCCCCCTATTACTTACTACACCTCGATCCTGTCCTTCCTTCAGTACCTGCTGTGCCAACATGCTGACCTCTGTCTTTCACAACCAGTGAATGGCACACAGCCAGAATCACCTATAACCCCTGGAGACCCCCGACTCTCCACCAATGACAATGTGTTGATGCCAGTGTTTTCTATCTCAGCACTCCAGGCTGTGAAACCATAGACATAGAGGCATCTGGAAAGATCGTAAAAGATGCAGACCCACTCATCTCAGCCTGGTACACAAATTGGGGTAATAATGTCAGCAGGTGACGTTTTCAATTCCCAATGCTTCATACCTTCAATTCCTTCTAGGTAAAACTTGGGAACTCTGCATTCATAATTGAGACTCTGGGTCTATACCCTACGGCAATTTTTTAATCATAAAAACCCAACTAGTTACCTCACTTCCTATCATTGATGTCCCAGTTCACCCCCAAACTGTCCAACAAAAAAATAACCCCTCAATTCCTCAGCTGCTTTTACATACCTACAACACTCTTTCACATTCCTCCTCCAACCTTATGGAATGTTGGCTCTGTGTTCCTTACCAGCAGGATCTACACATGAAAGCTCCTACACACTGGAATACCTCATATCTATCTTTTCCACATAACCTGGCCATAGTAGGCCCACTGTCAGAGTTTATAGCAGTTCCTTCTCAACATAGTAGTTATTCTTCTCAACAATGGCCAACCAGTCTCACTTGCCTGATTTCTCAGGTCAGAAACATCTCTCTACAGCTGGACAACCTGTCCCATTGCACACATTTTGTTACACACACACACATACACGACAAGGCTGTTTGCCTATCCAGGGGATGGTTTATAAGATGCAAAAAGGGAGCATACCCTTGTCTCCCTCCAAGGTGGACAGGATCATGCACATTGGCCCTCTTAGTCCCTGCCCTAACAATAAATTCTCAGGAAACCATAGAAATATCCCTTCTCTCCCAAGATCCAGATATACATCTACATCACAAACTAGGGCCACTCATGTCCCCATCTTTATAGGAGCAAGCATCTTTGCAGTTCTTGGAATAGAACTGGGAACAGGAGGAATAGAAATGAGCATACATGCTGAACAACTATACCATGAGCTCTCCCTAGAGCTCCACCAAAGGATAGATGACATAACACCTACCATAAATTCACTTCAAAATCAGATTAATAGTCTTGCGGCAGTCACTCTCCAAAATCAACGTACCCTTGATGTTCTAACAGCTGAAAAGGGAGATACCTGTGCCATGCTGGGAGAAGAATGTTGCTACTTTGTAAATGAATCTGGGATTGTTATGGACAAGGTAAAAAGTCTCTGTACCTGGCTTGAGCATAAACATCCAGAACTGAGACACCATCTCTCTCTCCCTATACCATGGTCCTGGTGGAGTGATGCATTTGGGTCATGGGCACCATTCTTGCTACCTCTTCTGGGCCCTACAATCGTGATAATAACCTGTTTACTTTTTAAACTTTTTTCTAGTTTTGTCCAATCCAGGCTTTGTGCAATCACTGCCAACAAACTCATCACTCTAGCAGAGACCCGCAACACCAGCTTTTGCATAGGAGACATCCATCATCCTCTTGCCCCTTATCATAGTGATGCCTCTATCCAGCAGGAAACAGTCTGAGAGGAGTTGCCGTCCTCTATAACCAAAAGGTGGGAATGATGGGTTTCTCGCCTCACTAAAACTTCTGATGAGCCAATACGGCATCAGCCACTGGAGGCCATGCGCTAAGCCCCACCCTTCTTCTTCTGAGTCAAATTATAGCTTCCTACTTCCCTTTTTGTAATATCCTATCTACCTTTCCCACCTCCTGCCCAGTCCCGGTCTGTTGTGTCGTGTGATCCATCCCCTAAGCCCCGCCTCCAACCTGGCCCTATTCAGCCTTTGTCCCCAGGCCAGGCCCTCAGAAGCCCCATGTCCCTCCTTTCTCCTGTGGTCTTCTCTGTGCCTGCAATGAAGGTTTTTTTATTTTATTTTATTTTATTCTGCACCAAAAAAACCATATCATTTTCCTCCTTTTTTTTTTCTAATCCTCATATTTATTTATTTCAGATATTCTGTCTTCAAGGTCACTGATTCTTTCTCCTGCCTGATCAAATCTGCTGTTGAACCCTTCTAGTGAATTTTCAATTTAGTTATTGTGTTTTTCTATTCCAGAATTTCTCTTTGGTTTCTTTAAATAAATTCTACCCCTTGATTTTTTCGTTCTGTTCATACATTATCTTCGTGATTTCCTTTAGTTCTTTGCCTGTTTAGCTCTTTCAGCACACTTAAAACAGTTGTTTTAATATGTTTAGCTAGTACTTCCAAAGCCTACGTCTCTTCAGGGAAATTTACAGAGTAGTAATCTTTTGTGTGTGTGTGTGTGTGTGTGTGTGTGTGTGTGTGTGTGTGTGTGAGAAAGAGAGAGAGAGAGAGAGAGAGAGAGAAAGAGAGAGGGAGAGAAAAAAGTACCTCAGGCTGGCCTACTCATTATGTAGCCCAGGCTGGCCCTAAACTCATGGCAATCCTCCTGCCTCAGCCTCCCAAATGCTGAGATTACAAGTGTGTGCCACCACGCCCAGCCAGTGTAGTAATCTCTATGAATTGTCTTCTTTCACTTCCCAATATGCATTTAAACTTCTTCCATACCTTTTTATTGCTTGATAGCTCATTTCTTTCTATCACTGAGCAATACTCCATAGCTTTTTTTAAAAAATCAATTTACCTTTTAATCATTATCCATTTATCCATTTATAAGAATATCTTTGTTCCTTCCTACATCTGGCAACTGTGCCTAATGGTGGCATCAATATTCAAGTGCAGGTTTTTTTGTAGACATAGATTTTCAACTCATTGGGTAAATACTCAGGAGGACAATTGCTAGATTTTATGGTAAGAGCATATTTAGCTTTGTCAGAAGTTCATGAAATATCTTCCCAAGTCACTAGGCCACTCTTGGATTTCCATCAGTCATAAATAAGAATTAAAGCTTTTCTAGGTCCTTGCCAGCATTTGATGTTAGCAGTGTCTTAGATCTTAATTATTCTGCTAGGTGTAGGTATGAGAGCTCATTCGTGTTCCCATTGGCAATTCTCCAATTAAACATGATACTGGGCATATATTTGCATAGGCTAATGTTCTACCTTTATAATTTCTTTGACCCATATTTTCTCTTTCATTTCTAAATTGGGTTGCTCATTTTCTAATTGTTGAATTTTAAGCCCTTTGTGTATTTTGGATTTCAGGCCTTGCATCTTTGTAGACATTATGCCTGGTACATTATCAACTCTCAATAAATATTTATAAAATTATTGTATACAGAGGTTAATAAACATGGACTGCTATTGTTATCTCTCTTCCTTCAGGGTTGAATTTCTGCCTTTTCAGTGTTTTTTGTTGTTGTTGTTTGTTTGTTTGTTTTTGTTTTGTTTTAAGACAAGGTCTCATTCTGCAGGTTAGGCTGGCTTTGAACCTACTCCCCAGTAGCGCAGGCTAGTCTGGAACTCACCGTGATCCTCCCGCCTCAGCCTCCTAAGTGCTGGGATTAGGGGATGTGCTGCCACATCTGGCTTTTCCAGAATGTGATTTTGTTTGGTTTTTGGTTTTTTGGTTTTGGTGAGACAGAATCTCACTGTGTAGCCCAGGCTGGCCTCAAATTAGCAGCAATCCTGCCTCAGATTACTGAGTGCTGAGATTACCAGTATGTACCACCATGCCCAGCATAGTTACAGTTCTTAATGCTAATTTACAAGAACATTTCTTAAGAGGATTTTAAAATACATATTGAGTCTGCAGGAATGACTCACACACCAGTAGAAGATAGGCTATTTCAGCATAGGGGATGATTATAAAATGAAAGCCTAGTGGAAATTTTAGAATAAAAACTTCTAGTATCTGAAATGAAAATTTAAATTAGATGTTCTTATAAGAGATTGAACATTGCAGAAGAAAGAAAAACTGAGCTTGAAGAGAGATTTTTTAAATCCAAAGAGGAAAAAGACTGAAAGGAACAAAACAGAAGAGTCTTAATGGCCTGTGTGGCCTGTGGGACTACATCGAATTGGAAATAAGAACAAGTGAAAAGTGAAGGAAAAAAGAAGCTAATATTTTTCTCAAACATGGAAAAAAACAAAAACAAAAACACCAACTTACAGATTTGAAAAGCTGCGAAAACCCCCAAGAAAACACTACCTGGCCACATAATAGTACATCATAAACTTCTGCACATAACTAACTTTGGTGCACTCATGAGAACCATGGTATAAACGACAGCTGATCTGCAATAGTGGAAACCAAAGTCTTTAAAGTGGTAAAGGAAATCGATTGGTCCATTATTAATATCTGGTAGAAATAGCCTTGAAAAACAAAGGAGAAACAAAGTGGTGGATTGTATATCCCAAGTTTGGCCACGATGATAATGTAACAGGAACAATCAATCCGGTTTAAAGCCAGATGAAAACAGAGAGATAACAAAAAACTTGGGGAGAGAATGAACCACGAGCCCTCTGTGCTGGTGTGATTGGGTTTAGGTTGGTCTTCTAAGGTTTGGGTGTCATTTTCCTAACCCAACAAGAGGCTCCCTGCGGTACTCTATACAATCAGTGTGTGTACGTGTTGAGGACCAGCAGGAGCCTGTGGACTTCACAGATGACCCTGGCCCGAAGGGGATGAGAGCGTGGCGAGTGTGCTGACAAAGAGATGTCCCCAGCCAGGACAGGCAGCCAGGAAAAGGGCCACTGTTGGGAAGATTCAGCGAGGTGTCAAGGCCAGGCGCTGGCATCGCCACAGACCACGGCCTCGTTTGAACTTGCAAGATTTCATTGAACCGACGCTGAAGTGAAATTTCATGGAAGTGAAGGGGAGCACTTTGTGGGAGATTAATGACAATGTGTCTTTTTAGTTTTGTTTTTTTTTTCTGGTACCGGGAATCGAACTCACAACCTTGCGCTTGCCAGGCAGGTGCTGGCCAACGTGCCTTTTATTGTAATAAATTTTTAAATTTAACCAGACAATATTTACCTTTATCAGAGCTTGTATATTCCTCTTTGGCCTTCTAATACACCCTGTCTTGAATCCACAGTAAGAAGGCCACATCACCTTTTTTATATTTCACGGTCTTACGATGTATTCACCCATCTTTTACTTTTCATCCACCTGGAACTTTAAAGCACAAATGTCTTAGGCAGTTATAATGTGGGTTTACTCTCTCCATCCCCCAACTTGGAGAATCTCTGTGTTACCATCTGATTGTGGGTGCTTCTCTCAGCTCAGAAAGAATTACAAAGCAGGAAGTTAAAAGAAGACTGAGCAAAAGTACTTATTGTAGAAGTCTGAGAGCAGAAAGAAGCATTTATTGTAAAGTGAAAACAAACAGCTCCCAATACTGAGAGGGGATGCGAAAGGGTTGCCAAAGGTACTCTTTTTGTTACTGTTCTTGTCTGAGACATGGTCTCACTTTGCAGTTCAGGCTGGCCCTGAATTCTCTGTTGTCCAGGCTGACCTCGAACTCATGGCCATCCTCCTGCCTCAGCCTCCTGAGTGCTGCAATTATAGGCATGTACCACCATGCTCGGCTTCTTCTTCTTCTTCTTCTTTTTTTTTTTAAAGTTTTTTATACACAAAAATGACTACATGCAGCCAACTTACAATCAATTTATGGGATTACAAGCAGGAAATTTAGACCTACAAGAGGACCTAGAGGTACTTCTGCAAACACCACTGACTAACTTTAAATAGAACAAAGACATTCCTCAGAGAAGCAAGAGGAAGTACTTTGAGGAGCAATAGCAATGTGTCATTTACTGAAATAAAATTTTTAAAGTAAAATGTTCACAAGTTTTGATCACACCAAGTATGACAAAAATCATCAGAATCACATAACAAACGGTGTGTGTGCTTAACAGTAGAGCTTCAAAAACTTGAAGCAAAAACGTACAGAATTACTGAAAGATCTAGAAATAGCTACAATCATAGCTAGATTTTCAACACCCCTTGCAGAACAATGAAGAAAAAGAAAAAGAAAAAGCCTTAGGTGGTCTGAAAACATCATCCCCCACTTTGACTTAAACGTTGATAGCCGGGAGCCCCGGAGCTGGCATGCACTCTGGCTGTGCGTCCCGCGCCGCCTGCAGGACCACGAATCCTAACGCTAGTAGATTCTCCATTCTTTGCGAGTGCACATGGTATGCTCACAAAAGTAAATAGCACTCTGGGCCTTCAAAGGCTGCGGGGGAAGCGCAAAGAGGCTAAGAAGCGGGAGAGTCCGTGGCAGCGCTGGAAGGGGATTCGCCATCACCGTTTGCGGCGCGATCCTGAACAGAACCGGGCTCTGGGAAAGAAGCACGGTCAGGACCGGTTTGTAACAGCCTGAGCAGCCCGCTGCTGCTGCACGAGCACTTCGCGCCCAGTCCTGCTGCTGAGCAAAATGAAAAGAATCCGGTGTACCTTGGACGGGTGGTGGCAGGATGCTAATCATGGCAATTGCGAAATTTCTAGGGAGGGCTCAGGATTAAAAGAGGGCGGGACTTAGGTTATAAAAGAGCGCGCGTGGAGTCCCAGCGCCAGGACTTCTCCAGCGCAGAAGAGAGATGTTGCTCTTCCCGCTCCAGACCTCGCGAACGCCTCGCAGCTCCTCTCCTGTGGCCCTGGCGGCGCCGGCGCGGGACGCACGGGCAGGGCGCACGCCGGCGCCCGGGCTCTCGGTCACCAGGATCCTTAGGGTGGTCTTCTTGCTCATCGTAAGTCCCCGAGGGGCCCCTTGCTGGGCACGGGCAGGCTTGCGGACGAGGCGCTAGTGCCAGCCGCGGGCACCTGCGCGGCCAGGCATGTCCTGGGCCTGTCGGGAGTGCCGTGCGCCGGAATACCGGTTGGAGCGGGACCCAGCCGGGCTCGGAGGGAGCAGATCACGTCGCGCGGAAGCGGGGCGGGGGCCCTCGACCCAGCCTGGCGCCCCTCCGGGGTTAGCGACGCGTTTAGGGCTTTTCAGGGCAAGCTTGGGTACTCCAGGCCCCCGCGCCTGGCTCCGCGTTGGGGAGCCACGGGCGACTCACTTTGCCTTGCCTCACCTCTCCGTCCTCTCCCTTCGACAAGTGGACCCCACAAATGGTGGAAAGTAGCTTTCCCAATCTGCATTTCCAAGAATTCCGCGCCGGAGGAAGGGTTCTGACGCCAGACCTGGCAAGCTACCATAGGACCCGAGGAGGCTTTGTGGTCCCCCCCCCACGAGGGGTGAGGTTGTTTCGTTGTTGTTGCTTCGAGACAACATCTTACTAAGTGGCTAAACTGCACAAGTTGGGCTCGAGTTTGGCGATTCTCCTGCCTCCCGGTGCTGGGATTGCAGGCGTGCTCCACCGCCCCGCGCCCGCGTTTGCATTTCCTTTCCTTTCTGCGCTTGTGATTCGGCGCGCGTAGTGGGCGCGTGGGCGTTCCCAGGTTGATGGAAGTGCCTGCCAGTTGCACTTTTCCAAGCTCCTTTTTCTTTTTTCTTTTTCTTTTTTTCTTTCTTTTCTTTTCTTTCTTTCTTTTTTTTT
>NW_004955403.1:46424769-46427220 GCF_000276665.1 Chinchilla lanigera | reverse complement strand
AAAAAAAATAATAATAATAATCCAACTCAGGAATGAGCAAAGGAATTTGAGTAAGACATTTTTCCAAAGAAGACGTACAGACAACCAACAAGCACAAAACAAGACGAGCCACCTCAGTAGCTGTTAGGGAAGTGCAACTCAAAACCACAAGGAAACACCACCTCACACACATCAGGACGGTTTGTTGAAATTTTGTCTATCACAAGTTTTGGTGAGGCTAAATAGAAACGGAACCCCTGTGCCCTGTTGGTGAATAAATAAAGCAGTTCAGACCCTATGGAAAATGCTACAGCGGTTCCTCTAATAATTAAACATAGGATTGCTGTATAATCCAGAAATTCTACTTCTGGTATTTGCTCAAAGGAATTGAAAATAGAGTTTCAGTGAGATTTTACACACCCTCTTTCACTGCGGCGCTGTTCACAGTAACCAGCTGGCAGAAGCAACCCAAGTGCCCATCAGCAGATGAATGAATAAATAAAGTGTAGTGTACACATTTATACAGCTGTGAAAAGGAAAGAAATTTTAACATAGGGTGCAACAAGGATGGGAATCCATAGTACCCACAAGGACACTATGCTAGGTGGAATATGCCAGCCACAAAAAGATAAATAATGATTCCTCTTATAAGAGGTGCTGAGATTTGTCAAGTTCCTAGAAGCAGAAAGTAAAACGGAGCTTGCCAGGGGCTGGGGCGGGGCTGAATGGAAGAGTGGGCAGTTGTTGGATGAATAGAGACTTTCAGTTTTGCACGATGACAAGAGTTCTAACTGTTGGTTTCATGGTAATGTGAATGTACTTCACACCGCTGAACTGTACACTGAAATGATTAAGACGGTAAATTTCATCTTATGTATATTCGACTGCAATTTTTAAAAAGGCTGTTTGTATGCATGAGATAGAAAGAGAGAGAAGGAGACAGAATATTCACACATATACAATCAATTAGTAGAAGCAAGTAAGAACAGATTCCAGATGTAATTTCCAGTTGATGGGATACAACTTTTCTTTCATCTTAATAAAAGACTTTTTTATATTTTTCCACTATGTGACTTAAAATTTTTATGGAAGAGAATAGAGGAGAGTTGTTCAAGTATATATTACTTTGCCATCCCTAAGAGACCAACAGAGAAATAGGAATACAAATGAAAGGTTAATGGGAGAAAGATCCAATGAATTCTGTTTAGTTTTGGGGGCGGGAGGGGTATGAGGTTGATCTTGTGATAGGTGAGACCCGGAAGCCATTCATACCAGTCTCTACCTTGTCCCCACAGGTTGTTGCTCAGCAAGTTGTCCCCAGCGAAGCTCATGAGCCAGTTGCCCTTCTGCAATGGGAGCCGAGTGAGTTATGTCCGGCAGGTACATATTTAAAGTTCATCTCTCTAACAGCCCTATCTCCGTGTTCCTCCAGTCTTCTGCTCCTTGCAGTTCCTAGTTCTTTACTCAATACATGTTTACTGAACCGTTGCCAAATACAGGACCAGGAAGATCTATCCTTGTGTTTTCTGCTGAGAGTATTGTAGTCTTCACATTTCCATTTGAATATTTGATCCGCTTTGAGTTAATTTTTCTGTGGAGGGTCAGATAAAGTCCCAGCTTTTTTCTTTTGCACATAGCTATCCAGTTGCAGTTGTCCCCACGCCAGATGTTGAAAAGACTGCCCTTTCTCATGGAATGGTCTTGGCACCCTTGTTGCAAATCAGTAGAAAATGAATTTATTTTTGGACTCTCAATTGTATCTTGTTGGTCCGTGTCTTCCTTCCACCAGTGCTTCATTGTCTTGAATACTTCTGGAATGTGTTTTAAAATCAGGAAGTGTGAGTCTTCCTACTTTGCTTTCCTTTTCCAGGATAATTTTTATTATATTGGCTCCCTCACAATTCCATATGAATTTTAGAATCATCTAAATTTCTACAAAAAAGCCAACTGATTTTCTAATCAGGCTTATGTTGAGTCCAAAGCCCAGGGTGAAGAGTACTGTCATCTTAACATCAAGTCTTTCCATCCATGAAAGTGGGATGTTTTTCCATTTGTTTAGATGTTCTACAGTTTTCAGATTTGCATTTATTTGTTGTGTATTTCTACATAATATTTTTTGATGCTCTATAAATAGGATTTTTTCTTAGTTTTATTTTTGGATTGCTCATTGTGAATATATAAAACTTTAATTGACTTTTATATGTTGGTCTTATATCCTGTAACCTTGCTGAACTTATTTCTCATATTTTTTCAGTGTATATAAAATGATGTCTTTTGAGGGGCTGGGGATTTAGCTCAGTGGCACAGTGCCTGCCTGGCAAGTGCAAGGTCGTGAGTTCGATTCCTGATACCGGAAAAAAATTTTTTTAAAAAGATGATGTCTTCTGCAAATAGAGATAGTTTTCATTGCTTCTTTTTCAGTCTGGATGACTTTTGTTTGTTTTTTTGAGATAGAGTTTTGTTATGTAGCTC
>NW_004955403.1:46414191-46424669 GCF_000276665.1 Chinchilla lanigera | reverse complement strand
TTTTTTTTTTTTTTTTTTTTGAGACAAGGGCTCTCTATGTACTTCGGGCTGGCCTGGAACTCACTATGTCGCCTAGGCTGGTCTTGAACTCCCAGCCATCCTCTCGCCTCCGCCTGGGAAGGCTGGGATTACAGGCGTGCGACACCACGCCTGGTTCCTTACAGTTTTTGAAAGTTACAAACCTAAGCCGTAAATCAACCTGTATCAGTCCGACCCACTGCTGCACTGTTACTCTCCCAGAGTTTCAAGGGCCTGGCCCTAGCTCGGGAGAGGGTTTTACTGACAGCGTGGCAAGTGAGAGAGAGAGATCACTAGCAAGAAGGGAAAGCTCGAGAGCCAGAGGAGCCGGGGTTGTACATAAAACAACGTGCTCTGGAGCACTGACCGGGAATTCCTTTAATCCTGTCCAATGCTCGTGGCCCTGTGGACCCAATCACCTCCTCTACGCGCCGCTCTTAAAGGACCTACCCACCCTTCCCGTCGCCACCCTGAGACCTGGCTTCCAATGCTCACCCTTCAGGGACACACGCGCGCGCCGTCAGAAACCACAGCACAACCTTATGGGTCTCATGAAATAATCAGGGTTTTCACTGAGCATCTTAACACTAAACCCAGGAAGCTAACATTTATAACCTCAAAATACTCGCCGAGTTTGTGTATCTTATTTATTTTTTAGCTGTCCAGGTTTATCCAACTACCCCACAAATAAACACAAATGACCCATGTGAGTACTGCACACTTTGGAGAGAAGGTACTTGTTGTCCTTTGTAGATTCAACTGTTAAGTCTGAAAATGTTGCCTTTTTCTCTTTATTTTTTTCCATTTTTCTTCTTTTTATTATGAAATGACCTGTATTATAAAACCAATCCCTCCAACAACAGAATTATCTTAGCAAAAAATTGTCCCTCAGTTATTCCTTTCCTTTTCCATATTAGTCCAACTTAGAAAACTTAGAGTATTGGTTTGCAAACATGCAAAGTAGATAAAAACTTACACAATTTCATGACCCTTTTCTTCCTTTTTTATTTTTTTCTTTTAATCCATAAAAATATGGAACGCTTCAAGAATTTGCGTGTCATCCTTGTACAGGGGCCATGCTAATCTTCTCTGTATTGTTCCAATCTTAGTATATGTGGGGCCGAAGCAAGCATACCTTTTTCTCCTTTAGAAAATCTCTAAGGTTTTCCCTCTAATTTTGCTAGACAGGGCTCCATCAGAATAGAAGAACCCTTTGTGTGAAAATTACAAGTGTGAAAACTGTATGCTGTTGTATTATGCAAGTTTTTGCGAGTTGCATTGACTAGAGACAGTTCATTTACCAAACGGCACTAAGGAAAATCCCAAGCCAAGTGAAAATAGTTAGTCCACATTTTCTCATCAAAGAGAATTATACATCAATGGTTACAGGCTAATTTTTAAGAGATGATTGACATTGATATTGCATGTTCTATACATGTCAAATACTATATAGTGCCACAGTTCACAAGTTCATGCATTATTGCCTCTAAAAATATCATGTACGAGGTAAATCTCCCCAAGAACTTGTGCCAGCATTTCGGTTGGAGGCAATGTTCTGTACCAAAACAGTCCAGTTTCTCTGCTATGTTAAGCTAAGGAAATGTCATCTATTACTGAAAAACATCTTAGTCCATTGGTGATTGCAAGCGTCAGTTTGTGGGATTTAAAATGGTTCCTTTTCAAAACTGCACTCAGAATAGATAACTTCTGTACAAAGAAAAATATAAGAATTCTGGGTGACCATGTTCTAGAATACTACATAATGTATGATGAGGTGTTACTAGCTGAAAGTTTTCTGCTTTACTCAGCACTGACGTGAAGTGATGTTTATGTTTATGCCAGCTGAGATTGTGGCGTGCGATTTCATTTTCAAAATGACACTAAATTTCCTTAAGTGAAAGCACTATGTTTAGCAGCAGTTTAGTGAAATTTTTTTAACTATGCTTTTTCTACTGTATACTCAGCAATTAGAATACTTAGAAAAAGCTAATGTTTGCCTAAAAAGTGATCTTTCACTTTCCTTTAAACTCACATCTTAGTCAAAGGTGTTATCGTCTCCCCTTCCTTTGTGCGTGTGTGTGCGCAAGCGCGCGCGCATGTGGCGTGTGTGTGTGTGTGTGTGTGTGTGTGTGTGTGTGTGTGGTAGTAGGCATTGAACCCGGGGCCTTCACACTGAGCTGCAACCTCAACCTATTTTTATTTTTTCTTTTGAGTCAAGGTCTCCTTAAATTGCTAAATTGCCCAGGCTGGGCTAGACTTGTAATCCTCCTGCTTCAGCCTCCTAGAGTGCTGGGATTATAGCCCTGCACCAGCATGCTTACCTCCCCTATTTCTGATTTTATGGGTTAACTGAGGGGTTTCAGACAAGGCACTTAATGTATTTTAGGGGAGATGCCTGCTTTTAAGTAAGTGGAAAGACAAGTAATTCTTAATTCAGGTGTATCCCAGTGCCCTAAGAGTTGGTTGTATAACTAACAAGTAGTACCTATTGACAGCCTAGAAAAGATGAGATTTTTGTTGGCACCCCTAACAATCCTAAACCTGTAACAGCTGAACAGCATAAAGACCTTTGGACTCAGCTGTTGTGTGGTCCTCACAGATGGGCACACAAAGTGTGACTCTGAGATCCTGTGGTTATTGGTAAACACAGAAGAGGTGTTTCACTGAAGAGACGTCACTAAATTTTTAAGGAGCTGAAAATTTGTTTTAAGAGCAATTACATTGAAGGAAATATGATTGTAAGGAGTTCTGTGTAGAGAGAGATTATAGAAAAGAGAATTGTCAATGGAGCATGAGAAATTCCATGAACACAATTTTCATGATTAAAATCCTCACGTTTTGCTAACACCATGTCCCTTAAAAAATCAACTCTTCAACCTTATCTTATACTCACACCGACACGTCTGGGTCCCTTCACCCTTGTCACACTGGGTATAGAAACATTTTGCTTATTGAAGAGATCAAAAATGACACACAAGCATTGAGTTTGGATTCCTCAGGGCCATCAGAGGTTCGGAGGGCTCCCAGAGATTTTTGAGACAGAGAGTAGACGACTAGGAAACCCCAGTTATCTTATTGGGTGGGTGGTGACACAGTATCCATTGTGAAATTCAAAGAAAGAAATTGACAGATTCCCAAAATAGCAATAGAAGGTCTGTCAAAATAGTTATAAGACAAAGCCAGGTGTGGTGGAGCATACCTGTAATCCCAGCACTTGGAAGGATGAGGCAAGAGGATCAGCAAGAGTTTGAGCTCAGCCTAGACTCCGTATTGAGAATATCCTGTCTCAGAAAAAAGCAAAACAGCAACAACAAACCAGGAACAGGAGGGGCAAGAGGATAAGAAGAAGTTATGGGACTATATGGCAATAGCCTTGTCACAGCGCTGAGTCAGAGATTCCCAAAGCTGAAATAGGGAATGTAACCCCAGCAGGTTCAACGGCTTCCATCGTGGAAAAAAAATTTTTTTTCAGGACAGATCAGCAAGAGGCATGAGAAGGGTTTTTTAGACAAAGATTTAGGAAGTACTCAAGAGCAGGGTGCAGGTACTCAGAGAAATGAGTCACGTTGCATTTTGAAACTGAGAACATTCATACTTTTCTTGAGGCAGTGGAAAACCTGAGGAAAAAGTGACCACCACCCTATCATCACCACTCCCCGCCCTTACTCCTCCTCCCACCCAGCAAAAAAGGTTCTTAGCCCATTCCACAGGCAGGGGCAGGCTGGTTTTTTTGATAGGTGATTTAAATATTCATTAGATATTAGATTTTCTCACCCTGCTCCTTTCTTAACTGAGCCAGTTTTTAGCATTGAGTAAATTTGGCTGAATCCTGGAAATTGCACTCTTTTTAAAATACTACAAATAAATAAAAAATAAAACAAACAAGCAAAAAACAAACAAACAAAAAAGAAGCTGGGCATGGTGGCGCATGCCTGTAATCCCAGCACTCTCAGGAGGCTGAGGCAGGAGGATTGCTTTGGGTTTGAGTCCAGCCTGGGCTACAAAGTGAGTTCAAGGCCAGCCTGAACAGTGTAGTGAAACCCTGTCTCAAAAAGACCGAAAAAAAGCAAAAGTACAATTTTTAGTTAGGATTTTCTTGTCTCTGTTTTACCTAACTTTTATTTCTTTTATCTTGCCTGATTCTGCAGTTTATAAATTAAAATTGTGATCCCACAGAATGTAAGTATCAGTTTATATTAGGAGGGACCACATTTAGTGCTGTTTGATGAAAAGTTTATTTTTATCTGGTCTGTATGTCTCCAGCTGAATATAGGGATTAAGGTCAAACGTCTGAATTTTATGGTTGGAGGAATGTGAGACCTAGGCCTCCTACCATCCCTGCTCCAGTCAGCCTTTCTTCTATACATAAATAGGTGCAATATCTTCTTAACATTCTAGAGCTAATAACCAACTATATCAGATGTTTTATGTCAGTACACGCCCTTATTCTTTTTAACAGTAGCCTGGAATTTTATTGCATGAATGAAGCAGCTATAAATGACTCATATTTCTTTTATCTCCCATCTTATGAGTACTGTCTAGATTATTTCTCGGTTTTGGTTGTGCTAGTTCCAACAGCATTGTAGTTCACTGCTGATATGGTAACTCCTGAGAAGTGGAATTGCTGGTCCAGTGGATTAATTACATTAGACTTTGTTCAGGTTTTGCTAAACTGTCCTCAAAAGCAAGTTCTACCAATTTTATACTCACACCCAGTGTACACAGGCACGGCTGGGTCCTACACCCTTGCCACACAGGGTATAGCAACATTAACTCTTTGCTTGTCTAAGAGATCCAAAGTAAGACACCATAGCACTGTGCTGCTATTAGAGATTTAGTGTTGCTGTTAGAGATTTTTCAGGACTCCCAGAGATTTTTGAGCCTGGGAGATGATCTGGAAACCCCTTACAGGCACAGGGGAGCCTGGAATCCCAGCTCTGTACTTACGACCCTGGCACCTGGGGCCGAGTCTCGTACCTAGCATGCCTGTCATGGAGATGGGCCCTGTCAGGGTTCCACCGGAGGAGGCCCCAAGCAAGCCTATTCCTGAGCCCTGGTTCTCTCTCTGTAAATGCTGGGATGGTTCAGAGTCTGTCCAGGGACCTTCCACATGGGTCCCTCTTGATTGAAGTAGGAACTGGGATGTGCTGGCTGCTCAGATTCTCAGACCCTGGGGCGGTGTCAGGATGGAGGTGGGGGAGAGGTTTAAGATGGCCGTTCTTGTCCGGCTCTGACTGGTTGGCCCCGAAGCTTCCTGTTAGATGGTGAGGCCGCTGGCTGCGGTTCTCTGGGAAGCACAGTGCGTCATGGTGGCGTCACTCATGGGAGGGTGTGTGAGAGGAGAGGTCACATGCTGAGGGTGACGTGGGAAGTCAGGTGTTGATGGTCACGGAGGGGTTGTGGGGGGACACTGAATGTACTGGCACCTTAGTGTCAGCTTCCTGAGCCTGTGCAGAACAATGGGCGGACAGGTACGGGAGCTTCCTGTCTGTGCTTCCTGCGCAGAGGCCACGGGGGTCTGCAGGGTGCCCTCCCTGGAGGCTGACCTTTGGCAGTGTGTGTGACCCGGGTGGCGGCGGCGATACAGTTCTTTCAGCAAGGAAGTTTTATTATTAGATATGCTGGGCTAGGGAGAGGGGGTGGGGGAACAAATGACATTATGTGAATCCTGGCCCCTGGGAGCCCACAGCCTGGCTCCGGAGGTGATTGCAGGGACCTGAATATCTAAGACGGGGCGGTGTGAGTGGCCCTCTTATAGACAGGTGGTGAGATGCCTGCAGAGACTCGTTGCGGTATCACCAGCCTGGAGGGTGTTCTTGGTTTGGCCCAACCTTGTGGAAATGAGAGTGCTAATCAGAGCGGGTGATAAAAGCCAGTCCTGCCTCCAGCCAGGCTCTGCTGGCTGCCTGCTGTGTAATATTGTCATATTTTATTCTCATAACAACCACACCAAGTGGTGACTTCCTTCCTTGTTTCGGCTGAGCTCTGTGAGACCCAGACAGCCCTGCAGGGAGAAGCTGGATGGGGTGGGGACGGTCTCAGCTGTGGCAGCAGCACTGATCAGGTCACTGGTCCTGCTGGCCTGTCTCCAGGGCAGTATTATGGGCCATCTCTAAGGTCCACACTCAGCTAGCATAGGGTCCCTCGAATTCAAGCGAGAGAAGCAAGTTTGTGGGGGGGTGGGTGGGGAGGACGTGGCTTCCCCAGAGCCAGGAAGCTATTCAGTAGACAAGAGGTCAGGAGCCTCCTTCTTCTGCCAAAGACCAAACAAGTGAACAAAACTTCCAAGCCTTAGACAACAAAAGTTCTCAACAAGAAATCTTAAACTGATGTTACAACATGTGGTATTTCTCAGGAAAGAGAGAGAGTGTCAATGCTGTGCCCAGGGAGGTCTGAAGTCTGAGCTCACTCGTGACTCTTGGGGGGTGGGGAGAGGTGCGGAAACTCCCTGGCCCGTGACTCATGTAGTTTATGCTGAAGGACAGCGCGAGTTCCCGGCCCCTCACACATACGGTGCCCGTTTGGGGCTGATGCAACATCAGACCAGAGCTCTGTTCACAAGCTGTCTCCTCCCACTACCAGCGATGCCGGCGAACTACACCACCTCCCTCTGAAGACCTTGCTTGTCTGAACTGCGCTCCCCCATTAGTTTTCTTTACCAGCGTCCTTGCCTCTGATAATGTCGTCACCTCTCTGCCGCTAGACTCTTTTCCCCTTCCTGCACCTTGAAGTCATTTCTGTCTGGGTGGGGTCCCTGGGAAGCAGTGGGGAAGAAAGGTGATGAATCTCTTCTGGTAGCTCTGTGAGGTCGGTGGGAGCCATAGGAGCCCAGCCCTGTGCGGTGAGTGAGTAACCGCTCTGAGGTTCTCCATGGTAACTTTGTGCTTATCTCCTGCTGACCTTCCTGAGCAGTTTAATGGGCGTGGTGGGGAAAAGATGGGCAGGTGGAAGACAGGGTAGAGAGGGCTGGATTAAATACTGAAAATCTTCACAGGGCCGGGACCCCCGGGGCTAGCTGTCAAGTTTTCACTTGCTATTACAGACATTTCAGAAACCGGGGGTGGGGGGGGTGGGGGACACCCTTGGTAGTGTTGAGAATGTTAATTTGAGGGCAGGGGTGCAGCTAAGTGCTAGAGTACTTGTGTGAAGCCCTGGGTTTGGTTCCAAGTATTGACAAAAATAAAAGCATGCTGATTTATTGGAAGCCATAGTAATCATAAATACTCACACTGATACTAAAACTTTAGATACATGTACAAAGGGTACAGGATGAAAGGCTGTTATAACAGCCCTTCCGCAGCAGAATGATCAAGTGAAAGTGCAGTAATAAATGTGACTATTATCAGCTACCTTCACAGGTCTAGAGCAGATGAACTATCTAAGGAAAACTCAGTTTTTAGTAATCATGGTGCTTACACCAGGATAGGCCACATCATGGACTGAAACAAATCTAAATCCATACAAAAGATATGAAATCATGCTAGATGTGATGGCACGTGCCTATCATTCCAGCTACCCAGGACACCGAGGCAGGGGAATCTCAAGTTTGAGGCCAGTCTGGGCAATTTAATGTGACCCTGTCTCAAAAGAGAATTTAAAATGGGACAAGTGTGCTGTGGGTATAATACAGAAGTAGAGCACTTGTCAACATGCAAAGGCCCAGGAGTTGACCCCTAGGAGCACCAGAAAATAAAAAGAATAAAATCACATAGAATATGTCCTCTAACCTCAAAGAAATTAAACTGTTAGTGATTCTGTCTTGGTTACTTTTCTCTTGTTGGTGAGACAAAAATACCTGTTGCCCAAAATTAAGGAAGGAAAGGTTTATCTAGCTCACAGTTTGTGGAGGTTTCAATCCATACTTGGCTGGCTCCAAGGCAGGGTGGCACATGGCAGAGGACAACTGTTCATGGCAGTGGAAAACAGCAAACGCAACAAGAGTAAAAGGGAGGAGCAGCGGCAGGCAGCCTCTTTCCCTCCCTTGCTTGCACTGTATGCAAACTACCTCCCCAGGGCAGGTGTAATGCTCACATCCATAATTCCAACACTGGACCATGAATTAATCGTAAACTCTAGAAGCTGCCCCATGACTGCATGAGGCTCTGGGAGGACATACAGCCACAAACCATAACAAATGCTGATATATGGAAAGATTCCCCCAAAATTTTCATTTTAGGCAACATGCAGACTAATAATTCATGCCTCAAGTGAAATCAACAGAGAATTAAAAATATTTCACATTAAATGATAATAGTTGTATAACAGAATTTTGTGAAATGCTAACACTGTGCTTGCAGAGAAATATATAGCTTTCAATCTTCTGTTAAAAGAATAGTAATTGCCAGGCGTGGTGGCACACACACCTGTAATCCCGGTACTCGGGAGGCTGAGCCAGGAGGATGGCCACAAGTTGGAGGTAAGCCTGAGCTTCATAGTGAGTTCAAGGCCAACCTGAACTACACAGCAAGACTTTGCCTCAAGCTCCTCCCCTTCAAAAGGAATAGTAGTTCAGGGGAAATAAGATATTACTGTTGATGGATATAGTGTTTCTTTTTGGAGGTTATAGAAATGTTCAAAAGCTTTAGTGGTGGTTGTGTATCTCTATAAATATATTTTAAAAACCACTGAGCTTTCACATTAAAGGGGTGAGTTATGCATGTATTGTATTTCAGGAATGTTCTTAAGGAAAAAAAGAAAAAGTATAAAAATTAAAGATCTGAAGATCCACAATAATCACCCATAAATTAGATGTATGGTAATTCAAAGCAAGTGAGTGGAAAAAAGTAAAAAGAGTAAAAGTCAATGAAATGAGCTGGAATATCTGGGAATATGGGATTCCCATATCTGGAATCCCAGTACTCTGAGAGGTTGAGGCATGAGCATCACAACTTCAAGCCCAGGCTGGGCAACCTAGTGATTTAGTTAAGGCCAGGGATGTAGCTCAGTGGCATAAGCATCTGTCTGGCAAGCACAAGGTCCTGAGTTTGATTCCCAGTACCAAAAATAAAACCAGTAAGTACCTTTCCTGAAGCCCTGTCAATGAATCTTTCCTACCCTAGTGATTTAGTTAACTCTTGTCTTAAAATGAAAAATAAAAACAGGTTGGGGATGTGGCTCAGTATGAAGATTCTGTGCTCAGTCCCCAGGACCACCACACAAACACAAAAATAGTGAAATGGAATACAAACAATAAAAGGAAGTGACAAACCAAAACATGGTTCCTATAAATGATAAAAATATTAATAAAATAGAATTAATAAACAAAATTCAAAAGAAAGACAAGCCAGTCATAGTCACACATGTCTGTAGTCCCAGCTATTTGGGGGCAGGAAGCAGGAAGAGTGCTTGAGGCCAGCAATTCAAGACTAGCCTAGGCGACTTAGACGAGGTCCTGTCCAAAAAATAAAGAGAAAAAGAGAAGAAAAGGAGATCCAGAGCACAAAATACTCACTGCAAATATCAGGAATTAATGATGGACTACTACAAATTCTATGGCCATTAAAAGAATAATAATAGGTTCTCATAAACTTCACTCCAATGAATTCAGTGACTTGGATGACATGGGAAAATTCCTTTAAAATTCTAGTTAGCAAAAGAGCTACACGATGTGAAGATAATCTGAATTCTCTTTAATGAAAACCGCAGGCTCATATCACTTCACTGGTGACTTCTATAAATATTTATAGAAGAAAGAACAACAATCTTTTATAAATTGTTTCTGAAGATATAGAAGGAAGAAACACTTCTTCACTGTTCTAGAAAGCCAGCAGAAACTGATACCAAAATCTGACATATAGATGACAAAAAAATACTGATCAAGGTCCTTTATCAGTATAGATGTAAAAAAACCAAACACCTTAAAGTAGCCACTTGAATCTAGCAATATTTAAAGAAGATAATATACTATGTGCAAAACTAGTTTATTTTAGGAATACAGTTGGATTAGCATTTGAAACATAGTATTTATTCATAATATTAACATTTGAGGAAAAAAATACCAACATGTTAACTGATGCACAGAAAGTGCTTGATAAAAAATTTTCATTATATTAAGAGCAGAGGGGAACTTTCTCAATCTGAGAAATACACATTTAAAAAACTATAGCTTTTATGCTAAAATTATAAAATATTTGGAAGACAATGTAGAAGAAAGTCTTTACAGCATTAGATTTGGCAATGACTTCCTACATCAGACACCAAAAACACATGCAACAAAAGGAAAAATACTTGGGGCTAGGGGTTTAGCTCAGTGGCACAGCGCCTGCCTGGCAAGTGCAAGGTTGTGAGTTCAACCCCTGGTACCAGAAAAAAAAAAAAACAAAAAAAGGAAAAATACTTGTAGATAAATTGGACTACGTTAAAATGAAAAATGTTCTTTACATCAAAGAAAAAAGGACACAATCAAAGAAAGTAAAAGGGAACATACTAAAATTGGGAATAAGGTCCTGAGTTCAATTCCC
>NW_004955403.1:46335354-46411888 GCF_000276665.1 Chinchilla lanigera | reverse complement strand
TAGCTATCCAGTTGCAGTTGTCCCCACGCCAGATGTTGAAAAGACTGCCCTTTCTCATGGAATGGTCTTGGCACCCTTGTTGCAAATCAGTAGAAAATGAATTTATTTTTGGACTCTCAATTGTATCTTGTTGGTCCGTGTCTTCCTTCCACCAGTGCTTCATTGTCTTGAATACTTCTGGAATGTGTTTTAAAATCAGGAAGTGTGAGTCTTCCTACTTTGCTTTCCTTTTCCAGGATAATTTTTATTATATTGGCTCCCTCACAATTCCATATGAATTTTAGAATCATCTAAATTTCTACAAAAAAGCCAACTGATTTTCTAATCAGGCTTATGTTGAGTCCAAAGCCCAGGGTGAAGAGTACTGTCATCTTAACATCAAGTCTTTCCATCCATGAAAGTGGGATGTTTTTCCATTTGTTTAGATGTTCTACAGTTTTCAGATTTGCATTTATTTGTTGTGTATTTCTACATAATATTTTTTGATGCTCTATAAATAGGATTTTTTCTTAGTTTTATTTTTGGATTGCTCATTGTGAATATATAAAACTTTAATTGACTTTTATATGTTGGTCTTATATCCTGTAACCTTGCTGAACTTATTTCTCATATTTTTTCAGTGTATATAAAATGATGTCTTTTGAGGGGCTGGGGATTTAGCTCAGTGGCACAGTGCCTGCCTGGCAAGTGCAAGGTCGTGAGTTCGATTCCTGATACCGGAAAAAAATTTTTTTAAAAAGATGATGTCTTCTGCAAATAGAGATAGTTTTCATTGCTTCTTTTTCAGTCTGGATGACTTTTGTTTGTTTTTTTGAGATAGAGTTTTGTTATGTAGCTCAGGCTGGCCTTGAACTATGTACCCCAAGCTAGCCTCAAACTGTCAGTGATTCTCCTGCCTCAGCCTCCTGAGCACTGGGATTACAGGCATGTGCCACCATACCTGACCTGAATGACTTTTCTTTTCCTTGCCTGATTGCCCTGGCTAGAACTTGCAGCATAGTGTTGAATAAAAGTGGTGATAACTGATATCTTCAGTGCATGTGTGCATGTGTGTGTGTGTGTGTGTGTGTGTGTGTGGTGTTCAGTCTTTTGCCTTTAATTATATATTGTTAGCTGTGGCAGTTTTGAGGATGCCTTTTATCAGGTTGAGTAAGTTCATTTTTTTTTTTTTAATAATTTTGTTTTGTTCAGGTAGCAAACCATTTAGAATCAAACATAGTTTCTGAGTTTTTGGTTTTTTTGAGGCAGTCTCACAATGTAGTTCAAGTTGGCCTTGAACTCACTATGTAGCGCAGGCTGGCCTTGAGCTCATGGCGAGCCTCGTGCCTCAACCTCCCAAGGGCTGGGATTATAGGTGTGGTGAGCCACCTAGCTAAACATGGTTATTTTAAACACTGCATGTCATTGAAACCAGGGGAAGTCAGGACACCCCCAGCTGGTTGCCTCAGTGTTTGTGGCCATGCAGACACTGTGTGAGAGAACCAGTGACCTCCTCTTGGTCCTGATCCATACTTAGCACCCTAGGGTTTCTCCCTTTGCAGGACAGAGAAGCAGCAAAGGCTGGAGTTGGTTGTACTTGAGGTATCTGGCATGGACAAAGTGGGGAGCTTCTTTACTCCCCCAGGGTCTTAGTACCTTCTGAAATGGAAGTGCTGTGTACAGTGCTGATTACTCAGAATGCCAGGCCCAGAGGGCATCAGTCAGGAGGGAAGGGGAGGAACAGGTGTTAGGAGGTGTGCATGCATGGATGTGCGGCTCAGAGCAGGCAGGGCGCTCCGCTCCCCCAGCCCCGGCAGCCCCCTCAGCTCCCAAATTCAGAACTGCTCCTTCTGCCTTGCTAACAGGACTGTCTGAGGGCCACCTGCAGAGCTGGGAGAGGCAAGAGAGGGGAAGACAGGACCGTGGGGTGCCAAGGCTGAGTGCTCATGCTGGGAACAGGGTGTCTGCAGGATGGGGAGGCACCCACAACTCTGGCCTCCAGCACCTGCTAGTGGGTCAGTCGCTGGGTGGGATCCCCATACACGCCATGCCCCTGTGCTTTCAGCACTGAGCAAGGACCACACACACCTGCAAATGGGCATCAAGCAAGATCCCTGCCTGTTTAAATGAGCAGAACCTGGCCACGAGCATTCATCCAGCTCTGTAACCTGCAGTGTGCAGCCTGCAGCTCGGAGCCTGCCCAGATCACGGTGCCCTGGGAGGAGAGGGCTCTCTCCAAGTAGGAGGGCAAATGGTGAGGGGACCGGGACCTGCTAGTGCTGGAGGTGTGAAAGCAGAGGACTCACACAGTGCTCCTAAGGCAGTGTGTTAGAAACACCCATCACTCAGCCCGCTCTGAGGACTGACTGCAAACATCGGGCAGAGGCACATTCACCAGGCAGTTTCTATGCTTATTTTGTTCAGTGGTTTTTATCATGAAAGGGTATTGGGTTTATGAGATTGGATATAAATGTTTTCCCTGTGTCTTTTGAGATAATTATGTGACCTGTGGTTTTGATTCTGTTGATATGATTTGCTACATTAATTTATGTTTGGGAATCTGAACTTGCATGCATACCATAAAGCTCACTTGGACAGGGTGTGTAATTGCTTTATAAGCCTCGAGTTAACTTCTTAGTATTTTCTTGGAGATTCTTACATCCATATCCTATGAACAATTAGTGTGTAGTTTCCTTTTATTATGATGTCCTTTCCTGGTTTTGGTATTAGGGAGCTAATACTGTCCTCTAAAATGAGTTGGAAAGTATTCCCTCCACTACTATTTTTGGGAGAGCCTGGGAATCATTAGCATTAATTTTTCTTGAAATGTTTTGTAGAGTTCAGGGGTGAAATCACCTGGGTGTGGACTTTTCTTTGAGCTTAACTTTTGCTGACTATTTTAGTATACGCGCTGCCGAAAGGAGTATAATTTTTGCTCCCTGAGTCAGTGTCTTCTATTTGATTTATTCAAAGTCTCTGTGTGACCATTTTGCCCTGCCCCTCATATGAAGTATTAAAGTGACTCATAGCATCTTGCTAATTTTGCAATCACAAAGATTTCTGGTGAGCGTTGGAATTAAATCTGCTGCAGGTCTTCAGATTTCCAGTACAGTATGGCATTAAATACAACCTTCCTGATACTTATCTCAGTTAATTCTCAATAATACGTTCACCCCTGCAACTGTGCAAGGACAAATGCATCCTCCTCAAGGAAAGTATGTGGCTCATGGTTCAAGAGATTATTTGTTGAGATTTTTGGTTCCCAGTTGAAGCCTGCAGTTTCACCAACAATCTGTTCTCATTTAACCGCACAGCCTCCCCTGGGCTGGCTCAGCCACGCACCCAAATGCATCAGCAGGCAGGCATCCTCCCTGCCCACTCAGACAGTGCCAGCACAGTGCTCGGAAGTGGCTGGCAGGTCCTTCAGAAGCTACTCTAACCCTCTCTAGATTCCAGTTCCTGCACCAACACGTTCATCCAACCTGGCCCTTTAGGAGATGCTCCCATGTCATTTACTTTGTTCTTGCCTGTGGCGAATCTGCCCTTGTACATTTGGCAGAGGGATCTGTTCTGGAGAAACCCAGTCTCTCCTTCCAGTGGTCATGCACCACTGTGAAATTCTTCTATTGAACTGAAACTGGAAAAGAGACTCTTCGGTAGTCTTGGATAGCTTCCTGAGGCTTAGGTCTAAGACATGCCCTATAACTCTCGTGTCTTTGGAAGGTGAGCGGATCATGATGGTGCTGTATTCATGAGTCTGTAGCTGAATGTGCAGTCAGGAGGTGGGGCTTGGCTGGAGGTGGTCATAAGGACACGACCTGGAAGGATGTATTCTCATCCCTCTGCTTCCTGGCTGCTACAGATTAAGCACCTTTTCTCAGCCAGGCCCCTCTGTCACGCCATTTCTGCGTCAGAGCCAGCCAACCCTGGACTAAAACCGTGAGTCAAAACAAACCTCTCCTCCTTTAAATTGCGGCTGTTAGGTATTTTGCCCTAGCAACGGGAAAGCTGACTAATACAGTTGTAGAGCTAGCAGGGGCAATCACTGCATCTTCTTTTCTTTTCTTGTTTTTTACCAGGAATCAAACTCAGGACCTTGTGCCTTCGGGGCAGGTGCTTGTGCTGCTGAACTACATCCCCGGCCCTCATTGTGTCTTTAGAATATCCAATGCCTTGAAATTTGGGCACTAGGGGCTGGGGATTTAGCTCAGCGGCAAAAGTGCCTGCCTGGCAAGTGCAAGGTCGTGAGTTCGGTTCCCGGTACCGGAGAAAAACCAAAAAAAAAAGAAATTTGGGCACTAGTACATGAGTGATGCTTATCAAAGATCATGCAAGATCCTTGAAACTCGAATAGGTATTAGGTGGGATCTACTCATGTCGCTTTCAATCTGTAAGGACATGTGAGGGAATCGTTTAGCCAGAGCAGAAGCCATCCTCTTGCTCTAATAGTCTCTGGTAGTTTAGACCTGACCAGCTGAGACTCTAGCAGCACCTGAAGTAGAGCCTGCGGCGTCCATGCCCTGCACATCAAAGAAAGGCTCTTTGGTCCCACCCCAGTGACGGGCAAACATTTCCCAATTCTAGTGCATACATCAGGTTACTTATTTAACCAAGCAGTATATTCTGTCAACGAACTTACTCTATGGCAAAGTGAAACTAATACAAAACAAGAGTGCCGCCTCCTGCTCCCCTTCTCCCATGCTGGACTCAAGTATGGTTGAATGTAATTTGTGGTTGCATCAGACTTCAACCAAAACTAAGTTATAAATCACAGTTCTCTTGAGATCGGGAAGTCTGGTTCAGCCACAGCCTATCACATGGAGTAGGCTGGAGCATGGGCAGGTTAAATAAGAGCACACAAATCTTCACTTTGCGCAGCAGATCAGAACCCAGATGGCTGACTTTCTGCTGGATTTCTGCTAGGAGAGTTCACACTAACCTTTTAACCTTCTGCTAGGAGAGTTCACACTAATCTTTTAACATTGTGAGCCACATGAAGTCCACCGAAAGTGCAGAAAATCTGTGATGGTCAGCCCTTATGAAGGCCCCATGTCTGAACATAGAACAGTTTAGACATGACGTTGGCTGTAGGGTGTGTTTTGTTTGTTTTGTTTTGCAGTACTGGGGATTGAACCCAGCCAGGGCCTTCACACTGAGTTATATCCCGAGCCCTTTTTCATTTTTTTTATTTTGATTCAGGGTCTTACTAAGTTGCTTGGGCTTGGCTTGAATTTACAGTCCTCTTGCCTCAGCCTTTCAGGGTGCTGAGATGACAGATGTGCACCACCATGGCCAGCAGGGTTTTCTGTATTTGCAGAGTCATGAAAGAATGCTGCAGGATGTGCGCTCTTTTTTTTTTTTTCTGTTATTACTTGCAGAGTAATTAGGAAAGAATGCTGCTGATTCTAGTTCACACATGTATAGGGCAATGAAAATTCCTGTAAATTCAAGCTGCAGAAGGAGCAGTGGGGCTGAAACCCTGAGGTGGCTCCACCTCGTGTTTTGAAATGCTACTTGGGAGCTGGGGATTTAGCTCAGCGGCACAGCACCTGCCTGACAAGTGCAACGTCGAGAGTTCGATTCCTGGTACCGAAAAAAAAAAAAAAAAAGAAACGCTACTTGTTATTCCTACCTCTTTTTGTGTCTCACTTCAAAAGTTTATCCCCCTGACCTCTCTGCTCCCTGCTTCTGTTCCCGCCTCTTTTTGATACAGAGTCTCAATCTAGCTTGGCTTTGAACTCATATGTAGCTAGCCAAGGCTGGTCTCTAGCTCCAGATCCTCCTGCCTCAGCCTCCCCAGTGCTGGGATTATAGGCATGCTGGGTGATGCCCAGCCCCCAACTCCACTTCTGCACACAAGTTCACTGGGACTTCTCAGGTGTGGTTCTTTCTTTGTTGTGGTCAGCCCGGCCCCCAGGAACTGTATCTATCAGTCTCTGGAGCAGAAGGCACTTTCTGGTCTGCAAGCTGTTGTGCCCCTAGGACGGGCAGATTGGTTTACAGCTCTGCGCCGCGCCCTCTTCCCGGTTAACCCCAAATGTTCTCTCCTGTAGTCATCATCGTGGTCATCCTCCCTCTCACTTATTCACACAGAGTCTGGTGCAGTCAACTTCTTGAAGTCATCTTCATCCTGAGTCATACCGTGGTGACAGCGCCAGACCCCACCCATCATACCCTCCATCCTCCTCCTTACGTCTCTCCTGCTGAAGCGCAGTTCACGTACTGTGCACGCCTGTTCCCCCATCTTGGCCTTGGCCCCTGAGGTCTGGTGGGTGTGGCAGGTAGAGGAGGGGTTGTTGTTACTCTGCTCCCTGTGAGCGCAGCTACGCCACATACTGGTGAGCCATGGGTCCTGAACCTTGCTTCAGCTACTGCCTGGGCCCGCTGGGGCTGCCAGGCTGCCTGCCACTGCGATGTCCTCCCAGACCAGCCACCCCGCAGCCCTTCAAGGGGAAGGGCTGCCAGACTGTTTCATCTGGAGTTGGTTTCAGTAGTTTGTGTCTTTCTATAAATCTGTCCACTTTTACTGAAGTTGCCAGATTTGTGGCTCTGTGGAGGTTCATGGTAGTCTCTCCTGTGAAGTCAGTAGTGATAACTTTTCTCTTATTTCAGGTTCTAATCATTTGCAACCCCTCCCCGCCACGTCAAACAGCCATTGTCAGTTTGTTGCTCTGTTCAAAGAACAAGTTTTTGGTCTTTTTACTTTTCCTGGGTGTTCTACTCTTTCTTTCTTGCCTGCTTTCTCTTTAGTTTCCTCTTATTTTTCCAGGACCTTAAGTAGAATACGAGGTTACCAGGATGTACGTTGTGAGTGAAAAATGCACCCTGGATTTCAAAGATCTAGTGTTAAAAAAGCTAATAAAAGGAAGCCAGGCATGGTGGTGCAGGCCTATAGTCTCAGCCCCCTGCTGGGCAGAAGCAGTTTAACCAGACCCTGTCTCAAATAGAAAATAAAATAAAATAAAATAAAAAGGGCTGGGAACGTAGCTCAGTGTGAAGATCCTGGATCTAACCCCCAGTGTCACAAAAATTAATTAAAAGTAATAAATGAGTTAAAGATGTATAATTAATTAATTTAAAAAAAATACTTAAAGGGTTGGGGATATAGTGCAATGCTAAGACTCTGGGTTTTATTCCTGGTACATATATGTTTTATATTGATTGCATGTTGACAAAATAATATTTTAGATATTTTTGGCCCAAAAGTGCATTGTTAATCTGGCTGTAAAGCCGGGTGTGGTGGCGCACACCTGCGACCTCAGCAGTCAGGCGGCTGAGGCCCTTGGCCAGCCTGGAATACACAGCAAGACCTTGTCTCAGAGCCGGGCATGGTGGTGCATGCCTGTAATCCCAGCACTTGGGAGGCTGAGGCAGGAGGGTTGTCGTGAGTTCCAGACCAGCCTGGGCTACAAAGTGAGCTCAAGGCCAGCCTGAACTGCATAGCGAGAGCTTGCCTCAAAAAAAGACAAAAAAAAAAAAAAAAGACCTTGTCTCAGAAAAGCCAAAGATTTTATTTAGCCTTATTCTTTTCATCCTGGGTACTATGCATTTGAGTTTCAGGCATGTATTATCTTTCTATGGTGGTGGGGGGTGGGGTGGGCGCTAAGGGGCATGGAGGACGTGAGCCTATTTGTGAGCCTGTTTGTATTCCATGGATGGCCAAAAGAGCCTCCCCTTCCCCCGCCAGCGCTGGGAAGTTTGTGAAGATTTGCTCACCAGCTTTTCCCTCCCTCAGGGTCCTACTTGTCACAGAACAGTAGGAGGTGCGAAGAATGTGAAGATGGGGTAGACTACACGAGCTACCCGAATCAGCTCCCGTCATGCATCTCCTGCAGGGCCTGTGCCCAAGGTACCCGGCAAGGGGGCCCTGGGGTGGGCGTGGGGAAGATGAGGTGGGAACGTAGCTGATGGGGACTCAGGAACCTCCAACCCAGCCCAGCTTGTCTTCATCCTAACACCCTGTTCATGATTCTTTGATTCAGGCCACTTTTTAGGGAAGTCATTGAACCCATCATTCGAGAAGGGTGGGAGGCTGATCTGCCCCTGTGGTGGGGCCAATCCAGTGCTCTCAGATTTGCTCGATGGCCCATAGAGACTGGTCTTTGAGCTTGCTGATGGCTCCCCCTGGGCGGGTGGTGAGTCACTGGGGCTGGCTGCGAAGGGACACTCCCTGGAGGCTGCCTTGGGCCCAAGGTGACTGAGCAGGGGACCCCGGCTGCAGGGAGGGGAGGGGCTGTGGAGACCAGGGCACCGCGAACTGCACCTTGAAGGGTGGACACAAGCATTCAGTGGGCAGAGGGAAGAACATCTCAGCAGGGGCTCCAGGGTGAAGGAGTAAAGCGCCCTCCTCCTGCAGGAGCTGTGCCTGATTCAGCTCCGGCTGTGGCACCAGTCTCCTGCTCGCTTCTAAGGGGTGTGAACTCGCTGACAGCTTTCCTTTCACCACATGCAGCGGTCTGGTTTGCATTTGACTGAGATTCCTGTGATGGGAGAGGGAAGAGTGGAGGGGGAAGGAAGCAGCGAGGCAGATAGAGGGGGCTGGTACCAGCCTGAGGAGGACAGAACAAGCAACCCTGAGCATCCCCTATGTCTCAGCAGCAGGGGACATACGTGTCCTGACCTCACACAGACTGTTTGCTTTCCCCATGAGTCAGACCCACTCTGGCCTTAGACCTCTCCTTCCAGAACTTTCTGCAAAAAGCCCAACTCACATTCATCTCTCCCTCCAAAGCAGTGAGGGCTGCAGCATAAGAAAAAGGAGTGGCTGGGCGGAGAAGACTGGCATCTGTTCTCGGCCAGGCGCCACTCCTTCACAGGTGTGGAGCTCTCTCAGTCTTCACGTCCCCAGCCCCTCTCTCCTCTCCCACAGATCCAGGCTTTGCAGAGGTCAGTGACAGTGACAGGAAAGCTACTGGGGTAACCAGGGCAACTCATCGCCAAAAACTTTTTCTTTGTCTCCAGACGAGTATCAAAGATATCCATGCAACAGAACCAACAATGCTGTTTGCTACTGTAAGGAAGGCACTTTCCGGGAAGAAGGGTCCCCTGAATTCTGCCGGAAGTGCCGGACCAGGTAAGACACAGAAACTGAGGCTCCCAGTGGCCCAACGGAACCCACAGAAGGCCCAAGTTTCCTTGTATCCCTTTCTCTTTCTTGATCCCACAGATCTCCCACCGCCAGTGGGGTCTTTGAGCCCGTGATAGCCCTTCCTGGTCCATCTGCCCAGTCCATCTGCATGGTCCCCTTCTCTCCCGCCCTTTCATTTCCCCTTGGCCAGGGAGCTTGTTCAGTGCAGACTCCACGACATGATTTAGTTCCCTTTGAAAACAGAAAAGTGAGTGGAATATGGCCAGGTTTATGTTCACTGATATACCATGTCAGTAATAAAATGTAATTTTTTTAGTCCTTTATTGTGCTTAGACAAAAGTATCTATACCCCCACAAAACCTACAGAAGGCATAAAAACACCAGAGCTACCTCAGCTAGCCTCACCTCAGACCCCTGATCCCTCTGTACTTAGAAGACCCCAAAGATTGCGCTAAAAGACTTTTAGAGCTGATAAACAACTAGCAAATTAGCTGGATATAAAATCAACATGAAAATCAATGGCTTTTCTATGTACCATAATGTCTAGCTGAGAAAGAAATCAGAAAGCAATTCCATTCACAATAGCTTCAAAAACTAATAAAATGCCTAGGGATCATTCTAACCAAAGAGGCAAAAGACCTCTAGTAAGAAAATTTCGGAACGCTAAAAGAAATTGAAGAAGACCCTGGAGGATGGAAAGACCTCCCATGCTCATGGATTGGCAGAATTAATCCTGTTAAAGCTCCAGCCCAACGTGATCTACAGATTCAGTGTGATCACCATCAAAATAGCAATGGGGAAGTAGAACAAAAAATCCTAAAATTCCAGTGGCTTTTGTTCCTGGTGGTCAGACCTCAAGTTTGTTGGACTGTAACCACGAAAGATGCTGCAGAATCTGCTGGCTCTCCAACCTCTTGCTCAGAGAACCATCAGCACTGCTTCACGCAGGCATTCTGAAAATAAAGTTCCACAGAAACAAAAGTTCTTTCAGGAGGACAGTGGAATTCCAGTGCATCTGAAGGGTGGGGTAGCTGATGCCCTCTTGTATAGAGCCACTGTGATTGTTACAGTGGGCAGAACTGCGTATGCCGTATATCAGTTGGCTATGACATCATTTCCCAAGAAGCCGGAATGACCTTGGTCAAACCAGCAGTCACGGGGTTCGGTTCATCAGCTCTCTGGACCAGTATGATAAATAACTGAGCTCTTTGGGGATCAATATTTATTGACTTGTACTAACTGCCACCAATAAAGCAGTCTTTACCATTAAAAAAAAATTGTACAATTCACTTGGAAACACAAAAGACCCAGAGTAGCTAATAGAATCCTAAGCAATAGGAGCAAGACTGGAGATATCATAATATCAAATTATAACACAAAGCCATAGTAACAAAAACAGCATCATATTAGCACCAAAATAGACACACAGACTACCAGTCTGACCCTAGTCAAAATGGCTAGCATCAAGAATACACTAAAAATAATAAAATAATAATAAATGCTGGTAAATGTCAGGGATGTAAATTGTACAGCCACTATGGAAATCGGTATGGACACTTCTCAAAACACAGAAAATAGAGTTATGATTTGATCCAGCTGTATCACTGCTGGGTATATACCCAAAGGAATTAAAATCACATCACAGGAATGCCTGCATACCCGAAGCAACACAATTTACCGTAGGCAAGATATGAACCAAGCTAGGTGCCCTTTAGCAGATGAATGGATATATACAATGGAGTATTATTAAACCATAAAACAGAACAAAATTCTGTCATTTGCAAAAAAAAAAAAAAAACATAGATGGATCTGGAGATCATCATGTTGAGTAAAATAAGCGAGACTCAGACAAATATAGCTTGTCCTCCCTAGTATGTGGGATCTAAAAAAGATGGCAGATAAGCAGAAGGGAGATTATTATTAGACAAGAGAAAGGGGAGAAGGAGGAACAGGAGAGGATGTAAAAGTATGTGACAGGTGACATGAGTGTGATCAAAATACGTTATACCATTGACCACCCCCCCCAAAAAAGAGCTACATGACAAACTAGAAGGGAAAGTCCGGGAGGGGGTGGGGAGGGGAGGGGCGGGGGACGATTGCAGTCAGGCACATGTACACAGCTGCCGGGATGAAACTCATTAACTTGTATAGCCAATATGCACTAATAAGAAATGGGGGAAATCCTTGAAGGACACAAACTAGGGAAAAAATACGTTGTGTTGCTATTGGAGGCTTCAGGCGCCAGGCCAGTAGTTAATCTATTCCTCTCCAACTCCTGGTGTTTGCTATGATTGAGAGGAAGGCTAGACTGGGAGGATGAGAGATTAGTTGTTCTGAAGGTTGGCAGTGGCCACACAGGCTCCAGCCCTGCCCCTGAGTCCCGGGCATGGCCAGCGCGCACCTGCAGAGGAGGTGCACAGCGTGGGGAGCGGCGGGGGGCTCAGGGCCTTTCCCAGACTTAGGGTGAGTTTGGCAGACACTTGGAGGCATGAGGAGCCTGTCTTCCCCCGGCACCTTCTCAGGCCTTTGGGCGGGAGGGGTGGCTCCCTCTTGTGCCCCATGTGGCCTACCTTCCCTCATGGAAGCCCACCATTTCCTCCCTGTGTGTACCCAGCTGCCCGGATGGGAAGGTGATGGCAAGTCCCTGTACCCCCTGGAGTGACCTCAAGTGTGTGGACGAAGAGTCAGGTACCAAGGCCACTGAGAAAGCCCCAGCTCCTGGAAGGCCAGTGACCAGCAGTCCAAGGACTCCCGCCTCTCCTTGTCCTTCCATAGACTCGACTCTCCCCACAGCAGTGACCGTCACCATAGCTTTCCTGACGTTGGTTTTGGCTGTGCTTGTTTGGAAGTGTGGATGGTGGAGAAGACTTCCTGACTGTAGGAACATCCTTTCAAGTAAGGGGTGGCCCCTCCCCGTGCTGCTCTGTTCCCACACGGAAATGCCCCCAACGCCTGTGTCCTCTCACCCTGCCTTTTATTGTTTCCCTGTAAATATCCTGCCATCTTCCACCTCCCTGGCACCTCCCTGTCAGTCTCTCTCTCTCTCTTTTCGTTCTTTTAAAAATAAGTTCTCGTTGTGTAGCTCAGGTGTCCTTGAACTTACCATGTAGTCCAGGCTGGCCTAGAACTCAAGGCCATCCTCCTGCCTCAGCCTTTTTGAGTTCTGGGATTACAGGTGTGCACCACATGCTGATTTAGGCATGGTCAGAGCAGGGCCTTTCAAAGATTGGGCATCTGCTTAATTTTGTCCCTCTGTGCCTCCTCCTAAGGGTTGCCTGGCATTCAGGCTCTTGTCCGGTGTCTGAAGTCCAGGCCTCCCAGGGAAGAGTTGCTGCGTGAAGCCCCTACCTCCTCATCGGAGAGACCCTGTTCTCTTCCAGGCTCTGGACAAGACTCCGAGCACATGAGTGGAGTGAGTTGACCCTTCCCGGGCCTGGGGGATGGGGGCTCAGGAACCGCCTCCAGCCACTGCACAGCCTGGAGAGGACCGTGTCCATTTGTCCTGTGCTGCTCTCCCGGCTCTCTGTAAAGCAGCCTGAGGCTCTGGGCCAACCGGCAGGGTGGTGACCCCACCTGGGCATGACACCAGGATCGCAGTGCCAGCAGCAGATTGTGGGGGGAGCCATGCTGGCCTGGGGGAGGCACACTGGAAGGCCTTGGGGACCCTTTAGGGAGTGCTGGGCGTGGACTTCTGAGGGGCCTCTTTGCCTTCCCAAGATCCTCATCAAGCCCTCAGGGCCCCCGAGAAGGTCTGAAGCTCAGGACAATGACCACAATGAGGCGCTCAGCGAGACAGTCTCACCGCCTTCCCCGATCTCGGAGCCCGAAAGACAACAATATAAAGAAGTAGCAGGTGTCAGCGAACAGTGCCCAGGGGAGGCGGACTGTCTGTTGGTGAGTAGTGGCGGTGTTGGGTTCTAGGCAGAGGGAAGGACTGAACATCAACCCTCCTGGCGCAGGGGAAGTGGGACAGAGAGACAAGGGGCTGACTAGGGCAGCGCTGCACGGGGCTCCATGTGGTGACAGAGCCACTCTGTGGAACTGTCACTTCTGATCTCTGTCCTGCTCGTGCTGGGTCCCTCCCCCGACCCTGGAGCAGTGCAGGCACAGAGGTGTTTGCCGCTGAGTGAACAAGGGCTGAGCTTTGTCACGGGGCTTAGTGAGCTCTTCTTCCTAACATCAGGCGTTTGAAATCCACCCTAAGATGATTATCACGTTGACATGTTTGAAAATAAGCCTTTGTTCGGCTGTTTGTGTTTGGAGGAAGTAGAATTTCTAAGTCAGTGCATAGAAACGCCGTTCACTACACACACACACAAGCATACACACGCACACTCATTTTGATCTGATGTTGAACACTTTTGTTGTTGTTGTTTGCTATTTAGGAAAACACTAACTGTTTCAAAGGCGCGTTGTTTGGTTGTGGCTATTATTGCAAATATGATTGGCGCGTCTGTTGCTGAGATCTGTGTGAGAAGACAGGTTCTCCTGCCCGTGCATCTTGTCCCATACCGATAGCAGATTCCTAGTTTCTTGACTTTCATTGGCTAGAGAAGTTTTCACTGTTAGTGAAATCGGTAGACACATTTAGTTTTCATGGCTCATCAGCTTCAGAAAGATCTTTCCTCAAACTAAAATGAACTCCTCTAGGTTTTTTGCAGAATTCGTTGTTGCGTGTAACTCTGTAATCTGAGGGGAGTTTGTTTTGTGATGTGGTATGAGGTGAGGGCTCCCTGAATTATTCTAAGTCACCATCTGGTTCTTTCTAATCACATTTACACACTGAGTCTCTTATTTCCTTCTAATTTTGACCCCTCTGTAATCACAAAGCGAGGGTTCACCTAGTTTTTATTTAACACAAAGAAAATAAAAACAGAAAGGAAACATTACAAATGCCACTAACCCCTCCAGTGTGATTAAGTGATTTGACATTTTTAGGAAGAGGTTAATACATATTCAAAGTGAGAAATTTAAACAGTATAAAAAGGGGGTTCAAGTAAATAATAAGAACATCGTTTTCTGCTCACCAGCTCCAGCATAACTACAACAGATCATTTCTTGTGATTCTTTCTCTAAATCTTTTTTTTTTTTGACACTGCTAAGGATTGAACCCAGGGCTTTACGCGTGCTAGACAAACGCTCTGCTACTGAGCTATATCATCTGTCCTTTCTCTGTCTTAATGAATAAGTATATCTACATATCTACATATTTTATTTACATAAAAGACATTTTGTTATACATAATCCTTTGCTATACAATGAAACTTTCCAATCTGGTTTTAAAAAATAGAGCGAATACTGATACCTTAGTTTTTTAAAACTTATACTTTCACCCAGACAAAAACTAGAATTCATTTCTTATTTTCTCCATGTCCAAAATACTAGTTGAAATTTTTATTGAATTGACCTTAAGTATAAAAGTAATCTAAGAATTGACATCTTGTTAATAGTCAGCATTTATCACCAAAGATAGCGTTTCAAGCCAAGTATTTTATTACAACTAAATTAAGATTTCCCCACAAATGAGTGATTCTGATTTCTTGACTACTGTTTCCTTTGTACTACAGTGTTTTATTAATGCTTTATAAATTGGATCCTTTATAAATTTGATCCTCTTTTAAGTACATTTTCTAATTTATTGTTGCTACTACATTTTTATTTTATTTTATTTTATTTTATTTTTCTTTTGAGACAAGGTTTCACTGTACAGTTCAGGCTAGCCTTGAACTCACTTTGTAACCCAGCCTGGCTGCGAATTCACAGTGATCCTCTTGCCTCTGCCTCCCGAGTGCTAGGATTACAGGCATGTGCCACACACCCGGCGCTACTACATTTTAAAACATTCACCCAGAGTTTATCCACTTTTCTTATTGTTTAAACATTAGGATTAAAGTGCATAAACATAACTAAAACAATGGCTCCTTTTCCTGCCGTGTTCCAAGAATCCTGTTTCCTGTTTCTGCTGCTCCTCCAGCTGCACAGAATTCTCAGAACAGTGCTGGAACATGCTAGAGGGGCTGGGGAGGTCATCACGGTACAGCTCCTGCCTACCACGTGGGAAGCCCTGGGCTCATCCCTTGCACTGCAGAAAATAAACAAACAAGCAGCAGAAAGCAGGGATTTTGGTCTTGATCGGACCTTGTAGGGAAGGCCTTTTGTGTGTCACCGTTGTGACTGACAGCATTTTGTCCATACAGACATCCTCTTCCTTATAAGTATATCTTTATATTCTTGGCTGTCTTAAAAAATCAGATTTAGTGGTTAGTTTTACGCAAAGTCTTCTTGGCCTCCATGGTGACTGTCGATATTTTCGTTTTCTTATTTGGTTTTGTTTTTTTGTGGTTTTTTGTTGTTGTTGTTTGTTGTTGTTGTTGTTGTTTTTCCGGTACTGGGAATTGAACTCACGACCTTGCGCTTGCCAGGCAGGCGCTGTGCCGCTGAGCTAAATCCCCAGCCCCTAGTTTTCTTATTTGGACTATTGACATGAGACATTATGACTGATTAAAACACTTCACACTCTTGAAACAAACCTTCCCTTTGGATTTCGCAAAGTGACGCCTTATACAGTCTTCTGCGGAGTTTCATAAAAAGCTGATGCTGCGGCTCAGTGGTAAAGCTCATGCCTACCATGTGTGAGGCCCTAGGTTCCATCCCCAGCACCGCTGGAAAAAAAGGGAAAAAAAGCCCGCGAGGCGACTGCCCCCTGCTGGGAATAGGTGGGAATGCTCCATCTGACTGGAGCGAGATTATACAGATGAGCACTTAAGGTATTACAGCCGCTGGCAGGAAGTTTATCCCCATGGAGATTCTAGAGGAGAAGTGAGGTCCCCTGGTCTCAAGGCTGGTGAGTGTCAGGATCGGGTGCCCTGACTCTGACCAGGACATCTTTACTGTTTGTAGCAGCGACCTGCAGAAGCAGGGAGGTCACCGGTGAGAAGGAAGCGGCTAGTCCCAGTGAAGGATGTTGAGCCCATCACGGGTAAGTGTTTTGTGTGAGGCTATAAAACAGGAGTCTGGGGAATGGGAACAACATCCTAGCTGCTGTCCCCAGAGCAGATAGGGCTCCACGAGGGCAGTCCCTGCTGGATGCAGCGGATCCTGAGTTCTCATCACTAGACTTTCGTAAGTCCCCTTCTCCCCGCTTTTTTGCCCCCACTGGGGTGCACCCCAGCTCCTCGCACCGTACCTTTCTGCCCTCCCCCTCTCCCACCCTCTCCCTGTCCTCTTGCAGTGCAGCCTCCTCCAGGGTCTCGCAGGGGCTACACCATCGGATCACCACCCACTGTCCCCAGGAGGCTGCCCAGCACCTGACCCTTGGCCAGGCCCAGTTCCATGAGCTGTAGTGTACATCACAAAGCAGACTTCAAAGACTTAATGCAAAAAAGGGCAGAAACCTTCTCATGGATAAGTTTTTGAATGTTGATTACATGCTGCAATGATAAAATTTCATACAGGCTAGAATGAAGTAAAATGCCTTGCCAAGATGAATATCACTTGTTTCCTATTATATTGAGTGAGGCTCACTGAGCTGGGCATGGTGGTACACACTTGTAATCCCAGGATTTAGGAGGCTGAGCCAGGAGGACTGGAAGTTCAAGGAAAAAAAAAAAAAAATGGAAGGGACAGAGAGGGAAAAAAAAAGAACATCAGCTCGTGTTTCCATCCCGGCAGTGTGCCAAGCCTTCTCACATGTATCGTTTGCTCCACCGTGGCTTGTGATTCAAGTGCGGTTGCTCCTACAGGTTCGGTTGGCACTCTGAGTTCATTTGCTCCATCCAGTTCTGCCCCGGCGGTGGTGAATAGTTCAGTGCAAGCTGGGTGGCAACTAGAGATCCTCCACTTCTAGGTGCTGTGCTCTGCACAGACGTGCCCCCTCTGGGCTCTACTCCTAATGTGCACAGCCTATGTAACTTTCAAGCTCTGAGATCCCCTTGTGCCCATTGCCTGTGCCCCTTTGTGCCCATACCCCCCATTGCCTTCCTTCTCATAATGTTAGTGCACCCTCACCAGGTGGGTCATCAGCCTCACCCAGGGCAGGATCCTTTGTGGACTCTGCCTTCCCCAGTGTGCTGGGCCCAGGTGAGGGCCGGGCATTGCGATGAAAGCAGGTTGTGATGTTGAAGCAGCAGTTTTATGGACATAGGAGGGAGCTTGTTAGTTTCTACTCTTGGGTTCTGGACCTGATTTAGGATCCTCTGTCCTGTGTGAAGTGCTCTGAGCTCAACCATCCCCGTGTTTCTCTCTCCTAGCACTAAGGAAGATCCTCAATTACGCTACAGAAGTTGTGCATTTTAACACCTGGGACCCATTCATGAGGGAGCTGGGCCTCACACCCAATGAGATACACGTAGCAAGAAGTTGCAACCCAAAGGAGCCACTGTATGAAATGCTCCAGAAATGGCTCAGTAAAACAGGACACAGTGCGTCCATCAACACACTGCTGGATGCCTTGGAAAAAGTGGGAGACAAACTTGCCAGAGAAAAGATTGAAAACCATGCAGTGAAGTCCGGGAATTTCATCTATCAAGAGCATGAAGCAGACTCTGTTGAGTCATTGGAGTAAAGGGACATTTTTAGATTATACAGTTTGTGACTATGAATGCTACTTGAATAGGTTCAAAATGTACAGTAGTTTACTAAAGCACAGATATAGATGTGTCTGTGGATGACCGACATGTAAGCCAGTAAACTGAGGATATCTGGGAAAATCCAATCCAAATGTGGGTGCACCAACCAATAGGCTGGTAGCCCAAGTAAAATAGAAAATGAAAAAAGAAGGAAGTGTGAAGCTCCCGTCTTAATCATTGCTTTCATACATCAGTTGTGAGTGTCTTCACCTTTCCAGCACAGACTTGCACTGATGACTCTACAGTGAGCTTCCAGCCTTCGACCTTGGACTGGTGCTGCTTCTTGAGCCTGTGTGGTCAGAGGCTTCCATCTTCTTGGGCTGGTTCTGCCCACTGCTTGCAGCTTACCTCAGCAGATGTCCTGTGTTCCTGGCATTACTACTGCACCTTTGGTTTCACTCTCTCACAGCTTTATGCATTGCCTCATATAAGTTCCTGTCAGGGACAATAACTCTGTCACATATGTGAGCTTGGTCTCCTAGGACTTCTTCCTCAATATGAGTGGAAGCCTGCATGACCCCATAACTTTGCATTCTGCATGCCCGAGAAACCAGCACCATGTGGATGATGCAATGGTCAACTGCCAGCTTGAGTAGTAGTTGAGTCCCACTGGACCATGACCTCAGTGTCATGACAGCTAAACAATTTTAAATTTTTGTTTTGTTTTGTAGTTCAGGCTGACCTTGAATACAGGCTGGCGTCAGACTTCTGGCAGTCCTCTTGCCTCAGCCTCTCAAGTGCTGGGATTACAGGCATGCAGCCCCACATTTTGGTTTTGCCTTCTTTTTATTGCAAATATTTTCAGCAACTATCTCTTCCTTGCCCTAGCTTCACAGGAGCTTCTTTCTGGCAAAACTGAAAACTTTTCAAATCACTTAGGCCTATGTTTTTCTCCTAATTCTCACTCTAGATCTGACTAAAAGCAGCTAACAGTAACAATGCCACAACCTCCACATGGGGCTGCCTTGAAATTTCCTCCACCAGGTTAATTAGTCCACTACCCTAATCTCAGTCTCCTGCAGAGGGACATGGGCAAAATGTAGATAAATTTTATGCCAGAGTATAACACACATGACCTGTAGTCTTAACTGCTGATGGGGTCCTTATTCCCAACTGAAATCTCCTGAGCTTGGCCTTTGCTGTTCACATTCCTATCAGCATTCTGGTCTTCTGAACTCCAGCTAGAATCACATCAATCTCTGTTTACAGCATTCTAAGGCTTCTCTAGCTAGCATCTCCAAACCTTTCAAAATTCCTCCCACAAACCAGTTCTGAAGGCTCCTGAACCACATGACCCTACTCTTGGTACCAGCAGTGACCCTACTCTTGGTACTAATTTTCTGTATTAGTTGTTTTCTCATCACTGAGACAAAATTCCTGGCACCTGGAATTTAAAGGAGAAGTTTATTTGGGCTTATAGTATCTGTGAGGTCAGTCCATGGTCAGCTGGCTCCAAGGCACAAACCACATGGCAGAATGGCATGGCAGAAGAAAGCTGCTTACTGCATGGAAACAAAGAAGCAGACAGAGAAGGGATGAAAATATACCCTTCCAAGTTTTGCTTGCGGTGACCCACCTTGTATCAGTTAAAGTTCACTAGAGGAACAGATTCAATATAAAAATATGTATGTGATAAAGAATTTATCACAGGCCCACACAGCCACCTGTGGAGTCAGGGATGGAAGAATGCAAAAGGGCATTCCATTGTGTGTTAAAGAGCAGGAAGATCTGGTGGAAAGGTGAAGTCCTGGAGCTGACACAGAGTCTGGTCTGAGTCCATGTAAAAAAGCCCCAGGGTCTGTGCTGGAAGGCTGGAAGCCTGAAGGAACTAGAAACGAACATCCAAAGGTGATGGTGAAGACAGTAAGTCCTCTGGAGGAACAAAAATGAGCCTTTTTTCCCTTTCCCTGTCCCTTTCCCAGGGCGGGTCTTCCCTTTTACTTTGCAGCTTACAGGTCAGTGGTTCATACACATCCACAACTGTGCTCCACTAACTCCTGGGTGTTTTTTAATCTATTCAAGTTGACATTGCAAGTGTCTGCCATACGCCACTTCTGATGAGATCACTTCTAAAAACATGAGAGTTTGTGGGGGTGGGTGGGGTTTGTAACGTTTAAACTTTGTGTATTTATTATGCGTATACTGTTTCTATGTAATCTTTGTATGTGTGTGTGTGTGTGTGTGTGTGTGTATGTGTGTCTTTTTGAGAGAGGGTCTCGCTAAGAAGTTCAGGCTGGCCTTGAGCCAGCCTTTGTAGCCCAGGCTGGTCTCAAACTCACAATGATCCTTCTGCCTCAGCCTCTGAGTGCTGGGATTACAGGTGAGCAGTACCACGCCTGGCTACAATCTTACGACTTTTGTATTTTGGTTTTATTTTTTTGACAACCATAATTATTACAATACACTTGGTAATATGATTCCTAAATTGTTTACATTTATTACTGAGGTGGACATATCATTCATAGAATGAGAAATCCGTAAGAGAGGAAGAGCAAAAATGTCCCTTCTGTTTAGGCTCCAGTTCTCACTCATATCTCCGTCCCTGACACCTACCATGGTCTTGGAGAAGGAATAAATGGTGTCTATGAATGTGACACATTGGCCTACTTAAGACAAGATGGTACCTCTCACTTCTGGTGAATCTAAGCCTCCAGAGGTGTGTTCAGGGGTGCAGACTCTCTATATGAGGACCATAGCCCTCAGTAAGCATCTGACTACTTTATATAGGACTCTTAATTGTTAAATGCTGTGACAATGAGATAGGATGGCTGACTCATTTGGGTTTTATCCTGTGCAGCTTCTGTTCAGTTTTTATTTATTATTATTTTGGGAAATTGGACTGTGCTACATCCCAAGCCTTTAAAAAAATGTTATACATTGAGACAGGGGCTTACTAAGTCACTAAGTGGCCAAGGCTAGGTTCAAACTTGTGATCCTCCAGTCTCAGCCTCCCAGAGTGCTCGGATTACAGATGTGTGCTTTTATTTTTGAGACAGGGACTATGTAACCCCAGGTTAAGCTTGAGTTTACTGTGATCCTCCTGCCTCAGCCTCCCAAGTGTTGGGGTTACAGATGTGCGAAATCATGGGTAGCTCTATTCTCATACTCATTATTCAGCCATCTTTCCATCAAAACTTTCTCCACAGTACCCCAGTCAAGGAAGGACAATTTCATGGAGGTGGCAGTTCCCAGGCTCTGTAGTCTATTTCCTCGCCCACCTCCGGGCATTCTACGTTGTCTTGTTCCAGAGCTGGCTAACTGGACCAAAGCTACATACACACTCTGGATGAACTGCCCATGGGGCATGCCCGTCCTCCTCCCGCTGCTGCCTGGGGTTCCCCCATGTTCCTGGCAGCTGCAGGGTGTTCCTGCTGGCAGGCCATTGTCTGCTGCTCCTTGGGGTGTTGGTCCCTACTCTTAGAGGGAGCTCTGCGGCTCTCTCATCCCTTTTCCAGAGGTCTAACCAAGTGCTACCCTTGTCAGTGTTGGACAGAAGTGTCCTTTCAGTGGCAGCACGTGCACACAGGCTCCTTTGGGTTCTGTATGAGGCTCGGCGATGGACGTGTGCGGTAGTTTCACTCCTGCCGTGTATCTATCAGAACTGTATTGGCAGTATCAAATAAATAACGCAACAAAATTTTGGTTTGGTACAAAATACATGTGTATTTATGAATTTATGACCAAATTAAATATGAAACCTTATATAAAAAGAGGTGTGGGTTTTTGTTTTTTGGCCCCGTCCTCCGGTTCTCCTCTGAAACAGCGGAGTGCCAGGAGTCTGGGGAGTGTTTCTTGCTGTGTCATCCACCCCTCCCTCCCTCCCTCCCTGGTGCCTGGGGCGTGTCCTGCACCAGGTGTTTCCTGTTTCTGCCTCCTGCACGCCAGAGCACCAGTCCCTAGGGACCGGAACTCACACCTCCTCCCTACCCCGCGCTGGCCTGCCTCCCCCACAGCCCCTGGGGTACAGACTGGTTCTAGCAGAGCTGTGGGGCAGGGCGGTGGGTCCCTGAGGAGTGTGTGGGCCTGCCTCGTGGGGATACTGTGGCGCTCTCCTCTGGGCCTCAGCTCTCACCACCAGCCTGTCCACCCTCATCAGTAGCCCTGGGTGCCGAGCCCTGCAGGCTCCTGGGAGACCAATTCCTCCTCCTTGGCTCTTTAGGACCTACAGTTCCTGGGAGGCCCCGTGTGCCCTCAGCTTCGTCCCCTTCTTGGAGGGAAGGGGCTGCCCTGGTCTGCATGCTTCCTTCTCAAAGGCAATGAATGGGGCACAGCCTTGCCTTGGAAGCCAGGGCAGAGCTCAGCTGCAGGAAATTTGATCTCCAGCAGAGGGCAGCATGTAACTGCCTTCCCAGCCAAAGGTCCCAGCCCAGAGAACAGGGGTTCACCCAGAGCTCCAGGTCTGGATACCACCCATTCATTGCAGAGTCAGCTGTTTCTGGGCCGCCTGTCCCAGAGTTAATCAGCCATCCCTGGTGCCTAGCCAGTCCTTTTTCCTAAAGCATCTCTCAGGGCTCTGAACCGGCACTGTCTCCTGACCGTGCCTCGCTTCTGCAGGACTCCATCCCAGAGATCTAAGAAGGGTGAGGGGTGGTGAAGAGTGGGTCAGGATTAGGAAACGGGGAAAAGGTCAGCTGAGGCACAGCTTTTACCCCATGGGCAAAGCTACTATTTAATCCTGCAATCTCATCCTTCTCTGTGGACTAAACTGCTGCATTCTCTTTCTCCTTCCCTTTATGGTAAACCAGGTCTAGACGGGCTGTCTTTGATCCTTCATTACAGGAGACTCCTGTTCTCCAGCTCTGTCCAGGCACCTTCAAGATGGACAGCGCTGCTCGAGCCCTTAGACCAAAGCCCTCCCTCCAACCCCACAGCTTGTCCCCAGCAAGCTGCAGGCCAGGAGCTGGGCTTCCCTGAGGGGCAGCCAGCAAGGCCAGGGCATCCTCAGCCACAGAGGCGTCAGGTCCTTCCCTGCAAGGGCTCAGAGTAGACAATGCAGCCTAACCTCTTGTCTCCTCATCCCGGAGCCTTCGGTTTGGCTTTATAAAAATGTAGGCTCTACAGGGTCTTTTTCTGATCTTCATTCTTTGGGGAGATCGCGTGTTTCTGTTGGTGACCTTCTTTTGAGTTTGGTTTTCATCCCTCTGTTGTTTTTTCACTAATTTTGCCCCGCCCCATAAAAAGCAGTGCTACCCAGGGGCAGAGCAAGCCCCTCCCACCGCAGAGGAGCGAGGCATTGCTTTGCACAAACCGCACCCTTCCTCCTTCTCCCCCGCCCCAGCTGCTGCCTCTGGCTCCCACCTCCAAATGTGAGGCATGCAGGAGCGGGAGAGCAGTTTCTCACTGCCACGAGAGGCCCCACCTCCAGGCCTGGAGCTCAGAACCACCTCTGCCACCTGCCCTCAGGCCTGCATTGGCTGCAGCCCTGGAGGGACACTGGCAGGACAAAAACCTTTACACGAGTGGCCTTTTGCAGCTGTGCCCCAGGACACAGACATCTTGAGTTGGGCTCTGAAAGCTTAATTTCTACCCTGACTTCTCCCGTGAGGATCTGAGTGTGTTCCACGTAGCAACGCCCACGAAACGTTTGCCACCCTGAAGCCCACGGATGGAAAGGCGTGGCTGACAGGCAGGGCCCTCGCTGTCTGGGACAGGGGCTGCCTCCCTGGCCAGAGCAGGGATAGACACACAAACACACCCTCCTGCAGGGAGCTGTTTCCCTCGAACGCTCGTGTCCTCAAGCCCAGAGAGAAGACGCAGGAGCCCTTTCTCTTCCTGCCCCCAGCCGGGACCCTGCCCTGCCCGGAACCAGGGGCCCTGCGGCTGACCCTGTTCTGAGGAAGGCCAGCTCCTAAGCCGTGCTGGCTGGTGACATCAGCTCTGCCCTTAGGGTCCTGGTTAGGTGGGTCCCCTTGTCCCTGTTGGGTGGAGGGGGTGATGCTGAAGAGTGCAGGGACAAGGGCAAACGGGGACGACAGCAGCAGGGTTGGGAGAGGGTGGCAGCATCTCAGACCACGGCCGAGGAGGAGGACGGGGACGCCGAGCTGGCTGCGGAGGAGGACGGGGAGGAGGGGCTGTTCCAGAACAGCCAGCGCCGCTTGGGCTGCCGCTTCAGGTGCAGGTAGTCCTCCTTCTCGCGCTCCTTGCGCGCGCGCTGGTAGTGGTCCTCCTCCTTCAGGTACCAGACGGGCGGCCAGCGGTGCTTCTCGAAGTACTCCTGGTTTTCTGAAGCAGAAGGCATGGAGATCGGTTAGGAGGAGGGCGAAGGGACAGAAGACTACGGGTAGGGGAGACGCCTAAGCACACAGTCCCAGCCCGAGGCAGGTTCTGGGCCAGCACCAAGCACACTGACACCAGGGTCCAGGACAGGAGGGCCCAGTAGGGGAGAGGCGCTTCCAGGAGATATGGAGAAGACAGCACACGTGTTGCTGCTCCCAACCTACGCCCTCCGTTAGCGCATCCTAAATGGAAGTATCACCAGGAGAAAATGCATTGACTCTACCCAGCCCGCCCAGCACTCTCTTGGAGCAGCACAGCACACTGCACTGTCCTCCCGGCTGCAGGCTGAGTTGCTGCCACGGCCCAGTGTCATCACCTAGAAGGGACAGGACCGCAGGGTAGCCCAGGAAACTACGCTCTGAAGGTGTTTCTCAAACCCTCACTGGAGAAGTCGGTCAGAGTTTGATCCTATTCAAAAATCCAAGTAGACTTTCTACAGAATACATAACTGCACCACAGTCATGCAAACGATGTAAATCAAGTGGAGCCTGGGGGCGCATGCCTGTAATCCCAGCACTTGGGAAGCTGAGGCAGGAGGATCACAGCAGGTTCGGGGCCAGCCTGGACTATACAGTGAATTCGAGACCAGCCTAAGTTTCATAACAAGGCCTTGTCTCAAACAAAACAAAAAGTAAGTCAGGGACCTGATGCTGGGAATACAACAGGCTGGGGCCAAGAAAGAGGGAGAAGGAACAACACAAGGCTAGGGATGAGCGTGAAGCTCCTGCTGGCCAGAGCCCAGGTGCTGAGGGAATCGAGAGGCAGCGCCGCTGCCACAGGACCCTGGTCAGAGATGGCGGGTGGAACCAGGGAGCGATGTCATTGGGCCTGGGCTTTAGGAAGAACGCGCTAGAAGGGCCGTAACACGCAGAGAGGAGAGCACCGGGCTGGGAGAGCTGGAAAGGTGCAGCAGCCACCCTGAGCTGGGAGGGATCGCAGCAGAGGAGGGAACCCCGTGAGGACACCGAGTGGCAGAGCCTTTGGGGGAGCCAGCGACACCTCTCCCTGCAGCCAGTGCAGCTCATGTTGGGCTCCAGGACCTGAGAAATTAATTCAGCAGAGACGGAATTGCAGGTGACTGTACAGGGTACCTACCCAGACCTGAGTGGTCTCTGCTGTGGGAAACCAAGTTTCTGGGTCATGAACAGCATGTTAAAGACTCATATGCTTTTCTATATGTGTACTGGATTGCAGTACCAAGGGTCTTTCTCATTGTGATGCCCTGTCCCGGAGGGTCTGAAAACTACCAACTCTCATCAATGCCCTGAGAAACAAGCCTAGAGGCAGAGTGAACTGCCCAAGGTCCCCAGCTTCCCAGCCCTACAGACAGCACTTTTCCTGGGGTTCCCCCCCCAATATGGGCCCCCACCCAAGGCCAAGTGAGGCCCAAGGATCATTGGTCCCTGGGTTAAAAGTCCCAGCTGTAGACTCAAGCTGAGGCCCCTTGAGCCCAAGGCAGGAGCCGCAGGTGCTGCTGGGGCTGGCATCAGGGGACGTGGCCTCACCTGGGGACATGGCCTTCATGTCTCGGGGGAACTTGCGGCACACGTTGTTGTAGTTGGTACAGATGTGGTGGAGACACCAGTCGGCCAACTGGTACGCACAGTGGAACTGGGGACAGAACAGAAGCGCGTCTGTCCTGAGACCCCTGGGCTCAAAGAGACTGTGCAGACGCAGTCCCCTTCGGAGCTGTGGGAGCACCCCACAGTCACACGGCCCAGCCCCAAAGGTGAGCCCACCCAGGACTGAGGAGGACCATGCTTAACTTGGGCTCCTGGGCACTGCCACTAGGCCCTGTGTCACCTTGCTTCAGCCTTGCTGAGGCGGTGACACAAAAGATATCCACGGCCTGAAGGGTGGCCTCCTGCTGCACCCGCCCTCTTAGCTTTTATCCTACATGACTTCCTTCTCCTCCCCAGCAGGAAGATGCAGGCGTCTCAGCTTAGGGAGCTGGCCCTCCTAGGAGTGTCCCCAGCTGTGCTCCGATGTCAAATACCAACCTTCAGGGGCTCGATTCTGCACTGAGACGGGCTCTCCAAGTTAGGGAGTCTGACACTGTAGGAGGCCTTCCTGCCTACAACCTCCCAGCCTCCCTACACACGGCCAGTGGGCGGGAAGATGAGCCTGCAGGCAGGCAGAGTGCTGTAGATTCCTTCCCTGCCCTGATACCTGAGCCAGCTCCAGGAACACGAGGACATCTCCGTCGATGTCCACCATCATCTGGGTTGCTTCCATCAGCCCGGTCACCGTGTACTGTTCTGTGACACACAGAGCCAGCCATCAATGCAAGAACCGCGGGCACCTGTACTAGTTACACCCACAGCAGGGGCCCCCTGCAGGGTGGAGAGAGACGAGGACAGGGGCAAGTCCCAACAGGCCAGGAGAGGCCACAGGTGACTCGGGGAAGCTCCAGTGTGAGGGATGGGGGCGGGGGGGGGATGAGGCAGGACCTTAGTGAGTTGGGGACGCGGGGTGGGATGTGAAGGAGGATGCTAACTTCACTAAGAGGATATTCTAACCACATCTGTCCCACCACAGTCCGATATATACAGGGTCAAAAGTCCCCAAGAGAATTAGCCATGGACACAGACGGGAGAGGTACGAAGCCTCATGTTCCCTGAAGACAACACAGAAGGCTGAGGACTGTGAGTTAGAGCTGTCGAGTTAAACCCAGCTGCATTCATTTAAACTTTGCAACGAACTTGCATTTTATATTAAAACTTTCATGCTGAGGAAGAAAACACCCTCGGTCATGAATCTTAATGAGAAGTGTCAGTACTATAAACTCATGAGGGATTTTATCTTTAGAGACAAACATATTTCCCAACTCCGTCCACAGAAAAGATCCAGAAACAATAATCACCCCGTGAGCAATGAGCATTCCCAGTACACAGAAATCCCGTGTCCATTTCCAACTAGGGTAAGCCCGGGGCTCTCAGAGAAATGGCCAATGCCAAGTGGTGGAGCAGGTGTGTCCAACCTTTGGAAACCGCAGGCCAAGCGTGTCCCTGAACAACTAGCAGTGCAGCCCTGCGCAATCATAAACGTTAATGTTATTAGGCGATTTTCTTGCAATGCTTTCATGACTGAGTGCATGAGGCTCCTGCACGGGTTGTGTAGGCAACAAGAGAAGGCTGGATAGGGAAGGGCATGACTGGTGCCAACTCTGCCACCTGTGCCCCCACGGTGGCATTGAAACCCGGCATGTCAGATCTTACTGGTGCTTGTGCAGCTTGGCGACTAAAATGCAGGGACTTGGGGCTGGGGATTTAGCTCAGTGGCACAGCGCCTGCCTGGCAAGTGCAAGGTCGTGAGTTCAATTCCTGGTACCAGAAAAAAAATAAAAATAAAAAAAAAATAAAAAAAATAAAGTAAAATGCAGGGACTATATTTTTTTAAAACATAGTTTAAAACACAGAAAATAAGGGAAGTTTGTTGCTTACATACATTAATTGTATCATATATTTTATATGTGGCCAAAGATAATTCCTGTTTGGCCCACACAAGCCACAAGCCAAAAGGTTAGACACACATGTCTTAAAGCATGAAATATACAAGAGGAACCAAGACCATCCCATCCCTCCAGATAGCAAGGGAGCCCTGAGACTCCGGAGCCAGTGCAGAGGCTCCTATCACGTAAACGTACAATGTTTGAACTTCAAAAAAGATAACTGTACTTCACTGAAACCAATCAAGTATGTCCAAATCTAAGAGTTCATAATAATATTATTAAAATGCAAACACAAGCTGGGCATGGTGGTGTACACCTGTGCTCCAGCACTCAGGAGGCTAAGGCAGGAGGATCACTGTGAGTTCAAGGCCAGCCTGAATTACACAGTGAGATCTTGTCTCAAAAACAAAAACAAAAGATATTTGGTCACTTCTGAAACAATAGTTTCAGAAATAAAAGTATATTAAATACTGGTAAATAAAAGGAGAGAATCAAGTATTCACCTGCCTTTCCTACATGACCTGTATCATTATGTAACAAATAGCAGGTGAGGGTAAGTTTCTCTCTTTTGAGAAGTCTTCCAACAGATTAATGAAGAAGGACTGGCTGAACTGGAATATTACCATTTTGTAACACCTTAGTAAGTTGATGGATCCAGACAATGACACTCAATGTCCACTAAAATCACAAAAAGAGAGAAGAAAACAGACAGTCTTTGCCCCTTAATGAAGTGAGAAATAACCTGTGACGCAGTCTTACAAAAAAACTGATAAAGCATGGTGACACATGCCTATAACCCCAGCACTCAGGAGGCTGAGGCAGGGGGATTACTGCAAGCTCAAGGCCAATCTGGACTACATAGCAAGATGCTGTCTAAAAAAAAAAAAAAAATTGTGCATCTGATATAGCCTCTAGAGCCAAATTTCCAGTTTACTACATTCAACTACACTATGAAACTGCAATCTGCAAAAATCTAGATCATGAAAAACTCTACTGGAGGAAAAGACCAGTGTTTTGTTTTTGTTTCACCAAATACATTTCAGGGAGAAAACTTTTTATTGGACAAGGTAGCCATAGATTCAAGAAATCTAAAAGATATATAAAAAGCCAATCCATTCTGTGAGTGTTTAAGGTTGCACAGTTGGATGATAAAGCAAGAAGGGAGGGTGAGACAGTGAGCTGGCAGGAAGTGCTCTAAGAAAAAAGGGCTGAGCAGTGTGGGTCCTTCCAGCTGGGAAAGAGGGCTCTGATGTGGGACGAGTGGTAGTGACTTCTGGTGTGGCCAGCTAGCTTCCTGCTCCTGACACACATCAGGCTTGGAAAAATGTTTTGTTTTATACTAATCCACTAAGCTGAACATGTTTCCTGTAGTTTTATGTATTTCTATTTATATTTAACAACAAACAACGAAGTTTTAAATATGAATGAATAACTTCACGGGAAGTAGATCTCACAAAGCTCAAAATTTCACCAGAGTTGAGAAATACGCATCACTCCTGAAGAATCCTTTACAAGGTACATGTACACATTTTTGTATACACTGGCTAGTGTGAATGCACCATTTCCAGAGAAAACTTATGCAACATGTGTGCAACATTATTTTTCTTTTTAAATTAAATGAATGAATGAATGAATGAATGCATGCATGAATGAATTTTTCAGAATACCTGGGATGGAACCCAGGGCCTCACAGATGCTAGGCAGGCACCCTACCACTAAGCTGCACCTCCAGCCTCCAGCATTATTAAAATGGCTACCATGTGAAATTACATAGGAGAGCTTAAACAAAGGATTTGACTCACTTCCAATTGCCTGCCCTGATGAAATGAATGTTTAGAGAAATTCCTCTGCATATTTTATTTTTCCTTGGGATCATTTCTTGATAGTCTTTTAAAAGTAAAATTACTCCATCTTAGGATTTGAAATTTTACGTGATCTGGGGAGACCACACCAGTTTTCCTAGGCGAAACTGTTACAGCCATAATCTTGAGATGCTTCTCTTACTCCCTGCCTTAAAGTCCCTTTTGACCCCAGCTGGGATCCCTGGACTCCCACAGAAGGCTCATCTCTTCATATTTTGGTTCTGAACAATGATTTCTGCCTTCTTCCTGTGACCATGCTCTGCCTTACAATTCCTTTATCAACCTGAGATTGCTGTCTTCCCTCATGTCTTCATGCCAGTCTTGGTCCTCTGTCCAGGGACCCAGCAATTCTGATACTTGGTCCTTGTCTAAACCCCAACTCCTTATCTGAGGATTTTCTCTCTGCCTCTCCCAAGCCTGGCCAGAAATGCTAACCTTGACCTCACCATCAGCACCAGTAGCAATACCAACAACACAAACATCAATTCCAACATCAGCAGAAGCCATCTGGCTGCCTGGGTCTCCAGCCTGATTCCCTTCACCCGAAGAACACTATTTCTCTCCCTCAGACCCTTGGACCTGAATTGCCCTGCTGACCACCCTTCTTTCCCCACCCCTGAGACATCCCAGAGCTTCCAGCTATCACAGCCCTTTCACAGAGTCAGGAGTGGAGGGTCAATGTTTGTTTTCTGTTTCTGCAAGAAGAGAAGGTGGTGACAAAGGTAGAGAAGAAAGAAAGGGAAGTGTGAAGCAGACAAGAAGACTCACAGGGTAGAAATGTGGAATGGTGATCTAGTCTGTGTTGACGTCGAGGGCCTGCCTGAGTGAAGCCAAGCCAAGACGCAATGTGCCATTGCCTGCCGGGGACCACTTTGTGGGCTGAGGTGACCTGTGCAGAGCCTCTCCGCGGCACGGACCAAACACCCTCCTCACCTACATCCTCACCCAGAAAACTACGTGTCAGTGGACTTCATTCTAGGAGCACTTCATCCCTTGGGGTGCTGTCTGTTCCCAGGAGAGAGGGGACAGGTGACACATAATCACTGCCCCGGCAGGCTCTCCCTGACTGCGCCCGGGGAGCGCCCTGAGCACTCCAGTTAGTTACCTGTGAGGGCAACCAAGTGCGGCAGGCAGAGGCGGTTGGCCAGGATGATGAGCTTCATGTCGTCCAGGTCGGGGCTGGAGGTGAACATGCCCGTGTAGAGGTACTCCAGCACCGCCCTCATGCAGCTCTTGCTCGTGTAGGGAAGCACCACCTGGGTGGGGAGAAGCAGGCCGGGCGCCATGAGGCTCAGCTTAGGGAAAGAGTACCTCAGGTCCAGGATCTGTGCTGGGCTTGTATCTGCTCAGGGACCCCCAAAGGCCCAGCCCCCAAAGTGACGCCTGGTGCTGAGCCTCACTTTGTGGACAGCACCCAGAAACAAGGCACAAGACTCTTTTAAAGGGACCTGGATTCTTTGCGGCATCTTGAAGCTGCTCTGGCTTCCAGGTGCTCTAAAGAGCCATTTACATCACTTACCAACACCCCCTCTCCAACCCCGCCACCACTACCCCCACCTCAAGCCTGCAGGGAGCAGTTGCAGTGGGACACAGAAGGAGCAAAGGGAACGCCAGCTGGCTTCTCTCTGGCTGCTCAAAGCTGCTGCTCTGGGCCTCTGGGATCTCTCTGAAGCAGTGCTGCAACCAAAACTGCTTTCTCATCAGATGTGAGTTTCTCTGGGCGTGCGGGGAGTTGGCCAGAGCTTTAAAGCTGGTGTCGCTGGTACTGAGAAGTGCCCGGGGCTGGCAGGCCCCTGGGGCTGCAGAGAATCCCAGTCCACCCTTTGTAAATCCAAATCCTACTCCCACGTCAGAGACCACTCCACACCTCAAGCCTTCCACTTGGCCTTCCCTAAGGACTTGCTTCCCAGAAATCTCAGGAAGGTCATCTTCCGGATAGCGGGAAATGACACTGTATTGCTCTTGGCTCAGCTTTTCATTCAAGTACTGGGTGATCCTTCACTAACAGACAGGTACTTGGCAGAAGCCAAAGACCTAGTCCCTGCTCTCAAAAGCAATGACAGACCAGTGGGAGAAACTTCAAGGGGACACCCAGAACTTTCCTCATCTGAGCAAAGTAGAACTGTAACTACAAGGCATAGTGGTGGGCAATTAATGTTCCAAGATTCAGAGATGAAGGTGAACGCCAAGGGCTGCAGCCTGGGCTACTGTGCATGGCTGGGAGGATGGGAAAGAAAGAACATTTCTAAGCAAACAGTGATGAGCCCTTCGAGCTCTGAGCTTCTGGTCTAGCGTTCTGAGGAAGTGGCAGCACAGGGAAGCGGAGGTGAGCTGGCCGGGTACTACTTAGAGGGCAAGGTGACTGCACTCAGTATGCCCTTTTCTATTCCGAGTTTTGATGCTTTGACTCTAGAGCCTTCATGGCCCATTGAAATGGTCCAGGCTGGCCAATCCCAGGCCTGCTTGCTGGGCCTGCTCTTCCCCTTCCCACAGACACTCTCCAGCTCCTGGCCGACCCTGGCACTTCCCGGTGTGGCACCCATGATGCACACGCTCCCTTCCTCGGGATCTGTAACAGCACAGCTTTTCAGTGGTGAGCGTCTCCAGATGCTGGCCTCACCAGAGCTCAGTAATAATAAAACCTGTCTTTGAAAACAGTGGTGGATTCAACTTGGGACACAATTGTTTTTTTCCAGTTGTGTCACAAGTCTCAGGGAGGCAACAAGGTGTTACGTAAAGAGCCAAGGAATCAGCAATCCTGAGACCCAGTCCTAATCTCTCCTTTCTGCTCACAGGTCACCATCTGTCAGGGCTTCCCTTCCCTATGTACGAAGTGGGAATGCCACACTGTGAGAGTCACATACGAAAGTCCTTCCCAAACTACCAAGTTCAGCAGTAACTGTAATTCCCCCTCCTGGAATATGGTCAATTCCCTGGCTCTAGGAACCATCTTATACATTTCTATCAGGCCCGTCACTCTGTCCCTTTCCCGTGACCCCTTCCCATGCTCCGCCTCACCTCCCTGGTGGAACTTTCCACAAACGGCCCCCCAAACATGGCAGCCATCCAGTCACAACTGGAAATCAACAGGGGCTTGTGGGCGCTGATGGTACCATCATCCAGGATGAAGGTCACGTCTGTGTGGGAGGAGAAGAGGCACCGCATGAGCTTCTGTGAGCATGAGGAGGATCAACCCCAAGGGCGACATGGAGCCCTGACTACCCAGCTTTCTTCTGAGGCCACAGCTGCGTAGCATGACCAAGCTCTCTTCTCAAGGAGCAGGCGGTCCTAGCTCCAGGATGTCAAAGCTAAAACCTGCTTGGAATGCTAATGGGACCAGCCCACGTCCTTAAGAAAGCTATCTGGAGACAATCCCTGACCTTCTAAGCATGCCCCATACCTGAGAAGGTGCCCTTCGCCAAGCACTCCTTAACCCGGTTGGTGCGGCGGACGTGGAAGGCCTTGGTGATCTCCTGGTTCATGAAGGCCTCGTTGTTGAGAATGTTGGCCACCATCATGCGCAGATCGAAGACTTCCAGCAGCTCGGCAATGTGGGCGATGTGCATGAGGTCCCGCTCATTCTCACCCAGTTCGCCTGTGTACAGGTACTTGAGAACAGCCCGGAAGGGCCCTGGCTGGATGGAGTTATCCATCTTCACCACCACCATCAGCCGGGATTTGTAGGTCAGAGGATCCTCTGCCATCTCTTCCTGGATGCTGACAAAAGCTCGGCTCCAGGAAGACAGCACACGACCCCTGCCTGGCAGGTACCCTGTTCCACTGCCCCGCAAGATCCCGTCACTGGTTGAGGCTCGGAGACCAGCAGGACCGGAGCCTCCCACCTCATCCACGCTCTCACATACATCGAAGCTGGCTGCCCGTAGCAGGAAGTCCCGCCCGTGGTGGTGGTGGTGATGGTGGTGGTGTTGATCGGGGTGGCCCCGGTGGTCCTCTGGGCGGGGTCCCCCTGGCCCCGAGGGGCCTCCCAGCTCCCCCTCACTCAGGTCCATGAGGAACAGGTCGTAGAACTTGGAGGAGGAGGTGGAGAGGTAGATTTTGTGGGCAAAGATACGCACCCGCTCCTGCAGCACCAGGATGACGTCCGCACAGAGCGGGTCCTCCAGGAGGTGGGCGGGGCATTCCTCACTGCTGGAGGGGGGGTCGGGCACCACGATGATGGGGGGCGGGGGCTTGGGGGGCAAGAAGGGTGCCTGGAGCAGAGGCCGCTGCACATTGCGGAGGTGAGACTTCCAGAACTGTAGGTGGCGCCGGGAGATGAGCGCAGCCCGGATGGCATTGTCAAAGACGTCCTTGATGCCAAACTGGGCCACCACGCTGGTCTCATAGTAGGGGATGCCCAGTTCCTTGGCCACCTCCCGACCTTTTTCCGGGGGAAGGATCTCATTGGGCTTGATGGGCCTGGAGAGTTCAAGGAAGGAAACCAAACTTGTGTTGGTGGTGGAGGGAGCGTGCGCATCCTTCCCCAGGCTGGGGGCCTCTGCTCATGATCATCAGTGCTGGCCCCTCTCCTGCCCTGCTCTCTCTCCTCTGTGTGGCCAAGTTCCTATAAGGTCCCTCAGGTCCTCCTCCAAACCTTCATCTTCCAGGAAGCCTTCCCTACTTCACTACCCATGCCAGACCTCAGTGCTCCTCATGCCCCAGTTCAAAACCGTGATAGCGCCACCTCCCTTTCTGCAATTAGCATGGAAGGGCTCACATTGGTATTAACCTGCTCATATACGGCTAACCCTCAGTGTTCCCGGGGGACTGGTTCCAGGACCTCACCCGGATACCAAAACCCATGGAATCTCAAGTCTCTGACTTACAATGTTATAGTATATATGTAACCTGTACACATCCTCCCCTAGACTTGAAATCATCTCTGGATTGCTTATAATACTTAATACGATGTAAATGCTATGTAAAGGGTTTTATGATGCCTTGTCTAGGACATAACAACAAGGAAAAAAGTCTACACATGTTCAGTACAGATTCAGTATATGTGCTGCCGAAGCGAGCATAATCAGTACAGGTTCAGTTTTTAAAAAATATTTTCCATTCACAGCCAAACCTCTGGATACAGAAGGTCAACTGTATTAGCTCCAAAAAAATTGTAAGACCTTTTGATGTAAATCCCACCTGCCCCTCCGTCTTTCTGCACAGTGCCTAGGCACAGCACTGTTTGCCCCGTAGGTGTGCGACAGACACGTATGTGAATGGATGGGTGAACAAGCATGCCTGTTGGCTCGGATGTAAGCTCACTCTAAGTGGAGGGAAAGATGTAAGCCTCAGTGGGGTTCCCTCAGGGCTGAGCAGGGAGCTATGGTGACCTGCCCTCCTTGGTGCCCACCCCTCTCCCCAGCCCCCAGTACCCCTACCTGGCCAAGGGCCGCCTTGCTCTGTTGACGGCCTCCAGGTCAGCATAGCGCAGGTCCAGCTGGCAGCCCACCAGGATGACAGGCGCTCGGGGGCAGAAGTGCTTGATTTCTGGGTACCACATGGTCTTGACATGGTGGAGGGAATTGGGGTTGGCAATGGAGAAGCACAGAACCACCACATCCGATCTGGGGGTGGGAGAGAGAAGTCGTGGGCAGAGAAAGCTGGGGGGAAGTGACCTGTCCCTGCAACGAGGGCACATGCATGCGCACCCCTACCCCTGCACTGCAGGCCCAAACCTAGCTTATGAACCTGTTCCCCCACCTCCTACACATTACATAACAATAGTACCTCTATAATTTATGTAGCATTTTAGCACTTAAAGACTCGTGGGGCCGCATGACTATCTTGCTAATTCAAAATTACCATTTCTACCATCTCATCGTGAGAAAAGTCAGCTCAGGGTTTGGACGTGGCAGAGTTGGGACTCAAACCAGGCCTCTGGACCCTACGCCCAGGCTCCCCCATCCTTCCCTGCCCCAAAGGCATCTGCTGTGCTGTTTTCCTCCACACTTTCCTCTAGGTCTGAAGGGTACAGAGTTGCTTGGTCCCTGGAGGGAATAGAAAAACCCGCCCACATGCCTCCTTACAGGCAGCCCAGGCTTCCCCTACCTCCCATAAGCAAAGCGGCGATCTTTGTGGTGGTCTCCAAAGGTGTCCCAGAGGCGCAGGGAGACACTGACATCATCTACCACGTCTCGGGAGCGTTCCAGCACCTGGGTGGGGGTGGCAACAAGGGTGGCAGCCCTTGGGTTAGGTGCCAGCTCACCCCCAAGGTCTCACAGCAACACAGGGGAGGGGGGTGAAGGGACAAAGTGGCATCTCCTACTATGTACCTTGCACAACACACTCATCCGCATGAAATCTCTGCAGAATCAGTAACAGTGTGGCCTCAAAGCCCAGCAGAATCAGGAGAGACACAAAGAAGGTACAGCCGGGATCCTATCCTTGTTTCCAGCTTTCCTTGCAATCACATATTGACATGATCTTTCGCCATTGGATCTTTTCCTGTCTCTGCTTTCACCTTTCCTAAGCTGCAGCTCAGAGGACTCCCCAAGACTTAGGGATGTGACTGCACAAGACGCAGTACCCAGCCTAATCGGGGTCTGCCAGGCGCCAGTCCAACTATTCGAAACACAAACGGTCGAAGACAATGCCTCAGTCGTGGGCTCCCCTCAACCTGTCTCCATGGGCTCCTTACGCTTCAGCTGCCCCCTCTTGGGCGCCTGGGGGAGGCAGCGAGCTCTGGGGCCCCGTGAGCTCTAGAGACACTAAGCCACGGCTAGGAAGAAGCCTCAGAGGCATGGCGTGGTCCCCTGCCGAGTGGTCTTGCGGCCTTACCTCTTGGCACACACGATACTGGTCGATGGCCCACACTGTGGGCACATGGGTGGCGAGCAGCTGGTACTGGGTGAGGGTGGCATTGCAGGCCCGGGCACAGATGAGCCTGGTCTTGCCCACAGCGTTGTCCCCCACCACCACGCACTTGATGGTCTCTACGTTTGGTCTTTCATAATCCATGTCAGAATCCATTAATTGGGACCTGTGGGGCAGGAGGGCAGTGGTCAGGACAGCTTGGCATGCCAGCTCCCCGAGACCAGGGTCAGGGCAGGCAGCTCCGGTCAGCTGCGGCTGGCCCCTCGTCGAGCATTGGCACTAAAGGAGAGAAGCGCGGGCGACTTTCGGGACAGGGGCTCTGCAGGGTCCTGAGGAAACATCCCATTCAGGCTGAGAGTGGCAACGCCACCAGATGGACCACTTGTTTCCCTCTGGTCCGGCCTGTCCTCCTGCTGGGCTTCCGGATGGAGGAGGCCTGCGAGCGATCCCAAGGCAGAGCCTGCCCTGCGCCTGTCCTGTCCCAGCCGCCCCAGAAAGAGGAGCATGTGCTTGGGAGCTCACTCATCCTCTGCTCTCCTCCTCCTCCTCCTCCCAGGGCTGTGACAGCAGCAGAACAAACAGCTGAGAGAAGCAGAGTTGGGGCCAGGTCCCCACCCCTTCCCAGCATGCCCCAGGGCAGGCCCACTTTAAAATTTAATGGACTTGTCAGGGCTGAGTGGCAGCTCTCCTGGCCTCCCCCTTTGCCCTGGCCCTCTCTGGTGGTGCATTTCCATGCCCCAGGCTCTTATCCATCCTCCAAGCCTAGCCCTCTTTGTGGAGATGGGAGAGGTTTTCTGCCAGCCTGTATGGGCTGGAGAGGCTTCTGGATGCACCTGCCCAGCCTGCAGGCCTCCCTCCTCTACGCTGGGCCTGTCACGTTGCCCATGTGTCTTGTTCAGCTAAAGGCCTGCCTGAGACGGGGGTAGGGTAACCATGGCTTACGCCTGTCTCCTACCTGGGCTGCTCCTCCTCAGCTTCCTCCTGCATGCAGCCCCTGAGAAAGCGAGATTTTCCCTCATCTGTACTTCCCATTCCTGGTAAGACCCAGCACTAGGCACTCTCAGGAGAAGCTCACTCTGCTGTCTCCATGGAGTGCAGGCTTCAGGAGAAGCAGTGTCAAAACTTGCAGTGTCAAATGCTTGCCTCAGTTTCCTCCAGTGTTGGGCAGAGAGGAAGCAGCTTGTTCACCCCCAGTGAGGGATGGCTCAAATGAACAAACAGAAGGCCCTTCTGCCGTCAAAATGTCAAGTCAGAGTCTAAAAAGCTGTTACCAGGAGGCTCAAGGGGGCTTAGGCTGGCAGCCTCTCAGCTGGAATCCACCCTCCTCGAAGGGTTGAGGGGACGCTGAAGGGAACTGGTTTCTGCAGGGTCATCGGTCGGCCACTGCTCACATTCCCCATGTGCAGAGAAGGGGCTAGAACGACCCAGAGGAATCCTTCCTCAGCCAAGGCTCAGAGGTGCCCAGGCACCTCATAGCTGAGCCATCCAGCCCCAGAGCCAGGCCAGCAGCAGCAGCAGAGACGCTCCACTCCTGCGGGCTGTAACTGGATGCCAACATGCAGGAATGCAGAACCGAAATACCCAAGTAACAATGGCAACTGGGATTTGCCCGAGTGGATGCAGCTCAGCAACCTAAGCGAAAAGGGCAGCAAGGACTTTTCAGTGAGGCAGCTCCTCCTCCTCCTCCTCCTCCTCCTCCTCCTCGGAACTGCACAGTATCTGGATCCTTAAACAACAAAGGTCTCCATGCAGCTCCCTCCTGTCTACATCCTACTTCTCTTCCCATTAGGCCACCGTTCTTCCCCCGACTGGCGTCCTCCTCCTTCTTCTCTCTCCTGAGCTAAGGACCAGGAAGCCCACTTTGACAGTTCCTGGGGGATGTTTGAGAATCACTGTGAGGAGGCGTGTGGGTGTGGTTTCTGTTTCATGGATAAATAACAAAACACAGATAGAATCCCAAGTGCAAAGTACACACAGCTGCAAGATAGAAATGCAAACCCCCTGGCCACAGAACTTCTTTCTGGAGTTTAGGTTCTAGCAGCATGTAGCTCTGGAGGTAGTGCGGGTGGGTAGGGGGAGAAAAGAAGGGGTCAGGGCCTCAGTTCTTCAATCCAGGAGCATCCTGGTAGCGGGGATGATACCAGGACACCAGCAGAGTAGGGCTGGTCCGAGTTCAGCCACTTTGTGATTAACACACTCCAGCACACCTTACGTTGTGTCACCTCTAGGGTTAAGTAGAGGACAGCCAACCAACAAGTAGAACAGTGACAAATACTGGGCCATGAGTTTAGACACCAGACTTGCTGCATGTTCACCAAGCTGAACACCCCTTCCCCATGTGCTCCACGGCTGCCCCTCTGACTTTCCCCAGTGTGTCCGTCAACCATCTCCCTGTACTTAATATCTTCACCCATTCCACCCCTGTCCCAACTGCCTGACTGGCAAATGTCATCCGCCTACCATGGAAAAGGCAAATCACTACACTTTGGTGGGCATCAGTCTTCCCCTCTGGAAAATGGGTATGAGAGCACTGGAAGACAGTCTCATGGCTCGCCATTAACTTGTGCCAAGAGAGCCAGGGTGAAAGGAGGTACTTGTCTTCTTATGTAATGTGATATTATATAATGCCAGATTGTATATCTATATGTGTAATGATATCTCCCTTTAAGATACAGACTGGCCCAATTAAGCCAGCAGATCTCTTAGTCTAATCAGGCCTGTCTTAAATGAGATTCTTGTCCTGGAGCTAGTGTGCCAAGAGTAATGCAATTTCTGCTTTGGATAGTTCTACTTTTCTGGACCATTGCTGGTGCAAATGGTACAGCCCACTCAGTGAGCATCTCAACTTCCCTTTCCCTCTGGCGTCCTCTCCTTCAGTGACTCTAGACTTTTCCTCCCCATTGCCTCATCCTTACTCCTGCAAAGCCTCCCAGCTACCTTCCAGAAACTAATATTCCCTTGTACACTCCCCTGGGATTCACAACTCTCAACCCACTCCTCTCCCACATAATCCCAAAGTCCCAGCATGTGCTCCCCTCAACCCTTGCAGCGTGACCACTGGGGCCATCTCCCAAAACAGCTTCCTGCCCAACTGCTCTCCCTGCTCTTCCTCCGCTGCAGGCGGGACTTGAAGGTGTGCTCAGATTAGCTACAAACCTCCTGGGCTCCCATTCCCCCCCACACACACCCCTACACACACTCTCTGCAGAGCTCAGAAGAGGCCCCCTTTCCCTCCCACAGCTGATAGGAGGCTTGTTCATCAGTGGCTGCCCTAGTCTGGTTGTCAAGGAAACAACAGAATCTCCCTGGGAGCCGGGCTTGTCTCCTAGCAACCAAATCCCACATCCTGCATCTTACAAAACGTGAAAGGGAGGAAAATCCTGAAAATGAAAGTAAAAATCTAGAAGATGGATAGGGAGAATCGGAGGAGACGAGCAGAGGGTGGATTTGGAATTAAAGGAGCTCGCACTGGGGTCGCTGACATTTGTAATACCTGCGAAGGCGTAAAGATGGATCCTCAATTCGACCCAATGGGCAGTAAGGCCCAAAGAGATCTTGAATGGTCATATTAGCAAAACTGCAAGCCTAAACACAGGATGAACCTTCTCAAGCCTAAGATGTCGAAATTTTTACAAGCAACACTAGCGGTTTTCACCAGTACTTTACCAGAACTCAGTTGCACAGACTGCAATGGAGTTGAACTCTGAGACACCTTTACAACAGCAAGCAAAACGCCCAAATTCCACCAGCATTTAAAAAAAAAAAAAAATTTGCACCCCAACCTCTTTTTTAGCCCCCGCCACACTGTTCTGCACACACAAAAGGGAAAGGAAAAAAAAAGAGAGAAGACGAGAGAGAAAAAGAAAAAAGGAAAGGGGGAGGGGCACAACACGCTACGGCATTCAAGTCATCTCCCTTTCCCTGGAAATACAGCAGCGGAGGTTAGCCCCTCGCCCCCTCAGACGCCAGCAGCGAAGCCAGAGCCCTGCTGGAGGACAAGGGGCGCGGGCAGGGCCGGGAGGGCGCGCGCAGGAGGCAGACGGAGGGCGAGGCGGCGCGTTTGCACAGGTTGCTTGCAACCAGGGCAAAACAGAAAACAGTCATTTACTTACACCACTACATGTGACGGGGTAATTGCTAGTGTACGGAACACATCTCTTCCTGCTAAGCACGTTCATTTTAGTGAGATGTCTGGGGTCACTCCACGCGGGCAAGTTAGGACGACGCCGGCCTCCCTCGCCGGCCGCTGTGGGCTCCAGGTCCGGCCCTGTTCGCGATGATCAGAAACTCTGGCAGATCAGCCCAGGCCGGACGGCGCTGCACTGCAGACACTGCCTCTTCCGGATCAGCATCTCCCCGCGCCCGGGGCGCCCAATGTCATGGAGGCGGGGGCGCGGGCTGGGCTGCGCGCGGCCGCCCCGACCTCCGGCTGCGGGGCCGGGCCAGGCCGGGCTCCGGCTGAGGCTGCGGGCGCGCGGGAGTGCAAGGAGCCGGGCGAGGCCCGCGGCGCCGGCACTGTCTGAAGACGTCTGCCTAGCGCTGCAGAGCCGGGCGCCGCTAGCGACCTCCTTTTTTCATTCACAAAAAGGGAAAGGAAAAAAAAAAGAGAGAAGACGAGAGAGAAAAAAGGGGGGAGGAAAAAAAATCGCACCCAGGAACCGCTGCCGTAACAGGGACCGCCCACCGCGGCGCACTGTTGGTGGAAAGGGGCGGGGGCGGGGAAAGAAGGTGATTGGGCTGCGGAAGCCCCGCCCCTTTCCCCGCCCTCCTGCCCCGCCCCTGACGCCAATGCCCTCCCCCGGGAGTCGCCCGAGGGTTTCGGCTCTTCCCTGGTGCGGGCTTTTCGGCTCTCCACCTGGCCATGCGCCTCGCTGGACTCTTGCGGGGTTATCTTTTTCTCCAGGAGTTGGAGAAGGAACTCACAGGCATCCTAGCGCGCCAAGGAAGGCTTGCGAGTTGGAAAGAAAGGGAGCTTTTTTCTGTCTTTCCCCTTAAAACCCAGGCCTCCACCACTTGCCCAGCAGAAGACAACAGCGCTTCACGCAAATCCTCTGCGACCCAGGGACTTTTCCCTGCACTTGAGCGCCTTCCTCCATCACCCCTGTAGCTTCTGCCTGTGCCTCTGACTGCCCTGACCCTTAGGGACTTCGGGGTGGGTACCTGTCACACCTGTCTCCCACCAGGAGCTTCTTTAGCGGTTCTCGCCCCACCTGATCAACTACAAGGAATTCATGGACAACTTCTGGCCCCCGATAGGAATGCACCAAACTAGCCACAGAAGCGGACCCGAGTCCCCTTTGGGCACTGTCTCCATCTACCCCTCTGTAAAATAGAGTGTTTCTAATCGCATCTGTCAAATGAATGAGTGATCTCAGAATGAAGCTTCAGGATGAGGCTGGTTTTGTTATGATATCTGGATGACCAGCAGTGGTGCTAGTTAGCTCCTAGTTTTATCCGTCTTAGTGATTGCCAGGGCCTGCATGTCTCCCACCTCGATCCCCTCCGTGAAACTTCCGGCTGTGCTGAGAGTGCAAATCCACTTTAACAGCAGTTTATGCAAAATATGAGTAGGGAGACAAACTTACTACCAAAAAAGCCAACTAAAAATCGCTCTATTGTCTGAAAGATGCCTCTCTTCTGTTAAATCATATGATTGGAGGTTGCCCAGCAAGACGCTTGTGATACACGTGCATTCTGGCCTACTCGGAGGGCAGCAGGAACTTGACTGTTGCAGGGTGCTTGCAACCTTCCGAATCTACTCAAAGCTGCAAAAGAGACTGGCAGTGACTGCAGGTGCCACTTCACACTTCTGGGTAGGACTCACCCTCCATAAAACAGAAAGTACTAGTTCACATACATATTTAGGAAGGAAATTTTGGCATAGAAGAGTCCCACGCACTTCTCTGTGTCCAAGAGTGATTGAACTAATAAAAACCTTGTACGTGATCACTCGAAGTTTCCTGGCATGCTGGGCCAAAGCACTCGTATCCTGCTCCCTCCACCCGGCTCCAGAGAGCCACCGGAGCCTTGGGTGCCTGTTGGTGCTGCCTTTCACATGTCCTGGTAGCATCTCTAGCCCCAGTGCATTGCAAGGTAGGAAAGCAGAACTCCTCTCTGCCCCAAGTCATGTGACATAGGGAGGGGCGGGGTTTGCTACCCAGCCTGTAAACATGGAGCCCATGCCCTTTCTCCCTTAGGAAAAAGGGCTCAACCAGGAAGCTCAACCAGACTGTCAGAATCCCAAGGTATGGATCTGGGGATAGGTCTTGGACTACTGTGTGTGTCAAATGAGGTTGCACACCTACTCACTCTACTCACACTCAGCGCACTGGCCTGGCGGAGCAGGTGCCTTGCTGAGGAGATGGCCTCGATTCCCAGCTCCGCCCTGCACAATCTCCTCTTTCAGCTGTTCTTCAGCGTCCTCTGCCACCTCACCTCTCAGGCATTCCCAGTACAATCCTTACTCAGTCCTCCCGTCACGGTTCTGGCCTCCACAGAAACCAACACCCCTGTCCTCCTCAGGCTCCCAATCCTTGCCAAGGTCCCCACTCAGAGTTTGACCCTGGCTGTCTGCAGCCTCTGCACACCTTTTCCTTGGGCAGCACCCAGGGTTCCCTCACTCCCAGCACCAGCTCCCAGCTTTTGGTGGAGGATTCTAGACACCATCAAGCCCGAGCCCTGGCTGATACCAGGCCCTTCTCCCCAAACCTCGATTCCATCCTCCAGCTGTTCTAAACAGCCTCACACCAGCTGCAGGCCAAGGACCTGCTATTACACTGCTTCATCCTGGCTCAACCCTCCGATGCTGTATCTTGGGAAACACAGCCTTACCCAGGCCGGGCTCCCTCAGCAGCAGGCAAGGAGTTGTCGGTGGTCCCCCCACCCCCCTTCTTCAGCGCTCAGCAGCAGCAGCAGCAGCAGCAGCACTGTCACAACCCCCGCTCCCTCACCTGAGCCTGCCCACCCCTGGCTGGAAGTCTGCTTTTCTGGCTCAGGTTACTTCTCAAGGCCAGCAGTGCTGGGAAGGTTTCCCAGAAAGCCTCCTGAACTCTCTCTGCCTCCTCTTTTCTCCGGTCACACAAGCACACCAACCCTCTCTGCCCATCTGCGGCAGCTGGGAGCCACTGGTGTGCTTCTGAGATAGTTTCAGAACAGCCACTAACTGCCATGTCTCTGGCTAGCTGAGCTTCCGCGCCGCCTTTCCTACTTCCCACGGGCTGGGCAATGCCCTGTGCATGGCCTGGCTTTCTTGGCTGTCACTGGAGGGGTTCCTGGCAGTGCTGAGGCAGATTGGGTTCCAGAGTCTCCTGCTCCCACTCCAGCATCACCACAGCCTGTGACTCCCCCTTCCCCAGTGACGTAAGCCTTTGAACCTGTCCCCCAAAGTCACCTTCTCTGTCCCTCCGCACAGCCACCCTCCTCCAGGCCAGCATGTGGCTGTCACTTTTCTGACACTGGGCAGATGCCCGCCTGTGAGTGGGAGGCTTAGTATGGGGAGAAACGCCTCCACCCTGTTCTGAGGAGGTGCATGGCGCAGGCTCCTGACCAGTCCCACCACTGTCCTGCCCTCTTCCTGTGGCGCTGGGGTTCCCTCTTCCTATGCAGACCCCCGCTTCCTGTCCTTCCTCCAGTCTGGACCTTCCATTCACTCCACAAGCAGCTCTGGCTCTCCGCAGAGCTCTGTAGACTGTGAACCAGGCTTTCCCCACATCCCTCTGCCAGGACTTCCGTTCCTCCAAAAGCCCATCCCACAAGCCTGGTGACAAGGGCCTGCTCCTCCACAGGAGGGTGCATCCCCACTCTGCCCTGGGCTCAAAGTTCAGAACCAACTATCAAGCAAGATGCAAGGCCTCTCTCTGCAGGGTGAAGGAGCAGGAAAGCCTAGAGGCTCTCAGCCTCAGTCCAGGAGATGGGGCACCACCAGTTCCCCACAAAGACGTGGGACCCTTCAGGGCCTCTGCCCAAGCAGTTCCCTCTGCAAGAACACTCCTCCTCTTCCCACCCCCTTCATAAGATTTAAGGATAGTGCTAACTCATCCTTAAATCTCTGCCTAGATATCACTGCCTCTGGGAAGCCTTCGGCAAACACCCCCTGTTAAACCTAGGTTCCATTTTCTTCCTCTGTGCTCCCCTAGATACCAGTTACACTGCTCTCTGATTGAGCCTTTCCCTCACAGTACTGAGACCTCCTTGAGGGATTGCATAATGTTTATGTAAAAGCCTGTAACCTAGTACTTCAACAAGCACATAATAGATGCTCAATAAATGCTTGACAGGTGAATGAATGTTTGGGGAGAAGAAGTTAGGGAGGGAGGGAGACCACACAACAAAGTGGCTACTCACATGTTGCTCACTGAGGTCTTCCATGGGCTGTACCAGCCTCGTCTTCGGGCTTCCATGGCTCTGTATGGGGAAGAGGACAGGCCAAGGGAAGACAGAGGGGAGAAAATAAGTGAGCACTTTGTGAGTGACCCCAAAATCAGACAGGCCAAAGGGAGGGCTTTGCTCAGGACAAAAGTGTGGCTTCTGCTGTCCAAGCTCAGAGGGCTGAGACTTCAGCCTGCGGGACAACAGGGACCACACAGCCAGTCAGGGGAGACAGAAACTGGGGCCATGCCCCTCCCTAGGCAGTTCTGAACTGGTTGCATAATTTGGATGACAGTTGTCACGAGGAGGCTTGAATTCTGTCCCCATGGAGCTGTGTGACACTGGACAAGTTCTTTTCCTTTCTGGGCTCAATTTCTCATGGCCAAGGGTCAGTTCGTGTGACCTTCAAGGCTCATTCCAGCACTGACATCTAAGGTAGGCGCCTAGCATGGAAGGCCTGGATTGGCTGTCCTTTTCATTGGAGCAGCCTCTGATCCAAATTGGTCCCAGCCAAATATCTGCCAATGGTTGCAAGTGAATGGGCAGGTATTCCAGGGGAAGGGCATGCGATTAGACACAAGGTGAGAAACAGGGAGAGAATCTAATTCTGCAGTCATCCCCACCTTCAGCTTCCTTAAATGGTCAGTTGCCATCTTGGGTCCAGTTCAGCCAAAGGAAGGTCTAGAATGTCAAGGGAAATAGGGAATGACACAGCAGGGCTTGGAGAGGCCAGCTGGATACCTCCGGATGCAGTTGGTTCTGTGTTGTTAACAGGGGGTGGTTGACTCTGCAAGGACCTGCCCCCCAGGGGCAGGAGGAAGCCAGGTGTTGTGGTCAGAATTTGCAAGATTTAATACAGGACACATAATTTATAGGATTATTTTATAATAATCCCCCAAAAAGTCAAATGCAAAAGAGTATGTCCATGTGCTAGAAACCCGAAGAAGATCTGTCCATGTGCTAGAAACCCGAAGAATCCGGCTAACAGCCTGGATCCCACAGCAATATTCTCCACGAGTCCAGCTGGAGGCCTAGAGCCCACGACAATATCTCATGCAAGTCTGTATCAAGGTTCTGCACTGGGAAGGCCCCAAGGTCAGTAGTGGAAGTTAGAAAGTCTGTGCCAGAGGGTGAAGGATCTGGGACAGCAGGCTGTGGGATCTGCACTGGAGCCAGGAAGTGATGCTCAAGGTAAGGCCTAGAGCTCCCCGAAAGAGAACCGCAGGCATCCTCAGCAACAGTGAGCACCTGAGCTCCCTCGACGATGAGAACAGCTGAGTTCATATCAGGAAAACCAGCGTGACAAGCTTCTCCAGCAATAGCACGTCATCTTCCCACTCCAGTTCTCCTTTTATGTTGTTGGCAACAATCCTCAGGTGGGATTTCCACACCCTAAACCTTGCTGACTCTGTTCAGCTAGGTGTTCCAAATTGACCACTAGTTAATCCACCACACCAGAAGAAGAGGAAGCCCCCAAGAGTGAAAAGAAACAAAAACAGAGGCGCAACTATTGTTTTTCTTGGTGGTACCGATTGAAACTGGCTGTGTGACTTTGGGCCAGGAACTTAGTCTCTCTGGTGCCCCATTGGGAATAACAGTATCATGTTCCTGAAGAGACGATGGCTAGATGGCCTTCATACTGTCCCTTCCAGTACTGAATCCCTCTAACTCTTCCTTCCCTGCTCTATTGCTGCCCCTCATGTACCTATGCTCCCTGCCCTTGGTGGGTCCCATTCCCCTTTATGCCCGGGCCATCTGGTCCCCATGTGGACAGCAGACAGCGCAGAAGGTCTGGTGTGAGGTTAAGGGGTAGAATTCTGATCGTCTAACCCTGGACCAGCTGGGAGGATCCCATGTCTGAAGGTGAGGCCCAGGGGAACAGGCCAGGGAACACGAGTTACAGGTCAAGGCTGCCCGCCCCTTGCAGCAGGCCTGCAGCCACATTGTCCACTCACAGTCTCGTCTGGCCAGGCTACTGCCAGTCCCCAATGGCAGAGGGCTTGTAGATGCTGGGCCTATCCCCAGCACTCTCTACCCTGGCCTGCCCCTTGAGAATCCAAGGCTGGCTCAGGCCCCCAAGAAACATGTTCTGCAGCTCCAAAATGATTCTGTTTGGCAGAGAAATTTGAGCTTTTCTTGGCTTGTGTCTTTAAAGAGCTTCAAGTACCATCACTGATGCCACCATACAGAGCTTATCAAGAGAATACATGGTTCTTAGCCATGGTGTGGATCCAGCCCAAGTCTCCTGGGAGCTGAACTCCTCAGAACAAGTCCCAAAGCCATCATCAGGCAGGTCTGCAGCATTAAGGGGCTAGATGGTATTGCTCCTGCCCAGTCTTATACGCAGAGAAGACAGAAGAAGGGGCAAAAATGCAACCTTCCCAAGAATGCTTGGCATTCAGCAAGCTGCAGACCTCTGGATTAGGGCTGGCCCCATCTTCTGAACCCCACAGAGCTGAGTACAAGGCTTGGAGGAGGCTGATCGCCCCAAAATAGATTTGTGTTTTTCACAACTTTTTTCATGAAACATTGGCATCTCTTACAGCAAGGAAAAAAATAGCCTGAACTGTTAACAAATAAAGATTATAAAAAGCCCAAACTGTTCCCCATGGGTTTGCACGTGGCTGCAGTGTTTTGTTGGGAGGGAGGGGAGATAGGCGCCCAGGAGCCCCAGACTCTTCCTTGTGACCCACTTTCTCCCCTCAGTAAGAGTTCTGCCAGGATTCAGGGGTCGTGATCGATGTTCCAGATGGGGAAGTCTGTGTGGACCTTCAGGCAGGGTTCACTGTGTGTGTTCTCTGTTCTTGTTATAGATATGAAGGCATGGCGCAGAGTAGGGCATCTTAAAACAGGATCCCACAGCAGCAAGGCCAGTTTCAGTTAGGTCTCTCCACTGGGAGGCCAGGGTGAATGTAATAAACATTTGCAAGTCTTCACATTTTTGCCAGGGTCAGCTTAACCTGAACTTGAACCCCTGAGCACAGCCGGGCGTCAGGAACCAGCAGTGAGTTTGAGGTTCTGGCTGCTTTTGGCCCAGGTTACAGGGCTGTCAGGGCTCACCTGTGTCCGGAGTCTCCCTTGAAGAGTTGCAGGCCAGACTCTGAAGAGCTGTCTTGCACCGTTGGTCCCTAGGAGCCTTCTTGTACCTGTACCTCCCTCACTGCAAGAAAGAGAAGGGTGTCAATGGTCCTGGAGCTGTGTCAGGAAGGGGGTTCCCAGCCCTCAGGGTCCTCAGTAAAATGCGATGCTGCCCCGGGTGATGCTGAGGGATCTTTGGACCTGACCTTGGTAGTCAGGAGAACAGCACCCGCCCCCCCACAGCTCTACACAACTTCCTGTTCTCCAGTCTGGGGTCTGCCCAACAGCCACTTAACCCACCTTACAAGCTCCACTCTTTTTTCTTCTTTTTTCCTTCTCCTTTTCATTTGTCTTCCCCACCCCTTTTTGAGCTGAGATTTCGATAAACAAATGCACAAGGCTCTCACTTAGTTGACTTACAAGACAAGCAGGCTGGTGACCAGCAGGATACCAGGGACCGTAATACTGTAATGGGCACATCCAAGTCTAGATGGTCTGCAAGTGGGTGGGGTAGGGGAGGTGGACCAAAATTTCTTGAGACAGTGGTAAGGAAGTGATAGCTGCATCATCTCTGGCCTTTTCAGGACCTGACAGTTATCTCCAGGGCTTGCATCAGCCAGCAGACAGCCAGTTCCATCACCACTCGGTTACCCACGGAATCCCACCCCTTCCCAGGGCTATACTTTGTTTGTTTAGTTTTTTGTTTGTTTATTTATTTAGTTTTGAGACAGGGTCTCACTATGTAGCCCAGGCTGGACTTGAACTCATCTTGTAGCCCAGACTGGTCTCAAACTCACAATCCTCCTGCCTTAGCCTCCCCAGGGTTGAGATTATAGACATGCACCACCATGCTCAGCTAAAAAGGGAGGAAAAGCTGGGCAAAGAATGTTGATAGTCCACTCTGCTTTGTCACAGCCAAAGTATACTCTGCAGAGCATGGTCATGCTTAGTTTAGTGTCCCCAGACACCCAGAACAAGGCACACAGTAAGATGGGAAGAAGGCAAAGAGACAAGCCACAGAGGGGATTGACACAGGGACCTGGGGTACCAGAGAGGGGGAAGGGAGGCCTCTGGTGCTCAGAGCTGGAAACTTTCCATGGAGTAGGCAGGATGGGTTCCAGATGGCCAGGGTGCAGTGCCTGGGCTGCCCATAGAAGCATCTGGGGCTCGTCACATGCTCTGCAACGTTGCCTGCCAGTCACCTGACCTTGCTCCCAACCTACCCTCTTCTTCTTCTGGGGGAACCAGCAGAAATTCTCTGGGAGCCTGAGCTGTGGTTGGAAGCCTGGGGTTGGAGGCAGCCGGGAGCGTCGCCCTAAGTGGCAGCTGCACTGCCACCCTCACAGCAGAGGCTGGTAGGGGTCACTCTGCTTCACAGATGGAGAACAAAGGGCCAGTGAGCTGGCACTAGGAACAGAGTCAGGCCTCAAGCCCAGCTGTCCTGAGCACAGGCTGCCCCCAGGCCTGAGGGGTGGCGGCCTTGGGGCAGGGGCTGGGTAAGGGAACTAACAGCCCCGCCGGGCCAAAGGCGCATAACACACCCGTGTAACCCAGGTCCCATCCGCTACCTTGGCTTTCACTCTTCTCTGAAAATAATGAGGCTTAATCATCCCTTCCTGCATTTATCTTTCCTTTCTTTCATTCATCAAATGCATGTTATGCTCCTGCTGGTGCCAGCCACTGTGCTAGAGACTGAAGATTATAAATGGTGATGATGATGCCATTCATGTCATCCAGAGGCTTAAGTTTAATGAAAATAATTTATTCAGTGGTTACTGTATGCCCAGGGTCGTGCTCCCTGTACTACCTCATTTAAACTTCAAAACAGTCCTAGGGGAAGGGATATGATGAACGTCCCCACTTGGCAGAGGAAGAAATTGCAGCTTCCAGGGGTGCCTGACAGGGTGGCGAGGTAGGCAGGCAGCACAGAGAAATCCAGCAGGCAGTGGGATCAGAGCCTCCCAGAGGGGACCAGATGGCCAGAGCCCTCCACCTCCTGCCCTCACACATTATTCTTCATTGATCTTACGATAACCTAATTGCCCTTGAAGATGAACTCACAGAGGCCCAGAGCAGAAAACAGCCTGGACAAAGTCCAAGAGTTAGGTTGTGGTCGTGCGGGGTGCAGGCTTGATCTCCGGCCTTTAGTCACCTGTAGGAGGCTGGCAGTTCCATGGATCTGCACTGCTTTTTGAAATTCTGACAGTGCGATGTTACAGTACAATATTATCTTCTACCTGAGGGTCTGCCTGAGTTCCTTGGCAAGAGGGGGCCAGAAAGCAGAGAATGCACTGGCTCTGCTGGCCTCGGGGACCTCCTCCAGGACGCTCTACCCTGGGGTGGACCTGACCATGCCTGCCCCACAGGAAGCCAGGAATGTGAGAATGTTTTCCTGCAGTAAGGCAAGAGGCTTGTAGCTCAGGGACTGATCAGTCTTGGGGAGAGAGGGGCGAGTTAGAAAACTCCTTAACTTAGCAAGTGGGTGGCATATGCCTATAATCCAGGCATTCTGGGACGCCAAGACAGAGCACCCCAAGTTCAAGCCTAGCCTAGGCAACTTAGTGAGACCTTGTCTCAAAATAAAAATAAACAAGAGCTGAGGATGTAGCTCAGTGCAAAGGCCCTGGTCTAATCCTCATTCACTCCATCACCACAAAAAAAAAACCACAAAACAACGACAACAAAAAAACACTTTAATCTAGAGACTGAGACCAAAGTAACTGTAAAGATGGTCAGTAAGATTTTTAAATAGTCACTTTAGAGAGCCCCTTTCAGCCAGCCTGACTTTGAGCAAGGCCTGTGCCCTTCTCCACCTTGGCCCATGCCTAGAGCTGCCCACCTGTCAGCCTCATCCCCTTGTCGGAGATAGCTCTATCTTTTGGGGACATTCTCAGGCCCCAAGAAGTCTTGACCTCACCTTTGTTCCTTTCTAAAGCCAAAGAAGTCCCATCCACAGCTATTGATTTGAAAAGATGTCACATGGGCCTAAGGGCAGGAGCTGCCATTATCCTGGAAGGCATTCCCACAGCAAGACTGAACTCTCCTGTTCAGATGCGGTGGGGAGCTCCTTGAGGGGAGAGGGCTATTTCCTGAGGGGCCAGGAGGGTCCCAGGAGCCACAGGTGCAGGACATCCAGAAGTCTGGGGATACTAGCGGAGTTAGGGCTTCCTGGGCTACAGATCAGGTACAGGCAAGGGTTTTTCAGACATAGAGTAGCTGTGGGAACCAAGGTGACCCAATATCACAAGCTGTTGCTGGGCTCCGTCTTGGCCAGTGCACCTTTGGTGGAGAAGAATTCAGTGCGTAAAGAGAAGGGAGAGATGATGTCTGCTTGGTCCTCCTGAACTTTCCCTTCTGGCCCGGCCAGGTTCACATAAAGGGAGCAGAATCCAGGCTCCAATGGCACATGGCCACTGTAGCTACCCTCACCCCACGTTCCCAGGGCTGCGGAAGCACTCTGCCTCCTGCCCTGAGCCAAGATGCTGCACGAGGCTGCTGGATCCAGTCAAAGGGCTCCTGGCCACCCGCTCCTTGTTCTGACTTCACACTTCTGAGCTGCAAATTGTACAGGATGCCATGTGTAATGGAGAGCAGACAGGTAAAGCGGCCAGGGCCCACGGGTCATGGACTTACCTGCTGTCTTTCTCCTAGGACTCAGCTGGCCTGTCACTATTTCTTGTTTGGAGGCAGAGGAAGCTTCCTGGGCCAGGTCCTTGGGAAGGGAGGATCAGCAGGCGGACTGAAGGCTGGAAGCCACAGTGTGGCCTATGGGGAACCAGGTGAGTACCCTGGTTCCTGTATCCAGGGGTGTGACCAGAGGCCAGGCCTCCTGGACTGTGCAGAGCCCAGAGAAAACCACCTGTCCCCATCAGGGACTAGGTGAGCCTTCCGGTGCCTGGCCCCACCCTTGCCCCCAGGCTCCTATCCAGACTTCAGCCTGGCCCATCCTCCTGGGTCCCTGGTGACTCACGCTGCTTTGGAATTTCACTCTCTGGTGCTTCTGACGCAAGTCCTAAGAGTGTGGCTCTGAGCCAGGGAACAGCGTTGCTGCTCCAGCCCCTTTGGTGATTACTTTTGGCCACTTTTGGTGATTACTTTTGGCCACCTGAGCTGGAGCCCACAGAGGTTAGGGTGAGGGGAGGCCTCAGACCAGAGAGGTGGGAATGGAGGGGCTTGGTTCCTGTCAGGCTCACCGGAAACAGTGCCAGGAAAGCGTGAGCTTGGAGTGGCCAGCCAGAAACTGCAAGAAGGTGTGAAATACCGACTGGCCTCTGTGCTTCTTGCGATGGACTTTTGGGCCTCAGTTTACCTTTTTGTGAGCTATAAAAGTTTGAGGATGGCTGCTTCCAGCTGTTCATCCCCAGACCCCCTCACCCTGGGCCCACCTACAGGAACCTCATCAGTGAAATGGGACCAAGGCTTCCTGCCCTTCCAATACTTACCTCTAGGTCTCTGCTGTTTGCTTCCAAGGACAGCAGAGGCCCCTAGGGTCCGTGTCTCCCCTATTTCCACTCCTTTGGGAGACGACTGCCCTCCTGCTCCCCACTTGACTATCCTTGGCCTCCCACCTCCCCCTGGCTCCCCAGGCCCGAGGGCCCCTGCCCTGCCAGCTCCTTCTGTTATAGGCAGCTGAGTTAGATAGAAATATTATAGGCAATCAGACAGGGCCAGGCCTTCAAAGGAGCCAGTATGGAAGATAAGATACCTTACAAATGGAGAGGTGGTACTTGATTTGGGCCAGATCTCAAGACTAAAGATTAAACAAACACACCCTCTTACCTGCCTAGGGATGGACATCAGGGATTGATATTCTAGATCACCCTGAAGAGTCCCTGACCCAACCCCTTACAGGAAAAGCCCCTGTTCTGTATTCATGCCTGCTTGCTACTTGACTTGCTTCCCCATTTGATCCCGGTTTAATCAGTTTTACCTGAACAATTCTTATTGGCTGACCATAGTTTCGTCCATTTTCCCCTTACCTTGGACCCACCTCACCTCGTGGTTTTGCTCTGTAGAAGTCCCTAGAAAAGACAGAGTCTTGGGTAACCCACGCGGGCCCCCCATCTCTCCCTCTCTTGGACGGAAGCTTTCTTTTCTTTCCCTCAATAAATATATTCTGCTCTTAACCCCTGTTGTTCCTAAAGTTCATTCTTCAAACTTAGAGAACATGAACTCGTCCCAGATATCGTTCAGGTTGGGAGTTTTATTTTCCGGTATCACTTCGAGCAGCGGTCTGTGCTGCCAGCAAGCCTGGCCTAGGCGCACCCGTGGGGTAGGGTTCTGAGTGGACTCTAGAAACGAAGCTCTCTCTCCATGGTGGAGCTCCAGGAAGTGACTCCAAGGAGAAGGAGCTCTGGCCAGATCAGGGAAGGACTGCTTGATCCTCCACCTGCGGCCTGCAGCCTTGGCCGCCTCCTGCCTCAGAGCCGCCCCCGGGGCTGGCTCGCTTAGGAAGAGCGGAGTGAGGGGCAAGAACGGGTAAGCGATGACTTCTCACTCTCACAGGACTGAATTAGTTATCACCAGAACGAGTTGTTAGAAAGCAAGTCTACCCTTTGTGGTTGTCCGAGACGTACCTGTAATCCCAGCACTTTGGGAGGCTGAGACAGGATCACAAGTTTGAGCCCAGCTCGGGCAATTTAGTGAGACCGTCTCCAAATAAAAGATAAAAAGCTGGGGATGTAGCTCAGTGTGAAGGTGCTAGGTTCAATTCCCAGTACTACTCAAAAAGCAAGCAAGCAAGCAAGCAAGCAAGAAAGATCACCGTTCATGTTTTGTCTTCTCTGGATATACTCACTGCCCCTTTCCACCATGAGTTTAAATCACAAGAGACCTCACCAAAGGCTGAAAGATACCAGCGCCATGCTGTGAACTTCCCAGCCTCCAGAACCATGAGCCAAAACAAACCTCTTTTCTTTTTAAATTACCTAGTCCCCAGCATTTTGTTATAGCAACAGAAGGACTAAGATAGGCTCTATACCAGTGACTATAAAAGGGAAAATTAAAAAAAAAATCAAAACATCTTTAATGAGACAACAATACATCATGGTCATGTGGGTTTAAGACCATGGATTCTCAAGCCAGACTGAGTTCCTATCAAAGGTGTCCTGCTTACAGGTATTAGAGCCACCTCATGTTTTCATTAACATTTATTTTCTAGTGCAGGGGATTGAACCTAAGGCCTTGGGCACACGAAGCACCAGCTCTACCATTGAGCTATACTCCCAGTCCATCATTCATATGGCTAAATGATGGAATATATGGTACATAAAAATGTTATACACATCTACACTATAAAACATAAGGATCCAGACAATTGTAAAGCTCTAATTCATCTTAAAAGTATAACATGCCCAATATTCTGTGTGATAGAAGCTACACTTATGTAACCCCATTTCCACCTCTGAAATTTCATTTCATTTCTTCGATAATAAAATATTTTGTATCATGTTATGTGGACACCCCTAAATAACAGACTATTTAGACTTGCTTGTTTTCAAGTCTTGAGAAACTAGATTACACTGTGCATCCACCATCTCACTGGACTGGCTTTTTTCACTCAGCCTTATGTTACTAAAATATGGGCATCTTGAATTATGCAGCTTTTGTGCCTTCTTTTTCCACTGCATTATATAATTCCATGACGACAGCATGGGATCCTGTGGTGTAGTTTTTTGCTGTACTGAAAACTGCTTCTTTGAATGTTCTTGTGCTTGCCTTCAAGTTTACATGGTCAAGCCTTCCTCACTGGGTAAAAACAGTACCCAGAACTGGAGTTATTGGATAATGGGGGGTGTGCGTGCTTAGCTGTAAAGATAATGCCACAGAGGTTTCCAGAGTGGTGGTACCATCAGCAGTTCAGAAGAGTTCCAGTTGCTCCACATTCGTATTCCAACATGATATTTCCGGTGTGGACTCTGACCTCTCTCTTGGTACATCTGGTATCTCAGTAATATTCTGTGTTTTTCTGATTACCTAGAAGGCTGAGCAGCTATCTTCCTACATTTTGGTGCCCATTAATAGCCTTTGTTCATTTTGAGGACTCTATCATCAGTAATTTGTAGGAGTTACTTATATATTCTAGAACTAATCTTTTTTTTTTTAGCATGACAAATGTTGACAGATTTGACACCTGAAATCTCGGTACTTGGAAGGCTGAGGAAGGAGGATCACTGTGAGTTTGAGGACAGCCTAGGGTCCATAGTAAGTTCAAGGCCAGCCTGAAAAATATAGTGAGACCCTGTCTCAAAAAATAATCAATTAATTCATTTAGATATAGCAGTCTAAAATATATCATTGGTATAACATTATTTATCTAGTATTATATTAATTTTTTATTTTTTCCTGATTCTACAAGTTTATAAAGCTTAAAACATAGGAAAGAGACAAACAGTAGTGCTTCCTGTGACTGTGAAAGTCATATGTTCCCTCAATATTCTTTTTTTTTTCCGGTACCGGGAATTGAACTCACGACCTTGTGCTTGCCAGGCAGGCGCTGTGCCGCTGAGCTAAATCCCCAGCACCCCCTAACATTCTTAATGGTCATGTAGGATCAGAGCTCTCCACTGATGCAAAGATTGCTGATCATGGTCATCACTGCCACCAGTTCAAGACTTCCCAGCCCTGTCCTTTGTCCAGAAGAAACTGTCGTACATCCCTTGCAATAAGCAGATCATGAGGGGACCCTCTGCACCCCAACACAATTCCACAGAGGCCTGCTCAGATTCCAGGGGACAGTTACAGGGTTGAAGGTTGAATATTGCATGGAATAGCTCAAAGCAGGCAACAAAGGTCATTTCACTGATAAAACTCCGTACCTGTGCTTCCTCTGCTCACTCAACATCTTTTTCCTCCCTTAATGTAGAAAATGAAAATATAGCCAGGTGTGGTAGCAACTGCGTATAATTCCAGCACTGGGGAGGCTGAAGCAGGAGGATAGATGAGAGTTCAAGGCCAGCCTGGGCTACCCAGTGAGTTGAAGGCCAGCCTAAACTACAGAGAGAGACCCTGTCTCAAAAATAAATAAATAGGACTAGAGCTCTCCTGAAAGGCACTCTCAGGAGCTTGTTTGTCCCTTCACTAGGTGAGGGCTCAACAAGAAGGTGCCATCATGAGAAACAGGCCCTCACCCGAAACCGTGTCAGCTGGTGCCTTCCTCCTGGACTTCACAGCCAACAGCGCTGTACGCAGACAGTTTCCGGTGTCTGTCGATGACCCAGGCTGAGGCGTGTTGTTCAAGAGTGCTAATCAGTGCGTAAGGGAGACTCGAAGGTGGGTGGCAAAGGGAGATGGGCAGAGCCCCACAGCAGACGGGAAGGCCAGGTGATAAAGAGGGAAATTCTTCAGCCAGCACTGCCCTCTGTGCTGCCCATGGCCTTCCCTGGCCTGTGCGTGGGACAGAAGTGGTGGGCCCAGGCAGTAGCCTCTGAGTCTTCCTGTGCTGGAGCTGGAGCTGTGGCGTCCTCAGTGGTCACTCTCTCCGATGACAGTCACCACCAACCGCTGCTTTACACAGAGGGTGCTCTGGGATCACAGTGGGAGGCTGGGCGCCAGAGGTGAGGAAGAGCAGGCCCAGGCCAGTGACACCTTGGCAGAGAGGGGGCCCCAGGCCTCTGCAGCTGGGGCTCAGATAACTGGGTCCGGAGCCCCAGAGACTGCGCTCCATCGGGGCTCGCTCATGGGTTACAGGAGGGCTCTATGGTGCAGTCTGCAGCCCTGCACAGGCACGAGGAGAGAGAGGTGGGTGGACCCACCTGCCTTCCCTCCCCTCTCAGCCTCCAGGCACCAAGGCAACAGAGGGGACTGACGCTGCCTGCAAATTCCCGGCAGGGAGCTGGTGGCTCATTCAAGGGACTGCTCGCTGATTCAGCTCTGCAAAGCAGCCCAGTTGAAGTCTCGAGGGCCCTGCCCTAGTGAGAGAGTTCCAGGGCTCCCAGGAGGGCGGAGGGGTAGGAGATCGCTTACTAGGGCTCAGGAGGGTCCCCCACGGGAACAAGGGAGGACAGCTCCCCCAGGTTCACCTGAGCGCAAGTTCTCCGAGCTGCTGACACAATTCAGCCTAGGTTTAAAAATAATCGTCGCTGCAGAGTTAAGGGCCCACTGCACTTGTACCAGGCTGCGTCCACTCCAGCCGTGCAGTGTTTATGGTGCGAGCTGTGGCTGCAGGCGCGGTGCCAGGTACCGGTGATTCTTTTTGCCACAGAAACTGTGATTGCAACAAACAAACACGCAAACAAAAAATTTGACCGGACAAGCAGATCTGTTAGGTGTTGTGGAGTAGAATTCTAGAAAATAGATTTATAAATCTCAGAAAAATCAACAAGAGGTTTAAAACTGGGAACGCTGAAGTTGTGAACAAATTCCTTTGCTTTAATCTCTACAAGCAGATAACGTATCAGGCTGGAAATGGATTGTAGCCCTGAGCAATTTGGTGTTTTCTTTTGATTGGCTGTGGCTAAAAGAGAAAGTTAAATATAGAGGATTGAAGCAAACTAAAAAATATTGGTTTTGGGTCACAGTGATGGGATTGGGCAAACTTCACTGTAATCAAGTTGAAAGACCAAGTTACAATTCTGTACTTCTAAAGTATTTGGGACACCACACGAAGCTGCTAGCAGATTAAGTTCTGTGGAATTTAGAGCTCTGATTTTAAATATCCACAGAGTTTGTTTTGTAGAAAAACTTGGTATTGGACATTAGCTCAAAATTTCACTTTGAAGATAGCTAAGATAACAACCAAAATTGTCCTGATTAAATGAACTGACCCTTCTGTTTTTCAAAATTAGTAAGGAATTTGGTGATTAGATGCATTCTTCTTTCTCCTCACACTGGTAAGATAAATACATGGGTTTTTCACTGTTTGTCCTCATAAATATTCTAATGTAATAATCGAGCATTTCAAATCTGAAGGATTTGAATGCACTAGTAAGTTATTTTCAGCAAATAAAATAGGCAAAAAAATGCAATTATAGTTTATTAAAAAGGAAAAATATGAATACATTAAAAATCACTTTTCCTCAATAATAAAAAGTGAAAATTATACTAACTTTTCACCTGTCAAATCAGTGAAAAATTTAAATTTAATTAAATACATTTATTTTTTTAGAGCTGGGGATTGAACCCAGGGCCTTCATACTGAGTTACATGCTCAGACCTTTTAATTTTACTTCATTTTTAAAAAAATTTTGGATCAAGATCTTGTTAAATTGCTAAATTGCCCTGGCTTGGCTTGAACTTGTGATCCTCCTGCCTCAGCCTCCCAGAATGTTAGGATTACAGACCTATACCACTGTACCTGCTAAGAAATTTTAAAATGATAACACTCAACTCCCTTTGGTTAAGGAAAGTATACATTTTCATCTGGAAAATAGTTAGATGATATATGTAGAGACCTACTCAGAATCTCAGAATTGGTATAAAGATTATTTAAGTCTTTAGCCAGTCCATGAACGAGCTACTTCTTTTGTTGGCTTCCATGTCTACACAAATAAATCTCTTTTCCTCTTATCAATCTGTTTTTTGTCAGTTTAATTCACAAGCCTCAGGAACTGCACCTAACAGCACAGAGGAAGAGTTTTTTCCCTTCCCCTCCGTACATTATGTTAAGAGGCTCTAAAATATTCCTACACTTTGATCCAAGAAAATTCTAATAACAAGACCTAAGGAACAAATCCAAGGTCTGGAAGAGATTTAGGCACAGGCAACTCACCCTGGGGAGACGGGGGTGAAGAGTAGTACCTTAGGATAGGGAAAGATTTATTTATTTATATATTTATTTATTTGGTCTTTTTGAGACAGCGTCTCACTATGCAGTTCAGGCTGGCCTTGAGCTCACTTTGTAGCCCAGGCTGGTCTCAAACTCACAACAATCCTCCTGCCTCAGCCTCCCTAGTGCTGGGATTACAGGCATGCACCACCACATCTGGCAGAAAAGCTTTACGTATGTGATGATACCTGAAAGATGGACAGTGTGCACATGTGTGCAGCATGAGCGTGTACACACACGCATGCAGGCGACCTGATTATTTCTCACTACCCCCTCAACTATTAAAGAAAAATTCAGACACAAGAAGCAGGGTAGATTTTAGGTATCTTCCCCACAGTTAGACATCATATTACAGCGGATACATACACACCCATGCTTATAACAGCACAACGCATGATATCTAAATTATGGGAGCCGCTTACAGGCTCATCAACAGATGAATGGATCAAGAACGTGTGGTATTTACACACGGTGGAGTACTACTCAGCCATAAAGGATGACAAATTTGAGTCATTTGTAGGCAGATGGATGGACCTTGAGACTATATCAATAGGAGAACTAAATCAGACACAGAAGGTTAAATATGGCATGGTTTATCCAATGTGACAGACCCACAGTATAAGTAACTTAAGGAGCAAAATAAAAGAGAGATGGCAGGAAAAAAGGAGGTAAACTGTGAGGATGGGAAGGAGATCTGAGGAAGAGAGGTACAGAGGGCTACAAATGGCCCACATGAGACATGCATACATATACCAGTTTCTCAGGATGAATGTGTGCCACTGCTTTAAGGCAACGACAAAGTCAACTTGAACACAAGCACTGCAGGGTGGGACGGTCCCTGTGATAACCTAGGTGGCTGCTGAGTAACTAGGAGCAGGTGTCCCCTACATCAGATATATGCTGGACAGAGAAATGGTGCCCGTCCTGAGTGGGGTGATGCAGGATTTCACCATGCTACTCAGAACAACAGGAAAAAGCTTAAAACTTATGAGCTGTTTGTTTCCGGAATTTTCTGCTTAATGTTTTTGGACCACAGTCTACCCATGGTAATGGGGACTTCAAAAAGCAGATCTGCAGACCAAGAGGGCAACTGTGCTTTGCCCTCCTCCACCTCTAGCTGTGTCCTACCAGGAGGCTCTTCCCCTCTCGCCTCAGGTCTGCCTCCCTAGAAGTCAAGTTCCAGTGCTTTTGGTCTCCTCCCACTTCTGCATTTAGCTTAAGCGCACTGTCCCCTCTCCCTGGCCACCTCAACCTGTCACTGTGCCGTAGGAAACTCACTCCCTGTAACAATGACCAGAGAGGGAGTCACCTCCCCATCTCCTCCACCAGGCAAGGTGGTTCATTTGGCAGCAGGCCAGGCTGGGCGTCTCACGGCCAGCACCACACCAAAGCCTAGCCCCAGGGCCCCCAGTCTTCTCTGGCAGGTGTAAAGGTGCAGGAGGAGTGGACGCTCGGAAAGTCCCAGCCCACAGCAGCGTCCTGGGTGGCAGGGCCCGTTTGGGCATGGAGAGGGCAGCCAAGGCCATGCTGGGAGTTCTGAAGGTGGCATCTGTGGGACAGCTGGACACCCGGGCTGACTCTCAGGAGAGAGGATACCCGGGATGTGGGTTTTGGGGTCAGCAGCCTGGGGAAAGATGTTAAGACCCTGGGAAGGGATATGGCTACCTCCAGGGAGACAACAGAAAGAGGCCCAAGGGACAGCAGCCAGACACCACCATCAAAGAGGCGGAAGAGGGTACTGAGCCAGGTGACCGTTCCACACCTTGTCATTGTACCTATAGGCCCTCAAAGTTGTGGCAGGGGCAGGGACGCTCCCGGAAGCACTTTCTCTCCCCCTGCTGGTCATGGGCTTTAACGGTGAGCTAGGAAAGGGGATTCCCAGGGGACAGGCCAGGGGCCGGTGCCCGATGAAACTGCTGACTTCCTTTCACGGGCTCTGACCTCAACCTGGCCGGGCCACGTAGCTTCTAGGCCTTGAGGAAATGGATGTTCCTCCCTGTCCTGTGCAGCGGTCACGCTGCTATTGCCTTTCAGAGGGGCAGGAGAATCAGACTTGCAGAATAGGTTGGAGGTCTGGGTCCGCCCTACTGAAAAGGAGGCCGCCCAAGGGTGGGGCTTTCTGGGGTCGCTGGGTGCCCTGGTGAAAGAGGCCCGGGCTACTCGGTCTCTGCGCCAGAGCTCTCACCCCCGGCTCACCCTAATGTCTCACCCTTGACACTAAAAAAGGCACAAGGAGCCAGCAGGCCACCCTGCACCCGCACCTCGCCTCTGCCTTGTGACTGTGCTTAATATAGGTCAAATGAAAACAGCTCCCAAAATAGCCCTTCTCTGAGAGGCAGCTGCGGTTGTGAAACGCTCCACAGAAAGGGAAAAGGTGTGGGTGACAGGGGAGCCTAGTTCTCCTCAGGTGTTACATAACCCAGGCTGCGAAATCAGGGCCAAGTAACTGTTGGGGGGGCCCTGCCTCTGCCCTGGCTTTCCCTCTCCACCCCCTCTAAGGCTGGGGTCAGCCTCGCCTCACATGCAAGGACAGAGCAGGTCCCTGTTTGATGCAAGGTCACCCCAAAGCAACGCTCCAGGGAGCCTGTCATGCATGCCTAAGTGGTCACATGACTCCTCCCCCCAGAGCCAGCTGGGAGCCTGGGAAGGGGTCAGGTGACTCCCCGGAAGGGCTGGTGCCCGGGGTGGGTTCAGGGAGCTGGGGAGCTGATGAGGCAGAGGCTCTTGTCTGCAGGGCCAGAGGCAGGGCCACTGCAGGAGGCAGCTGTGACTGCTTCCTCCCTTCTCCTCTGCCTGCATGGGCCTTTCTGTGCCCACCATTCATTTCTCCACCTCAGGGCTCACTTTATCGGGCTGCCCTGGCCAGGCCCCGCTGGTCACTGCAGGTGCAGTGGTGGAGAAGACTCCTTTTGCCCTCAGGGTCTCAGAGCCTAGAAGGTGGGACACGTGGAGCCGCCCTAGGGGCCTGAGGGGCACTATCTTGATGTTCTTTTCTGAGATAGAATCTCACATATAGCCCAGGCTTAGAGTGATCCTCCTGCCTCAGTCTCCCAAGTGCTGGTGTTATAGGTGTGCATTGCCACACCCAGCCCCCAGCGCTTGATCTTAATCTTGATGAGTGCAGTCACAGGATCAAGAGGAAGTTGATAAAGAAGTGACTCGGGAGAGAGGACAGGAAGGAAGAGAAGGCACCAGGCAGGTCAGGGAAGGGCTTGAGGCTGTAGTAGTCTCCTTCAGAGGAAAGGTCACACGTGCAAAGACCTGGAGGCGGACAGAGAGCCTGCCTCCAAGAAAAGCTGCAACTGTTGCAGAACAGCTGGTGGACAGAGATGCAATGGCAGGGCAGGAAGCCGGGGGTAGTGGCACACGGCTGCAATCCCAGCACCCAGGAGGAGGATTGCCATGAGACCCAGGCCAGCCTGAATTACAAAGCAAGACCATGTCACAACCCCCACCCCCCAAAGAAAGAGAAAAGAAAGAAAGAAAAAAGAAACTCACAGTCAAGTATGGGAATGGTGGAGTTAACTGATGCCACACCTGGAAGGGCCTTACAAAGAAGAGTACACTTCAGCCTGCACGCTGCAGACCGGCTGGAGTGGCTAGCAGCAGCGTAGGGTCCTGTAGGCCCAGTTGATCAGGAAGGCTGGGTGTGGAGCTAAGCCCTGGGGCGGGGGAGAGGGGCCGCTGGATGCTATTGTTACCAGGTTCTGGGCTGCTGGGAACTCCTTCTAGAGAGTCTTTCTAGGTTCTTCTTGTCCTGAACAAAAATTATACAAAACAAATGCAAATGGTAGCAGGCTTTTCTTATTTTTTTTTTTTTTTTTTTTTTTGAGACAGAGTCTTGCCATGTAGTTCAGGTTGACTTTGAACTCACTATATAGCCAAGGCTGGCTTTGAACTCTGGGCAATCCTCCTGCCTCAGCCTCCAGAGTGCTGGGATTAGAGGCATACGTCACCACGCCTGGGTACATTTATTAAAGATAGGAAAGGAAAATTGCTTTGCACAGTGAGTATGGGCCAACTTAAAGTAGAAAAAGAAGTATATTCTGCAGGGTGAGAACAGACCACTGTGGAAAAGCACAGAGTGCCTAAGAGTTTAATTAATGGTGGCCATCTTTCATATCTCCCAGTCCTCAAACTCGTGTTAGATCTAGGCCATCCTATCAAAAACCTGCTTGATTTCTTTCGAGAAGAATTGAAGATTGCACTTTCTGATTGGTTCCAGGTACAGAACTTGGGCATGTCTCCTGGATCTCTTGATTGACAGATCACAACCACTTGCCTAGTCAGTTAGCCTTGCCCAAATTGCCTGCCTCAGTCCCAAGAGAGTAAGGCCCTCTTGACTTGCTATTCCTTCCTTTAAAGTATATTAAAAATTGGCTTGGTGACTGCATCTGGTATAAAGATGAGTATAGTCCACCTTGCATTATTTATATTTTTGTTATAATTTTAAAAGAAAGAGAAACATTTTTTGAATCCCCTAAAAGTATGTAAGCCCTCTGCACAGTGCTTAGAACTGAGATAAGAGATAAGGTGTGGATTAGGCTGCTGAGAAGAGGGGCATGGTGGGATCCCAGGATCTACACAGCAGGGGCTTTCAAGACCCCATATGTAGACATTCTTGTGGGTTCCTGCGAGATATGTATGGCATAAAAGGACACAGATGAGATGAAAAGCTCACTACCATGGCTTCCCTCACAGCCCCCCACCCTGTGTTCCCCAGGATATACTCTTTTCCTCTGCCCAAGTTCACTCTGCAAAGCCATTCTCTCTCATCCTTCACTTTTACTTTTTCAAATAAACTTTGTCACCATTTTTGCTTGTCTCATTCAGTTCTTTGTTCAAGACAAAAAGAAGCTGGAAATCAAGAGGCAAGCACCCAAGACTGGGTCACATTTATTTATTACCTAAAAATAGTGAGCTATTTTTAGAAGGAGACTACTCAGTACCAGAACCTCAACAGGACCTGGTCTTTGACTGAATGGGAAGGACGTAGAGGGAACATTAAGGGTAACCTGCACTTGGGTTCTGGGTCAGTGATGGGCCCTTTAACTCGAGGTCACAGGAGGAGGAGCAGGCTCAGAGGAGGTGGGACCACTTGTTTCACACAAGTTCAATGCGGAAGGGCCTGAGGACTACCCATGTGGGAAAGTCAGATGACAGCTGGACAGACGGACAGGAGTTTAGACACAGACATGCAACTCACCACCATGATGGGGGTGGCTGCAGCCATCCTGGTAGAGAGTGGGAAGATGAGAGTTCAGTGAAAGAACCCAGGGGGACCATGATATTTAAAGTCAGGCAGAGGAATTAAACCCAGCTGGAGAGAGATTAGCCAGGAGGTGGAGGAAACTGGAAAAGTGTTTGGTCAACCAAAGGGCTTGAGCATGCCAAGGGGGAGTGGCTACCATGTCAGCTGCACAAAGTCCAAGATGGGGCAGCAAATGAGACTCTGCCCTGAGCAGCCAGCAGAGAGGTGGTATTGCCCTTGAGCACGAGGTGTGGAAGCCAATTTGGGGACATGGAGATGGGAGTAAAGGTTCCTCTTCCCAGAGGTTTTATTACTGGATGGAGGGTCCAGTGGGGCATCTTCCCAGGTTCTTGGTGTCCTAAATCAAGAACTGGACAAGACACATGGAAAAGGCAGCAAAAAAATGTATATTTATTGAAAGCAGAAAAGAAGTACTCTCTTCAGAGTGTACTTCTTCCCTTTTTTGTGAAAAAGCTCAAAGTGGCTTCAAGGATATAGGAAGGGGGCCTTTTGCATCCCAAATTCCCAGATCATCTTCCATTTATGCAAATAAGGCAGCACTGGGACAGTCATCCTATCAAATTCTCACTTGGCATTAAGTCATGTGGAAACTGTGCTATTGAAAAGCCAACATGGCTTCCTGCCATATGTAAATGAAGGATCAGGAACACTGTCTTTTGATTGGTTGTACCACATGCAAATGAAGCACTGAAGAGAGAGTCTTCTGATTGGTTCTGTGAACACCACCAGATTTAAATGAGGGATTGAAAGTAGCACTTTTGCAATTGGCTCTGTGGACTGTGATCATGTCACCATGTTGGGAGTGTCTCTCTCTGGGAGTGTCCCTTACACTGTTGCCCTGTGTTGGTTGTGAGGAGAGAGATAGGGAGGTGGTTAGTGGGACTGTGGGGGCACAAGAGAATCTCTTATGCAGGTTCCCTGGGAAACAGAGGCTGGGATAGGGGGTCCTGGGGAGAACTCTCTGAGTTGGGGGGAAGGCCAGGTGGAGCCAGTGGAGGAGCTGACCTGGGCCGCAGTGATGAGGAGGCCTCTGCAGAGCTCTTTGGGGCTTGGATGGCCCTTCAGAGCTGTTCCCCGATCAGGGCAAGTGCTGCTGGGCCTTCACCCCATGTTGGATCACGCCTTTCTGTTTCTGTATTTTTTTCTGCTTTGATGTGGGGGCCTTGCTGATTCGGGAGAGACGGCCCTGCATAGGATTGGCTAATTCTTAGAGACAGCACGTGACTCCCTAGTAAGCGCAGCTTTCACATTTAAGGCAACCAATTCAAAGCCTATGCCTCCCAATCACCTCCTTGACTGGGCTTAGCCCTCTATTGACCTTCCCTAATCATTGCAAGGACAGGTGCCAAACAGTGAGAATGTGCCCACACCCAGAGCCTATTGCATTTCCAGTGGAAATCATACTAAAGTGTCTGGGTCACATCCCTGCCCTCTCCCCCCACGACTCCCTCTGCCTGCGCCCGGGCTTCTTCCTCCCCTGTGGCCCTGGGTGGCATGTCTCTTATACTGGATCTCCTTTTTCTTTTTGTTCCTTCTGAAGACTGAATCTCAAGATTCATGCTGCCACTGAGCAACACTCCCAATGCCTCCTCTTTCTTAGGCTCTGTGAGGGGAAGCCTCCTTTTACGATGGTCATTCTGTATGTGTGTGCCATACCATGCCCAGTTAAGAGAAATCCCGGGCACCCTTAAAGGGTCCCATCAGAAATCGCTCATTGGGTGTGGCCTGGCCATTTCCACAAGGGGCTGGACTGTGACTGGTCAGCAACCTACCCAGCTGGCTCTGGAAGCTTGAATCTTCCTTCCGGAAGGGGGCGCCAGAGTGAGCATTCTAGCACCCACGGTAGAAAGAGCTTTTCCAGATGGAAGGATCTTGGTAAGTGCTGGCAGGAAGAAGCAGGATGAAAGGGAGGAATTAAAGATACACAGAAGGGAAAGAAAGAACTGATGTGCTGAGTGAGGGTGTGGGAGAGAGGCTGGAAGCCTAAGAAGAGGGAAAAAGCTTGGACTCAGGGAAGAATGAGTTCTCCATGATGTTGGAAGGGAGGTGGAGAAATTCAGGTAGTTCTTATTCATAGCTTCTATTTTTTTCCATAAGATACAAAGGATAAAAGAGAGATGGACATCTGGACGTGGTTGCATACCCATGTAGTCCCAGCACTTGAGAGGCTGAAGCAGGAGAATTTCCATGAATTCAAAGCCAGCCTGGGCTAATAATAAATTCAAGACCAGCTTAGAATACATAGTGAGCACCTGTTTCAGAAAAACAGATTAGCTGAAGGTGGGGAATGTTTGTAAATACGGGAGAATGAGAGGATGAGAAGGCACTAGAAAATTATAAATCAAGCTGCAACATTAAAGACAAGAAGTTAATGGCTGTCACACCTTAGTGGCAATCAGCTGTGAAGCTGTGTGTTTTCTCAGCAGCCTGGGCCCAGCTAAGATGGCTTCTTTAGCAGCTAGAGGTCTGTCAGGCCTGTGGGAAAAGGTAAAGATAGTGCTGAGCTGGTGGCTGAGGAGTCTATGTTGGAAGAAAGGAAGTGATGGAAGGAGAAAGCAGGATCTGAGGTTGGTGGGTTGGATGAGGTGGAGAATCAGTTATGCGGGGAAGAAGTGAATGCATGGAAGAGGAGGAAGGAGGGAGCTGGAAAGCCCCCAGAGCATGAAGAGGGGAATGAGAATAGAGGGTGTTGGGTCCTGGGGGCTGGGCAAGGGACCTCAGAAGTCACTTACAATGACTACACCTGCAGAGAGACGTTCCCAACCCCCTTCTCTATGTGTACTTCACTTATTTTATTTTTTGAGACACAGTCTCACTATGTAGTTCAGGCTGACCCTGAGCTCACTGCATAGCCCAGACTGATCTCAAACTCTCAGCAATCCACCTGCCTCAGCCTCCTGAGTGCTGGGATTACAGGTATGCACCCCTACCTGATTTTATTTCACTTATTTAACTCATGTGTTTGCCTCATAACTATCTGGCATTATAAGGTCTATAGGAATTGTGCTCTTTTTTCCCTTCGGGTACTATAGATTGAACCCAGGTCTTGCATATGCCAGGCAAATGCTCTACCACTGAGTCACAACCCCAGCCTTGTTTACTTTTTTATTCAGACAGGGTCTTGCAAAGTTGCCCAGGCTGGCCTTGAACTTGCTATCCTTCTGCATCAGCTTCCCCAGTAGCTGGGAGTACAGTCATGCAGCACCATACCTGGCATATGTTTCTTCTTTAAAAGGGATTTTAGAGCAAAACAAACTTGAGAAACCATAATATAATTTTGCACAGTTCAAAGAATCTGCAGATCAATATAGCTGAGTTGGAGATGTCCACGCACATGAAGGACCTGTGGCCACCCCTGGAGATTCTTCCTGTCTTTTCTCTCTCCTTTGCATCTTCTATACGTTGTTCTCTCTCCCAATCCATTTACTTCACATTGTCTGATTTATGATAGCAAACAAACACAAAAACAGAATTGGGGGTGTTGGTGCAGATGTTCAGTTATGAACTTGGGTAGGGTCTTCTCCAGCAGCAACGAGGCTGGCGAGCCTATGTCCCGGAGCCGGCCCTCCAGGTGACTTGCTGATGAGATGCTGCTCTCCATAGGGGTACTTATGCTTTCAGCTACACAAGTCTACACCATCTTGACTGTCCAGCTCTTTGCATTGTTAAACTTACTACCTGTAGGAGCAGACATTTTAGCATATAACTTTGAAAATGCATCTCAGACATTTAATGATCTTCCAGCAAAATTTGGTTATAGACCTCCAGCTGAAGGTTTAAAGGACTCTTACTAGGTGCTCTGCCGGATCATAAACTATATCCAGGCTTGTGTGAGCTCCAGGTTTTAAATACACAGAGAGTGGGATACAAAGCAGCCATTGTTCACAATGTTGATTCCGAAGACCTCATGGGATCCAATGACACTGATGTGTTAAAGAACACTGACATTCCATCTGTCTTTACTGGTGAATCATCAGCTAATTCCCTGAAAGGCAAATTCACATATGAAAAAGGGGGCCACATTATCTTAGTTCCAGAATTTAGTCTTCCTCTAGAATAGTATCTAATTCTCTTGCTCATTATAGCGGGCATCTGTCTCATCCTAATAGCCATTTTTATGATCACAAAATTTGTCCAGGACAGACATAGAGCTAGAAGAAATAGACTTGGTAAAGATCAATTTAAGAAACTCCCTGTACATAAATTCAAGAAAGGAGATGAGTACAATGTATGTGCATTTGTTTGGATGAATATGAGGAAGGAGACAAACTCAGAATCCTTCCCTGTTCCCATGCTTATCACTGCAACTGTGTAGACCCCTGGCTAATTAAAACCAAGAAAACCTGTCCGGTCTGCAAGCAAAAGGTTGTTCCTTCTCAAGGTGATTCCAACTCTGACACAGACAGTAGTCAAGAAGAAAACGAAGTGTCAGAACACACCCCTTTGCTTAGGCCTTTAGCCTCTGCAGTACCCAGTCATTTGGGGCTCTGTCAGAGTCCCACTCGCCTCAGAATGTGACAGAATCTTCAGACTTCGAGGACGATGACCACGAGGATGCTGACAGCAGTGAGGCAGAGGATGAAGTGAATGAACAGTGTTGTGGTCCAGTTGTAGCCTAATGGTGAGCGGGACTGCAACACAACAAATACCGTGTGACCCATTAGGTGATGGGTTGACTTCCCTTTGAAACATTTATTTAGGTCTGTAATTTGATTTTTTGCTCCTTTTAGAGATTTCTGTAGAAATAACTTGTTTTTTAGTGTTCTAGTTTAATCAGGTTACCCAAACAGGCTCTTCTCTGGTCCTTATCTGCAGGACTATACTTCATTTTACTAATAAGTAATAACAGACTGGTGTTGTAACTCAGGCACCAAGGATAAAACATAGCTAAAACATTTTTTTAAATCTCAATATAGCTTGCGATGAAGACTTAGATCACAGCATGAAAATGTTTTGTGTTTCACACACGAAATCAGTGCCATGGTCATCTAGCGTAAGCTAAAGCCAGCGCTCACACCTTGCTAAAGAATGAGTTGGAGTACCTTCTGCTGTTTCTCCAAGTTGCCTTCATTAGTGAGAAGCAACAAGGTATTTTACCATTTCTCCCCTCCTATCAGCACCACACAGAAAACTCAAAGCTATCTTTTTCATTTCTATTTCCAAGCAGTCATATCCTGATATGAAAGGTCTGTAACTAGTACAGATTTCAAAAGAGTTTTAATACTACAGTGTTATGTATAACTATGGTCCAACAGGTAATGTCTTTGGACTTTCAAGATTTCAGTATCCTTCAGTTTTATGTTGGGATCAAAGCAAAAAAGATAATCCTGCATAAAAATACCAAAATTCAGCAACTGTTACTACTTAGATCATATACCTCTTAATAAAGAACATCTTATGCTAATTAGCCCTGCTAACCTATGTACAGAGAAACTGTTCAAGTATTAGATTTGAAACTAAATGCTTAACAGACTAATGTATTGAAATGATGTATTATGAAAAGGTAAGTTATATTAAACACCATTGTAACTATGTAGAAATTAAAGAAACGTATAATCAAATGACTAAGAATTTTTGTATGGCCTTATATGAGGGGAGTTTGAATGTTAATAAAGCTTTTCCACTTTAAACAAAACAAAACAGAACTGTGACTCCCTGCTCCCCCCAAATAACTGCTCAGAGGTCCACTACCCAAAAGCAACTGCTATAAATATTTTGACTTTATTTTCCCAACCAGGATCTTTATTTCTTCTTCTTCCTTTTTTTTTGAGACAGGGTCTTGCTATGTAGTCCAGGCTGGCCTTGAGCTGGTTATGTAGACCACGCTGGCCTCAAACTCATGGTGATCCTCCTGCCTCAGGCTCCTGAGTGCTGGGATTACAGGTGTGGCCTCCACACCTGGCTGTTTCTTCTCAGGTCCATGACCAAGCATAATTTTTTAAATTTGGTGGCTAGGGGCTTATCAAGCTGAAATTCATTACCTTGTAGGTCTGGAGACTAAAAATCCAAGGTCAAGTTGTTGACAGGTTCATTTCCTGCTGGCTTGCACAAGGGCACTTTCTCCCTGCTGCGGTCACATGGCCACTCTGAGCACACATCCCTGGCGTCTCCTCCTTGTGGGAATCTTTATTCTATTCTCTTAACATTTATTGTATTTCACTTAACACGAAGGCAACAACTATCTAAAGTACAACACTGCTGTACTTTTGCAATGCAGTGATACCACTGCCTGATGTTCATTTTAGAAAAGGGGCATCGTTTTGAGATCTTATCTCATGACCCACTCTTCTTGCTAACTTTGTATTGTCCTATGCCACGTCACCTTTGTGCTCTCTGGGTCTGCTCCCCCTTGTCTGCCTGCCAGCTGTCCCTGGAGGCCGGCCCAGGAGCACACTTGTCTTGCATGTTCGGGCCTGGTCAAGAGGAACCCTGCAGAGAGAAGACAGAGCGGGGTGAGGACGGAGGACTTGTCTCAAGCAGCCTCCTGTGGGGTCACCTTGTGCCACCTCCAGTCACCTCCTAAATGTCACCTTGGGAAGATCTTTTTTCCAGGCCTTTGGATGAGGGGTTGGCATCTACAAGGAACAATGTGGCTTCCTTTTTCCCTGAGGAGGAGACAGAAGGGAAGAGGAGCAGCGCAGTAACTTCCCAGCTCAGTGGCCAAGCAGTGCTGACTATCGGAGGTGATCATACATCTGAAGCCCGGGGCAGGGGTGTGTTTAAAGGGCAATGCACAATGATATTTAAGCAGAAACAGGATATCTGTACAATCTCAAAGTATTTCCTCCCAAATATTTAATAATGGGAAGAGAAAAATAGTAAGCCAACCTACAGACTCCTGGCAGACAGCACCCTGACCACGTGTACAACGTCACAGTGATACCCGCATCATGACACTGGGCCCAGTGCTCTGCAAAGAGTTCATTTCCCCTGTGGCATTCTCTCTGGGGATGCTCAGCCTCCTTTGAATCATGGGAAAGGCTTCCATGAAGCATCTGACCTGTATGCTAGCGAAGTGTCAAGGTCATTGTTAGGGTTTGTACTGAGATATCATCCAAGAGCCTCTCTAGCTCCTAAGTGAGGTTTTTAGAAGATGATTGGCTTATAGGGCGGGTAGCTGACTTGCTGTGAGGAGGTGTGGCCTATGTGGCCTGGATTCAAAGAGGTGGGTCATAGGGGGCATGGCCTGGAAGGGTGGGGCTCCCTCCCCATATCCTCCCTTAATTCACTGCTTCCTGTGCTCCACGCTGTGGGCAGCTCTCCTCTGCCAGGCCCCTCTGCCGTGCAGGAGCCAGCCACCTGTGGCCTGAACCTCTACAAACTGTGAGACAAAGTAACCTTTCCTCCTGGAAGATGTGGGTGTCAGGTATTGCATCCCAGAGCCGAGAAAGTGATTAAGATAGTTATGTAAGACAAAGCAAACCTCAGGAACTCTTACAGACTTCAGCTACTAAGGACAATGAATATGATGTAGATCGTGGATTAGATCCTGGAACAGAAAAGGGCATTAGTGGAAAACCTTGTGAAATACCAATAAATTCTGTGGTTTTATTAATAGTACAGGACCAAGGAAATTGTGCTATGGTTACATAAGGGGTTAGTTGTCATTAGGTGAAGCTGGGTGCCAGGTATACGGGACATTCTCTGTACTCTTTTTATAGCTTCTCACCACTGGTTCACAGGTGTGGGTGGAGGAGCTTACCAAAGTGAACACCAGCAGGGCCCCTGAGTCCTTCCTTGGTGTCTGTCCCCACTTGTTGTTTTTTTTGTTTGTTTGTTTCTGATACAGGGTCTCACTATGCAGTTCAAACTGGCCTTGAGCTCACTTTGTAGCCCAGGCTGGTCTTGACCTCGCAATGATCCTCCTGCCTCAGCTGCCCGAGTGCTGGGATTACAGGCCACCATGCCAGGCTCCCCACTTGGAGTTGTACACTCATCTGTGATTAGCAGTTGACTCCCGATTCAGTCCTTGAGCAGGAAGCTCCGGGAGCTGGCATCCTTCTAGCTCCTCAGTACCCAGCACAGTGTAGACACTAAAGACTGGGTGAATGAATGAATGAATATTGGTTTCCATAACAGAAGCAGAGCTGGTCCCTGCTATTGAGAATCTTGAACCAGCACAATCGTTAGAGTCTGTGGGCTGGTCTCAGGTCCTGGGAAACCAGGCATGGAGCCAGCGTAGGGATAAACTTGGTTTAGGGAGAGTCCCTGGGGCCACAGTTGTCCCACTAGGTTCCTTTGAAAGGTCTGGGCTCCTGGTGCTCTTCTGAGGGGCACTGAGGGTGACAAAAATGTGACAAAGCACTAAGCAAACACAAAATGCTCAAGCTAGCAGCTATCATTCGCTTACAACAGTTCTTCTCACAGAGGCTGTCACAGCGCATCCAGTGTACACACATTTTGACCGTTTTTTCAGCAGTACACACGACGGCTCTCTGGTTAAGAAAATGCAAGCCAGTGCCTATTCTCATGTGTGTCTTCAGTATCCAAAGGGAAGTTTTCAACCTTGTGCTAATAGCATCACTGACAGGGGAGGTCTGGCATGCAGGCTCCTGACCAGAGTGAAAGGCAGGGACTCTCCAGGAGCCCCCACCAGCCAGCCAGTCCCTCGGTAAATATTTCCTGAGTGCTCACAATGTACACTGCTTGATGCCAAAATGCAATTAGGAGATAAAATCTTCTTTGGTCTGTGTATTAGCTTTCTTCTAACTGGGGAAAAATAACCACTACCTACAACTTCAAGGAAGGGAGATCTAACTTGGCTCATGGTTTTGGGGTTTCGGGCATAGCTGGCTGGCTCCAAGGCAGAAACAGCATGGTGGAGGCACCTGGCAGAGGACAGCTGCTCAGCGCATGGCAGCCAGGAAGGAGAGAGGGAAGGGAGGAGCCAGCGGCACAAATGCACCCTTCCAGGTCACACCCCAGTGAGTTGCCTCTTCCTCACACCCCATTTAGATGTGAACTCAGCAGTGGTGAATCTGCTGATGCCCCACGATCCAATCCCCTTCCGAAAGCCCCACATCTAAATCTAGTGAGACTTTCAGGGGAACATTCTAGGTTTCAACCACAGCAGTCTGTTTTAAATCCATTTCCTGATTTCAAAAGGAGGAACAAACCACATGGCCACCCACAGAGATATGCTATGAATTATCTCAACAGGCTGTGTTATAATATCGTGAAGTGATACAAAAAATATGGTATTCCCATCAGAACCAAACAGGCCAAAAGGCAAGCTGCAATATTGTCTCCCATCTTAGATGGAGAGAAACAAGAGCAGCTCAATCTAGAGAGCTCACATCCTCACCAATCCGCGCACAGCTGGCAGAGAGGGGCTGGCATCCTGCCTCAGCCCCGTGTTCTGACACAGTCACCTGCGAGCGGACTGGTGGGTGGGACATCTGGCTCTCCTACAGGGGAGAAGATCCTTCAAAGGACCCCTGGGGAAGTCTCAGTATCATTTGTGTATAATCCAGAGCCTGGGGATTGTGCTCCTCTGGTAGGCAACTTGACGACCAAAGGGAGACAGTCTCACTGTCAAGAAGCATCTGCCTGAGCAGTTCAAGTGCCTCAGAAGGGTGTTCCCTCAGGGACCTCTACTAATATGAGTAGCTGCAACCACAAATATGTGGGTGGCCCGCGCATGAAAGCAGCACCCATGCAGGCAGAAAGTCAAACAGTGATGAGTGGTACAGGTTGGTTGTGTCCCTCAGGGTTCCCATGGCAACAGTTTTGGGAGATGAAGCTTGGGACTCAGGCATGCCCCGAAGGATTTGACGCACGAGTTCTAGCTCCCCTCAAAGAACAAAGAATGAGCTTGGAGTACAGAGCCCACAAGCCTCATTGCGAACACCTCCTCACTGTGAAATCTTCATCAGTTCTCGTTTCTCGAGTTTCCCTACTCTTTCGTCTATTCCTTTAGCATAGCTCCTATCACAGGCTGTCGTGTTTCACTGTGGGTTGAGCAAATGCCTGTCTTTCCCATTAAACTCCGGAGGCAAGGACTGTGCTGCATGTATCCTGGCACATGGCTGGGCCCCGTGGATGTTTACATGGAATTGGCAGCTACACCAATTGCAGAAGGGACCGGTGCATACCAGACCCAGTTGAGACCACTTTATTTTCTAATTGCTCACTGAGGTCACATAGCCTCAGAGGTTCGTGGCATCCAGCCTGCAGAGGACCCCAGGAACATGGGTCAACTGATGAGTAAGTGAATGAACACAGGGGACAGGGCGTACGCCAAAGTCCAAGGCCTTGGTGTCCTCTAGCCATTGCCATTTGGGTGAACTGTGAATCAAAGAGATAGAGCTCCCAGCAACAAAGGGGCATTTGTGTCCACTGTCTTTGGAGGGACCAGCCCAGGGTGCCTTCGTGTGGGGCGTGAGAACGCAGGCTTGGGATGGGGCAGATGTGGCTTGGGACCTGGGATCCTGAGATCCGGGTCTTCTGGTCATCATTAGCTGTGTGGCCTTGGTTGAAGTCTTCATCCCTATCAGGGTTCAGCTGTAGAGTAGGGGTGACAGTGCCCAGGCCTCGAGACCACAAGAGAAATACGTGGGATAGTGCCGGTTACCTGTGTTCACACACTTTGGTACCTGGTGAGTGCACAGCAAATGCACACTGTCGTGTCACTGTCACTGTCATCAGAACAGCCACAGGGACACAGGTGAGCAGGACAGCAGGGTCCTGGAGGCAGAGAGCAGAGGTGGAGACTGCCTGTCTCCAGCTTTTCCTTTCTGCACAGGGCTTAGGACACCGGAAGAGTGGCTGCGGCCCCTGAAGCCTGTTAGGAGAGCTGTTTGTCCCATTAAAGGCATTGCAGGAAAATGACAAGGCCTGAACTTTGCACAGCCAGATGACAGAGGCTGATGCTAGCAAATCAAGAGCCCCAAGGATCCTGGTGGCAGGGACTGTCAGGAAGGGAAGCCATTACTGAACTGTCACCCGTAGGTGACATCAGGGGCCACAATGTAGTTTTGATGTGTGTGTGTGTGTGTGTGTGTGTGTGTGTGTGTGGTGTTGAGGATGGAACCCAGGGCACCAGCCATGCTAGGGAAGTGCTTTTCCACTGAGCTGTACTTCCAGCCCTTATCCTGCAGGGTTTTTTGTTTTGTTTTTCAGTTCGGGTCTAACTGCATAGCCCAGATTGGCTTTGAACTCCTGATCCTCCTGCCTCAGCCTCCTCAGTGCTGGGAGTACAGGCTTGAGCCACCACGCCTGAACCGTCTTGCAGTTTTGGTGGTTACATGTCTTTCTGTTCTCATCAGATTTAGGATTTTTCCTGGCTCAAGGAGAGAAGACAGAACCCAACATATTATGTGGCAAACACTAGGATCCCACTTCACCTTCCTCGTCTGCCTGGTGACACCGTGACTGCCGGCCAGCATGCCCACTGCAAATACGACCAGAGTGTAAGCTAGCCTAGGGCCAGCAGCAATAGCTCCTGGATGAAGCTGTCATGTCTGAGCGTCTGTCCAACCCCAGAAATCAGAGACCCCTACACCTGGCTTGTTTGTCTGGTCTCCCTTCCTGGAGTCTCCCTGGACAGGAATGTCGGGCACAGCCTGAAGGATCTCTGTCCACCGTGACCATGTTAATCTCACAAAGCCCATGCTCAGCAGTGGGAAGTAGGAGTGGTGGCAGAAAGCCATAGGCAGGAGTCAGCTGCTATCTCAGCATTGGTCAGCTCCCCACCAGGCCTGTTTCCCCACCTTCCTGCAGGTCTTGGAGATGTGTGACACCAAGTGACAACGCCACAGGGGCAAGATGCTGCTCCTGAGATTTTCTCTTCCACCTCAGCCACTTGGTGCCTTATGCTCAGCCATCCAGCAGCTCCTTCCTGCTCCCAGCCCAGATGCTGTGTATCCTTCTTGGCCTCAGTGCCTTTGCATGCAATGCACCTTTTTCCTATTCCAGCACTCCTTTCTTCCTACACCCTCACCCTGGAAGAAAACCACACCCTCTGCCTCCATTGTCCCATAGGGGCAATGACAGAGATGATACAGAGAGGCTAGTGCCATGATTCTAAGGGAAGAGGACACACCATACCACACAGGCTACATGGGGAAGCAGCTGGGCTGGTCCAGATGCACAATGAGGGAAGGCACCAGCCAGAGTCCTTACTCTGGTTTTCGTGGGAAGAGGAGGGTAGGGAAAGCAGTTGTGCACTCAGGCTCAGGTATCTGAATAACGTTGCTGAGCTCTGGAGCACAGAGGGGTCTCTAGCTGTCCGGTACCTGACCCTGTGTGGTGTGGGGCAGGGCGAGCATTGGATTAGCAGGGAAGAGAAGATACATCAAGGGCTTGGGGGTGTGGCTTGGTTGGTTTGCACATGAAAGGTTAGCTGGGTTGGTGGCATGTGTCTGTAGACCTAGCTACTCAGGAGGCTGAGGTGGGAGGATTGCTTGGGCAACTCAGTGGAGACCAGCCTGGGCAACATAATGAGACCCTAAGACAGACAGACAGAAAGAAAAAAAATAAAAAGAAGGAAGGAAAGAAAGAAGGAAAGAAGGAAGGAAAGAAAGAAAGAAAGAAAGAAAGAAAGAAAGAAAGAAAGAAAGAAAAATAAAGAAAGAAAGGAAGAAAGAAAAATAAAGAAAGAAAGGAAGGAAGGAAGGAAGGAAGGAAGAAGGAAAGAAAGAAAGAAAGAAAGAAAGAAAGAAAGAAAGAAAGAAAGAAAGAAAGAAAGAAAAAGAAAAAAGGGAAGGAAAGGCAAGCACATTCATTAGTAAGGTGTTTTCCATCTCAGAAAAATAAAAGGTTGGGCAGGATGGTGCACACCTATAATCCCAGCACTCTGGAGGCTGAAGCAGGAGGATCATTTCAAGTTCAAGGCCAGCGTGGGCTACAAAATGAGTTGAAGATCAACCTGAACTATATAGCAAGACCCTGTCTCAAAAAGACAAAAAAAAGAAAGGAAGGAAGGAAGGAAGGAAGAAAGAAAGAAAGAAAGAAAG
>NW_004955403.1:46312167-46335254 GCF_000276665.1 Chinchilla lanigera | reverse complement strand
GAAGGAAGGAAGGAAGGAAGGAAGAAAGAAAGAAAGAAAGAAAGAAAGAAAGAAAGAAAGAAAGAAAGAAAGAAAGAAAGAAAAAGAAGGAAAGAAAGAAAGAAAAAGAAGGAAAGAAAGAAAGAAAGAAAGAAAGAAAGAAAGAAAGAAAGAAAGAAAGAAAGAAAGAAAGAAAGAAAGAAAGAAAGACACATTCCAGGCAAGTTGTTTGCCATCCCCCAGGATCTGCAAGGGATGGGAGGGGCAGGGTCTCCAGCAAGGCCTCCAAGATGTCAAACCTCATTAAAAACAGAGCATAAACCCACAGTCCATGCATCTTCTCTTGACCCTGGATGGGCTCCTGGGCCTGAACTCAGCACATCTGGTGGCCATTTGTTTGGGGCGGTTTCTTTTGATGTTTATCGCCCTTACCAAGCTGTGAGCTCCTCAGCGGCTGGATCCGCATCTTCTCATCTTTGCACCTTCAGCCTTCAGCCGTGCCTGCCACACGTCCATGCTTAACATGGGGGCTCCCAGGTGGCTGCTCAACAGAATCACCTCAGAGGCAGTTTAAAATACTGATTCCTAGTACTGGGGCTGCTGTCAGTGGTACAGTGACTGTCTAGCATGAACGAGCTCCTGGTTTCAAGTCCCAGCACCGCAAAAACAAAACAACAAAGTCAAGGTTTGTCCTCGAAGAGTCTGGCAGAATTCACTGGGATGAGGCCAGGCATTGCTATTTCCAGAAGTTTCTTAGGTAGACTAACGGGCAGCCAAGGTTGAGAACAGTTGGCCTAGTGTATGAATTTCCATTGATTCCTTGGTTTTTCCTGGAAGGAATTCTCTAGAAAGAAAGCAAGGTTGTAGGTCCAGCTGTGGTAATTTTTTCTTTTTCTTTGTTTTTGTTTTGTCTTTTGAGATAGGTTTTCACTCTGTGGCCCAGGCTGCCACCGAACTCAAGGAGATCCTCTTGCCATAGCCTCCCGAGTGCTGGAATTACAGGCCTGAAACAACATGCCTGGCAGGTGTGGTAATTTAAAACTCAGCAGAAGGCCCAGGTTCTGAGGCTCAGGAACCTGTCCTGGGCCTGGCCATCTGTTGTGGGAGCACGGATTTCCCATTTGTTATAGTTTAGACTTAAAATATTCCCCTAAAGTCTCATGGGTTAAGAGGTGGGGCCTTGGGAGCTGATTGGATCATGGGGACACTGTGCTCGCAGTGGAGTCATCCATTGAGGGGTTCATAGGTAAATGTGCTGTTCAAGGTGGGGCCCTGGTGGAAAAGGCAGGTCACTCGGAGCATGACCAGGAAGGGCACATCTCCATTCCCAGTTCTTCCTTTTTCTCTCTGCTTCCTGGTTGCCATGGTGTGAGCAGCTTTCCGCTCCAGGCCCTTCCACCATGCCCCTCCTGCCTTAGAACCAGCCAGCCATAGACTGAATCTCCCATAACTGTGAGTCAAATGAACTCTCTCCTTTCAGTTGGGAGTATCAGGTATCTTGTCCCAGCAACAGGAAAGCTGACTAGTACAGCATGGTGAGAGAAACATCCCTGTGGAAACCTGAGACTGGGATCACCAGGCAGGCTTGGGGTTGCACTAAGTGCTGCTCTTCCTCTCCATTCTGAAGTGCTGCTCTTCTGAAGAGGAAGGCTTCCAGTCCCCACCTCTCCCTCACTGGGAACTCTGAGGAAGGTTGGCAACCCTGGCCTCCGTTGGCTGTGGCTATGTGACTTCTGCATTATACAGTCCAACGCTGGGCATCTGTCTCTGGAGGCTGGCCTCCATGGATTGTCTTTGTGTCTCTGCATCTTCCCTCAGCTTTCTCCTCATGCTTTTCTAGTGTCTCTCTGCCTGCTTCACTGGGTACCCTGAAAGGTAGGAGGAGTGGGAACACAATTGTTTCTGCAGTTTCCACTCATTCCCTTAAAATCCTCGGAAGGAGAGACACCAGCAAACCCTCCCATCCTTCCCCTAGCCCCTCCCACACTACCTGAGAGCTCCTGTCTGGAACTTTCCTGAACTTTCTCCAACTGCCTCCCCAACAGCCAACTGCTGCCCCCTCTCTTGTGCTCTAGGAATTCTCCCAACGCCTCAGACCCTCGGTACCAGCAGACCTAATTGCCTTCAGGATCCAGGCTGTGGGGCATCCTGGAGGGAACTTTCTTCCCAGCTTTCCCAGAAGTCTGCTAGACACTTCATTTCCCCACAGTCATACTCAACAGTTCCTCCTCTGCTCCCGGTAAATGACAAATGCTCTTCTCTTTTGTCGGTGGGAGGTAGGGGTTCTTCATAAGCTGAAGGTGGAGAGAGGAAGGGAGAGACAGAGAGAGAGAGAAAGAGAGTGGTTGGGTGTGTGGGGAGGGAGAGAGAGAAACAGGGACAGACAGACAAACAGGAAGTTGGCTTAGGGAGCTGACAGGAATCAGTATTTCTTTTCCTCACTCTGTTGTGACTGGAGGATGTGTTCATGGTATTTCTGGTGTCAAATATTTCTCTCTCTCCAGAAAGGGCACTGTGGGATGAACTGTGGGCTGGGTTGGGCATTACTGACTTCAGACAGCCCTCACTTCTGACAGATTTGCCAAGTGTCTTTCCTTTATGGGGTTCTCATTTCCTCCTCCATGAAACAGGAAGAATACCCAACTTCTTCTCAAGTTTAGAAGTGTGGTAAGAACCAGAGGTTGATTTATTCCTTGGGGCAGAGTGAAGTTAAGTGTTGACGAAGTCCAGTGTGTCTATTTTTACTTCCGTTGCCCGTGCTTTTGGTGTCACACATGGAAATCACACGCCAAACCCAGTGCCGTGAAGCTTTCTCCCTGGTCTAAGATCCAAGGGTTGTATAGTTTTCCACTTATATTTAGATCTTGGATACCTTGCAGCCAGTTTTTCCATCGGGTGCAAGGTGAGAACAGCTTTATTCTTCTGCACATGGTGGTCCAGGTGTCCCACCATTTGCTGAAATGACTGTCCCTTCCCCGCTCAGGGTCCTAAGGACCCTTGTTAAAAACCATTTGTCCGTATGCACACAGAGTTTATTTCTGGGCTCTCCATTCTATTCTGTTGGCCTATTTATCTGTTTTTCTGCTAGTACCTATTTTATTCTAGTTTTATACTAAATTTTTGAAATCAAGAAGTCTTAGTCTTCCTACGACTATGTTCTTCTCAAGATTATTTTGCCTTTTTTTTTTCTTCGTCTTTTTTGTCATGTCACTATGCAGTTCAGGTTGGCTTTGAGCTCACTTTGTAGCTCAGTCTGGTCTCAAACTTGCTCACTTTGTAGCTCAGTCTGGTCTCAAACTTTCAATGATCCTCCTGCCTCAGCCTCCCAAGTGCTGGGGTTACAGGCATGTGCCACCACATTCAGCTGCTTTGCTCTTTGGAATTCCTTGAGATTACATACAAATTTTAAAATGAGTTTTTCTATTTCTTAAAAAAAAACCCTAAACTGATAAAAATCAATGAGGTTTTGAAAGAATTTGCCTTGAACGTATAGATCACTATGGATTATTTTGCCATTTTAATAATATTAAATCTTCCAATCTATGCACATAATACGTCTGTGGTGGATTGACAACTGGTAGTCAACTTGTAACCCCCAGATGAACTGAACCAGCCTGGTGCTGGGTGTGGGAGGCCCACCTGAGGACTGTTGCCAGCAAAGTAGAAGAAGAACTGGAGAAGAAGAGGAGCTGTTGGGAAGCTGTAGGGAGCTGTTGGTTCTCCCAGAGGAGCTCGTCATGCTGGCTTTCCTCATGAACTCAGCAATTCTCATCGTCAGAAGACTTTGGGACCTTGTGACTGAGAATGGCTACGGTTCATTTTGGGGAAGTGCTGGTCCTGACGTGCACTGTTTAATCTCCTGGAGAAGCTTGTCATGCTGGCTTTCCTGATATAAACTCAGCTGTTCTCATTGTTGGAGGAGCTTGGAACCTCATTGTCACTGAGGATGGCTGTGGTACCTTTCAGGGGAGCTCTTACTTTGAGTGTTGCTTCCTGGCTCCAGTGCAGATCCCTCAGCTTGCTAGCACAGATCCTTCTTCCCGCTGGTACAGACTTTCTAGCTTCCACCACTGACCTTTGGGCCTTCCCAGCACAGATCCATGAAACAGGCCTGCATGAGATGTTGTCATGGGCTCTAGGCCTCCAGTTGAACTCATGGGAGGCATTGTCATGGGCTCTCGGTCTTCAGCTGGATTCTTGTAGGACATTACCATGGGATCCAGGCCCTCAGCTGGATTCTTTGGTCTTAGTGTGTGGACAGATTTCCTGCATTCTTTTTGTATATGACTCTTTCGGTGACTATTATAAAATAATCTTATAACTAAGTATCCTGTATTGCATTGTTTCCTTTATAACCCCCAATGACAACAATGTCTTTACATATATCTCTGTGATTTCTTTCACTGGTAATTTGTAGTTTTCAGTGTACAAGTTTTTTTTATATATTATTGCAAATAGAGTTGTTTTCATAATTTCCTATTTGGGTTCTTTATTGTTAGAGTACAAAAATGTACTTGATTTTGGTGTATTGATTTTGTATTCTGTAATTTTACCCCATTGCTTATTAACTCACAGTTTTTCTTTTCTTGAATTAATAGGATTCTTCATAAAAGATCAGGTCATCTGCAAACAGAAATCTTTGTACTTCTGCCTTCTAATTTGGATGCCTTTTATTTTATTTTATTATTGTATTTTATTTTACTTTATTTTCTTGCTACATCTTCCATTATATATTGATTAGAAGTAGCCAGTAAATGTATCTTTGTCTAGGGGAAAACTCAAGCTTTTCACTGTTGAGTATAATGATAGCTACAGAGTTTTCATAGATGGTCTTTATTAAATTGAGAAAGTTTCCTTCTTTTTCTAATTTATTGATTTTACCATAAAAATCAGTTGAATTTTATCAAATGCTTTTGTAGGCACCAGTTGAGACGATCACATGGTATTTCCTTTCATTCTGTTGATGTGATCTATTACATTGATTGTTTCTTAGTGTTGAAGCATTCTTACATTCCAGGAATGTCACTTGGCCATGGTACATAATTATTCCAGTGTGCTGTTGAATTCTCTGTGTTAGTTGTCAGCTGAGGATTTTTGTACCAATATTCATAGGGGATATTGCTTAGTGTGTAGTTTTCTTTGCTGGTAACGACTTTACCTGGTTTTAGTGTCAGGATAATGCTGACCTCATGAAATAGGAAGGATTTCTTCATTTGTGGGGAAGAATTGGAGAAGGACTGGTGTTAACTTTTCTTCAAATATCTGGTAGAATTCACCAGTGAAACTATGTGGACTATGATGGGAAGTTTATTTCCTTTCTTTGTGAAGAGCTAGAGATTAGAACCCAGAGACTAGCACATACCAGGCAAGTGCTGCACCAGTGCGCTATATCCCCAGCCCTTCATTGAGAGGTTTTTAATTACTGCTTCAATCTCTTTACTCATTACAGGTCTGTTACAATGTTCTGATTCTCCACCACTCCATCTTGGTAGTTTTGCATTTCTGGGAATCGGTTGATTGCATCTAAGTTATCTAATTTGTTAAATAACCAATGACCTTATCCACATGTTCCTGTTAATCTTTTATAATCTTTTTTATTTCTGTAAAATGTTATGTGTTTCTTTAAATTTTGTAGTAACTTCCTCAGCTTCATTTTTGATTTTAATAACTTGAGTCTTCTCTCTTTTTTTACTAGACTATCTAGCTAAAAGTTTGTCAGCTTTGTAGGTGTCTTTTAAAGAACCAATGTTTGGTTTTGTTGATTTTTCCCTATTGGTTTTCTGTTCTCTATTTATCTCTGCTGTGATTTCTTTTTCTTTTCTTTTCTTTTTTCTTCTTTTCTTTTCTTTATTCTTTCTGCTAGCTTTGCATTTATTTGGTTCTTCCTTTTCCAGTTCCTTAAAGTGTAAATTTGGGTTGCTGATTTGGGACCTTTCTTTTTAATATAAGCATCTGCAGCTTCCTAATATCAGCAGTTGATGCTGTACTGGCACACACACAGCTTTCCCTGCTCCCTGTCTGCCTGGTTACATTGTCTGTTCATTTTCATTTCTCTCAAGTTATCCTCTGATGTCCTTATGATTTTGTCTTTGCCTTATAGTTTGCTTAACAGTGTGTTGCTTGTGGGTTGGGGGTGGTGCTTAGTGGTAGAATGCTTGCCTCCCAGGTCCAATCCCCAGCCCAGCAGTCAATCAATCAATCAATCAATCAATCAATCAATCCATGTGTTTTAAAATTTCCCCATTTGCGATTTTCCCAGCCTTCCTCCTGCTGTTATTTTCTAGTTTCATTTCACTGAGCTCAGAAGAGATGCTATGTTAAGGTTTCAGTCTTTTAAACTTATTAAGATTTGTTTTGTGGCTTGACATGTTGTCTATTGTGGAGTGTTCCATGTGTGCACATTAGGAAAACGTGTATTCTGTTGTTGTGTGAGCTGTTCTGTATGTCTTCGATACATTCAGTTGTTGTTGAGGTCTTCTATTTCCTTACTGATCTTCTGTTCAGTGTATCCATTATTAAAAATGACATATTGGAATCTCCAAATACTATTGCTAAGTTATTTATTTTAATAATGAATTCTGTCAATGTTTGCTTCACACATTTTGGATCTCTGATGCTCAATGCATATGCTGAAGCTGATATATCTTTGTATTAGTTTGTTTCTTGTTTCTAAAACAGAATACCTAAGGCTGGGTACTTTATAAAGAAAGGAGGTGATGGCCAGATAAAGTGGTATACACCTGCAATCTCAGGTAGGGAGATTGAGGCTGAGACAGGAGGATTGTAGGAGGACTGGGAGGCTGAGACAGGAGGATTGTAAATTTGTACCTAGCCTGGGCAAGATACTAAGATTTTCTCAAAATAAAAAGTAAAAAGGGTCGGGAATATAGCTCAGTGGTAGAGTGCCACTGGGGTCAATCTCCAGTACTGAAGGAAGGAAGGAAGGAAGGAAGGAAGGAAGGAAGGAAGGAAGGAAGGAAGGAAGGAAAAAAGGAAAGAAAGAAGGAAGGAAGGAAAAAGGAAAAAAAGAAGGAAAGAAGGGAAAAAGGAAGAAAGTTTATCTTAATTTTGGAGGTTCAAGAGCATGGCACCAGCACCTGCTTGGCTTTGGTGAATGCTTCTTGGGCAGTGGCAGTGTCACATGGTAAATGACAGTTGCAAAAGCAAGAGCTCACACTGTCAGACAGGAAGCCAGCGAGCAGGGACAAGCCAGTCTCATTCTTTTACAACAACCCTCTTTTGAGAGCCAGCCAGGGTCCCATGAGAACTACAGCAGTTCCTTCCAAGGGTGGAACCTGGCTGAAGGTCCCACCACCTGCCAATCCCACACTGCCTCGTGTGGGATTGAGCTCCCACCACAGGACCCTTGGACACACGCTCAGACCACATTCAAACCATAGCGATGTGATCGGCAGACTGAGGATCCTTTCACTGATGTACACACTCTCTCTCTCTCTGTCTCTTAAACAGATCTTGATCTAAAATCTGTTTTGTCTGTTGTTAGTATAGTCACCCCTGCTTTCTTGGTTACCACATGGGTCATCCTTTTTCTTTCAATCTAGATATGTCTGCAGATCAAAAGTAGTCTATTGTAGGTAGCATATAGTTGGATCTTTCTTTAGTTTTGTCTTATTCTTTGAGACAGGTTCTTGCTATGTAGTTCAGGCTGACACTGAACTCATGCTGACCCTCCTATCTCAGCCTTCTGATACTGGGATTATAGGCATGCGCTGCCACGTCCAGCTAAATCAAGTGTTTTTTTTAAATCCAACCTGCCAATCTGGAACTTTTTTTTTTCTGGTATCTTTTGCCTGGGGAAACTGACCGATTTAAATGTAAAGAAATTACTAACAGGCAGTGATCTATTTTGCCATTTTGTTGTTAGATATTTGTATGTTTTTAGCTTCTCTGGCCTTCCTTTCTTATATTTCTACCTTTCTTTGTGTTTAGTTGATTTTTTTGTGGTGAAATATTTGATTCAATTCGCATTCCCTTTAGCATACATTTTACAGATATATTTTGCCACTGCCTTTGGGTTGCAATAACATGCTAAAGTTATAGCAATCCAATCTGAATTGATGCCAACTTAACTTAAACTGTACACTAAAACTATTCCTAGACAAGTCTGTCCCTCCATTGCATATTATTTATATCACAATTAACATCTTCATGTGCTGTATACCCGGGAACATAGAGTTATGAATATTTTCATTCATTGTCTTTAAATCCTGTATTTAAAAAGTGGAGTCACAAACCAAAATGATAGTAGTTGTTCTGGCTTAGATCTAGAACGTCCCCCAAAGTCTCCTGTGTTCAGAGGTGGGGCTTTTGAACGGTGATTGGATCCTGGAGGCGCTGTCCTCATGAATGAATTCATCCATTGATGAGTTCCCATGCTATGAGGTGGGGCTCCTTCTCTCTGTTTCCTTGGCTGCCATAGGGTAAGCACCTCTCCTCTACCAGGTCCTTCCACTGTGTCATTCCTGCTTTGGAACCAGATGACTGTGGACCGAACCCACTGAGACTGTGAGCTAAAATGAGCCTCTCTGACTTTAAGTTGTGGGTGTCGGGTATTTTGTTCCAGCAACAGGAAAGTAACCAATACACTAGCATTTACATTGCCTATGCACTTACCACTCATGGAGATCTTTATATATTTCTTACTAAGTAACTGCTAATCATCTTTTCACTTCAACTCAATGGACTTCCTTTAGCATTTTCTGCAGAGCAGCTCTAGTGGTAATAAATTCCTTCATCTTTTGTTTACCTGAGAATGTCTTAATTTTCCCCTCATTTTTGGAGGATAGCCTTGCTGGATATAGAATTCTTGGCTGGTAGAGTTTTTTTTTTTTCTTTCTCCTCTTCCTTTTATCGCTTTAAATAAATCATCCCAATTCCAACTGGCTTCCAAGATTTCTGCTGAGAAATTGGCTGCCAATTTTATTGAGAATCTTGCCGTTTTCAAGATTCTCTCTTTGACTTCTGTTTTCAACAATTTGAATATGTGTCTCAATGTAGATCTCTCTGAATGTATCCTACCTGGAGACGTTTGAGAGCCTTGGAGTTTTAGATTTGTGTCTTCTTTCAGTTTTGGGAGTAATGTCTCTGCTCTTTTCTCTGGTTTTTCTCCTTGGACTCCGTTGGGCACATATTGGTCTGCTTGGTAATGTCTCACAAGTCCCTTAGCTCTGTCTGCAGCTCCTCAGTCTCTTTTTCCTTCTGTCTCTAAGGCTCAACACCTTCAATAAACATACCTTCATGTTCACTATTTCTTTCTTCTCCCTTGCAGATCAAATTTCGAATCCCTCTACTGAAGTTATCACTGTTATTGTATTTTTCAGCTCCAGAATTTCTATTTGGTTCCTATTTATACTTTCTATGTCTTTTTTTGTTTGTTTGTTTGTTTGTTTGTTTTGTTTTTGTTTTTCTTCTGGTACCAGGAATTGAACTCATGACCTTGTGCTGGCCAGGCAGGCGCTGTGCTGCTGAGCTAAATCCCCAGCCCCTACTTTCCATGTCTTTAGTGATACTCTAATTTTGTTTATATATTACTTGCTTGATTTCTCTGTGTGTGTGTGTTTTCCTTTAGGTTTTTGGACATCCTCAAAATGGTTGTGTTAACTCTTTGTTAAGTCTAATGTCTGGCCTTCCATATGGATATTTTCTGTCAATTTCTTTTTTCCTTTGAATGGGCTGTATTTTCCTATTTTTCTGTATTCCTTGTGATTTCCTTGCTTCTGTGGCTCAAAAGGGAGCATTTTGGCGAGAACACCGCCCCGTCTCCTTGCTTGCTGACTGGGTGTGTATTAGAGTAGCACTTTACCACTTGCTTTACTGAGTAGCTAGGCTGGGCTGAGCCCAGGGTCACCTTCCTCCCAGGAAGCAGAAGTTTTGTGCCCCTTCAGAGCACAGCCTTACATGGACAGCAGGTGGCTGGCCCCATTCCCCGGTGCTTTTGAATATCTTACTTTCCCGAAGGCTCTCAACCCTCACCACTCCTCTGATGGGACATCTCAATCTGTGGTCTGTATCCCAGGCATTGGGGAGGGGGTCTACAGTCTCTGATGCTTTCCAGAGTAGCACCTGCCTCCTTTCTCACATATATCAGAGGTAGGCAAAGCAGAGACCAGTCCTTCCAGCAATGCCCAAACAGGCGAAAATGCTGCAGACAAGCCTTGCTCTCTCCCCTCCAGTCTGAGAGAAGGAACGAGGACCTGAGCTACCACCTCCTGCAGACCAAGAAGTTTTCCACGCTGGGAGGTGGTGGACAGGGAGAAAGAGAATGAAACTTCCCACCCTTTTTAAAGAGGCTTTCCCCCCTCAGTACTGGGGATTGAACCTAGAACCCAGGGGGCTCTACCACTGAGCTTCACTCCCAGCCTTTTTATTTTGAGGCAAGGTCTCACTAAATTGCCCAGGATGGCCTCAAATTTGTGATCCTCCTGTCTCAGCCTCCTGAGTAGGTGGGATTACAGCTGTGCACGACCATACCTAGCAAGGAGGCTTTTCTTGAATAGGCATTCATTAGCTTGCTCCAAACCTCCAACTGCTTTACAGACCTCCTATAAAGTTCAGTGTGTGTGTGTGTGTGTGTGTGTGCACGTGTGCATTTCCATGGGGGAACAAGCACTTGGAGCTTTCCAGTCCTACATTGTGCTGACGTCACCAGGATTAATTGTTTTTTAAATAAAAAAAACAGCTTTGTTGAGATAGGCTTCAGGTTCACCAGTGTTAAAGTGTACCATTTGGCTACGTGTGGTGGCATATGCCTGTAATCCCAGCACTCTGGGAGACTGAGGCAGGGGGATCACAAGTCCAAGCCCAGCCCAGGCAACATTGCAATTTGGGGAGACCCTGCTTCAAAATAAAAAACACAAGAAGGGCTGGAGATGTAGCTCTGTGCAAAGGCCCTGGGTTTAACCCCCTCTACTGCCCTAAAAGTATAGAATACAATGGATTTTAGATGATGAGCAACTATCACACAATTTTTGTACATTTTCATCACCTCTGAAAGAAGCCCATGTCTTTGGCTGCTATTTCCACTCCTGTCACTCACCTCCTACCCTGACCTGCAGCCTTAGCCACCACTCGTCTCTGACCCCTTATATTTGTCTATGCTGGACGTTCCATGTAAGTGGGATTATCAATCTGTCATCTTTTGCGACCAGCCTCTCTCACTTAGCACAATTCCTGTCCTTCTCCTTCCCGTGCCCCGGGCTCTGAAGCGGGCACAGGACATGGTGAAGAGAGGGGCACACAGACTCTAGACTGGCCGGCCCAAAACTGGAGTTGCAGCCACTGGCTGAGAGGAGAGGAGAGGCGGAAGGAAGCGAAGCTGTCAGCCAGTGACGGTGATGCGCAGTTTCGCGGGACCCGCGCAGCAGATGGAGGGACAGTAGTCAGGACAGAAGAAGAGGCAAGGGATGCGGTTGGAGAACCAGATAGCAGAATGAGCTGAGAGACGGGGTGCAGGGGGAGTCACAGGAGAGCAGGAGAGAGGAGAGATGATGGTGACCAGAGCCCTAGGCTGTTCCACGTTAGGATTTTAGGGGCAGAGGAGTCTGTAAGGATAGTGGTGTCTAAGAAAGTGGACAGGGGAAGGACACTAAGCTCAGGGAGAGGTGCTGCAAGAGCTGGAGGCTGAAAATAACCCAGGCTGTCGGGGCTGGGAGAGGGAGGAACAGGCGTAACTGCTGATGAGTGCAGGACTTCTTCGGGTTGATGAAAGGCTCTGTAAATTGATTTTGGTTTTCATTTTTTGGTTTTTTGGGGAACAAGGTCTCACTGTGTAGTTCAGGCCTCCTTGAGCTCACTGTGTAGCTCAGACTGAGCTCAGACTTGGCACGATCCTCCTGCCTCAGCCTTCTGAGTGCTGGGATGACAGGTGTGTGTATCACCACACCCAGCTGAAAATAATTGCATAGTTAGACAGTGATGATGGTTGTACAACTAACTCTGTGAATGTGCTGACACTCTGAGTTGTGCCTGTGAAGAGTGAATTATGGGGTGAGAATTTTATCTCACTTTTGTTAGGAATGAAAGGAAATCAACCAGGGGAAACTAGTCAGTACAGTTCAGGGATTCCAGAGGGCATAGGGAAAGGCATGGGAGGAACAGACAGTGTGCACCTGAGGCTGGACAGAGAAGGAGGGGAGGCCAGGCAGGCGCAGGGTAGGAGGACAGATGCAGGAGGGCTGGAGAGGAAGAGACGGGCTTGAGTCCCCAGTGGCTGGAGGGGCCAGGGCTTCTCAGGAAGTCAACTGGCATGGCCTGCGTAGTGGGGTCTGGAGGTGGCCCCGGCTTAGGTGACTGAAGGAGGGGGCAGGGCAGACACTGAAGGATCCAGCCATGGGAGCCTCTGCAGTGAGACAATTGAGCACAAGAATCTCAGCTGTGGGAGAGGAGAGTTGTCAGATCCCAGGCTAGAACGTGGCTCCCAGAACTTGGATCTCAAGCGGGAAGCCATGTCCTATGCATCCCCAAGAGAAAGATCAGGTTTGAAAAAGCCAAGAATCACTGCTTTCTGCCAGATGCCTCAGTAGGGAAACAAGCCAGGCAAGGTTAGATAAATAAGCAAAAGAGATCCAGGGCTGGGGGCCAATGAGAGTGTGAGCTTCATATTGATGTTTATGGAGAGCTGTGAGCTGTTAAGTGAAAATAAGGACTGTCAGAAGGAAACAGCAAGTGGGTCGTGCATTCCAATGTGTTTTCTTAAACATCTGTATATCCCAGGTAGGGAGCATGGAGTGTGGGACGCATGCTCCATGCTGTTCCCAGAACTCACAGGCTGGGATATGTGTTGGGGTATGGGTGGGGCAGCTACCACTAAACAAATAACTGCAACATAATCCATTACAAACATGAAAGAATAATAAGGAGAGGTGTCAAGTGACCTGCTTGTGTCTAGCAGGAATCTGATCAAGTGTCAAGGCAAGTTTCTGAGAGGAAATATCACTCTAGCTACCCAGCAGAGTAGGGTGACAGTGGAGCAGGACCTACCACGGCCCTGATGCAAGGCTGGCAGGCACAACTAGAGTGGCCGGAAGAGCAGGGCAAGGTAGGCGATGTGGAGGATTCTGGGGCTTATGCCAAGAACAAAGTGGTCCAAGGGGGAAGAAAAGAGGGTAGCAGCAGAGGGCAGTGGAGCAGAGAGCTTAAGAACATGGACCTGGAGCCAGACTGCCTGGATTCCAATCCCAGGTCTGCCACTTGCTAATTGTGCGAATGAGGTGAGGTCAGCTAACCTCTCTCTGCCTCAGTCTCTCCTTTGTAACATGGGGTGGTAATGTACAGTACTTGCTTTATAGTGTTGGCATGAGGACTGAGTGGTCAAAGTGCCTGGCACATAGATGACAACGAATCACTGGGGTGAGTGGGCTTGACAGCGGTGACCCCGCACTATGGATTCTTCCCTAATCGGTCTAAGAGCTGTCAGCTCCCAGGAAAGTTCTGGTTTCTCCAATGGCTGCCATTTTGAAGACAAGAGTCTCTTGGCCTTGGGCGACCATTTTGGTAGCATTATTCTCTGGTCACGGCTGTCTTGTGACCTTTGTGATGACAGGGAAGGTGCTCAACCCATATCCCCAGACTCAGCATGGGATCTGAATGAATGAATGAGTGAATGGATGGATAGACAGATGTGTTACCAGATGAAGGTCCCATGGGGCCTCCTTCCAGGTCCTTGGTGTCCCAAACAAAGAAATGAACAAGACACACAGAAAAGGCAACAAGGGTGCACATTTACTGAAGGTGGGAAAGAGGTATGCTCTACAGGACAAGAGCAGGCTGATAAACAGGCTCACAATGGCCCTGAGGATAAAGCAACAGGGGTCTTTAGTATCCAGAATACCAGGATTGAACTCCCCTTCACACAAACAAGGCATTAGAACATTTATCCTATAAAAACTCGCTTTTACTGACACCCCATGTAAGCTGTGTTAGTTAATTTTCTCTCATTGCTGAGACAAAATACCCAATGCCCAAAATTAAGGAAGGAAAGGTTTATTTAGCTTACAGTTTGTGGAGGTTTCAGTCCATAATCAGCTGGCTCCAAGGCAGGGTGGCATAGTACAGGGTCAACAGTTCAAGGTGGCAGAAGACAGCAAAAGCAACAAAAGCAAGCAGGGTTGGGGGCAAGTCTCTTTTTCTCCCTTATATTGTAAGCAGGCTACCTCCCCACTAGGGGGGATATAGTACTCATACCATCTCCATGCTCTGCTCTTGCATAGGATGAGGATATTTACAAAACGAGAACTCTGGCTCCCTGCTGAGTCACTTAGTTAAACTTGTAAACTTCTCAAGTTGACACACTGTATCAACCATTACAATCCACCCCTTGTCAACTTGGTAACCAGACACATTTCTTTTAACCCATCTCCAGATACAAAGACATGCTAATTCTTATCATTTCACAACCTGAATATTATAACACAGGTTTAACAATCCTTAAGAACCAGAATTAAGTCTGCAACATTACATTACATTAGCACCATAGCATTCTGCCTCTAGTTCCCTAAAGACACATGCACATCCCTTTATGCAAAAAGCATTTAGTCCACGTCTAAGAGTTGCCAGTCCTAACAGTTTCAGAATTGCTGAAAAGTCTAAGTCCCAATTGTCCTCTGAGATCTAACACAAACTCTTCACTGTGAGCCCCTGTACAAATGAAAAGTTAAACAGTTCCAACATTCAATGACACAAGACAAAGATTTTCATTCCAAAAGTTACAAATGGGAATACAAATGATTGGGACCAAAGCAAGTCCAAAATCCAGCAGGGCAAGTATTCAGCTCTGTAGTTCCATGTGCAGCATCTGAGGCAATCTGTGGCAAATTGTGAGCTCCAGAGGGCTTGGATAGCTCCACGTCTATGACACTTCCAGTGGTAGTAGCTCCCATGGCTTCTCTCTTGGGCTGGCTTTGCTCTATCCTTGCAGGTTTCCTCACACAATCCATGTTCTTGGCTTTTCCAAACTTCTGGGGTCTCCACTGCACCTTTGGCTTCACTCTCACAGTTTCACAAATAGCCCTCTCAGGGGTACACTCTCTGCCCTCCCAGGCCTTCTGAAAGCCGAAGCCTTCTTAACCCCACAACTCTTGCATTCTGCATGTGCCTAAAACAATCACCACAAGATGCTGCCAAGGTCTGCTGCCAGCTGGAGCAGTAGCCAGGCTTTCCTCTCTATTGGTTGCAGGGGTCAAGTGCCTGGATTGCTGGGAACTCTGAATCCAATTCTGTGGAGCTAATTTTCTATGCTGTTGCCATTCTGGAACATGGCGTGGCTGCCACCATTCTGGAACATGATGCTCTGGGGCTTTCTCCTCAAAACAAAGTCTTTCACTTTTTCAATTTTGAGGCTGCAAGAAATGGAGGCTTGATGCTTCTTGTGATGCCCTCAGGCCATTTTTTTTTCTTTTATTCTCCTGTTCCTTCTCAGCAATTGAGATCTCCTCAGCACTATCTTTGTAGTCCACAGCTTTACTGGATTTTTCTTTCTGGCCAAACTCACATTTTAAATCACCCTGCTGGGCCCTTTGCTCTTGATTCTCAACATAGATCTGGCTAAAAACCCCCAACAATATCCTTGCCACTGCCTCAACTTTCAACTGCCTTAAAATTTCTTCTGCCAGATTAATTAGTCCACTGCCTCTAATCTCATTCTCAGGGCAAAGTCTCTAGACATGAGCAAAATGCAGATAAACTTTCTGCCAAGCCATAACCTGCATTGTCTGGACTCCAACAGCCAGTGCAGTCCTTCTTCCCAGCAGAAACCTCCTAAGCCTGGTCTTTACTATCAGCCTTCTGGTCTTCTGAGCTCTGACCAGAATCTCCCATGGAGTATAGCATAAGGTGTTCCGGCTCTACTTTTTCATCCAGCAGCTCCAAACCTTTCCAAACTCTTTCACAAGCCATTCCTAAGGGCTCTAGAACCACACAACCAGTTATAGTCACAGAAATGACCCTACTCTTGGTGCCAAATTCTGCTTTGGGTACTTCTCTCTCTTTGCTGAGACAAAGTACCTGATGTCCAAAATTAAAGGTGAAACAGTTTATTTAGCTCATAGTTTGTGGAGGTTTCAGTCAATAATCATCTGGCTCCAAGGCAGAGTGGCATGCATGACACAGGGGCAACAGTTCAAGACAACAGAAGACAACAAAAGCAACAAGAGGAAAAATGGGGAGAAAGCAAGACCCTTTTTCCTGCCTTATATTGTAAGCAGACTATCACCCTCTAAGGTTGGTGTAACATACCACCTCCATGCCCTCCTCTTGTACAGGATGAGCATGTTTACAAAATGAGGATCCTGGCTCCATGCTGAGTCTCTTAGTTAAACTTCTCAACTTCTCAAATTGACACAATGTATCCACCATTACACTGTCATGTCCAAAAATTCATTTGGCCTCTCCCCAGATGGAAATGAAAGATCAGGAACAGTGTCTTTTGATTGGTTATGTCCATATGTAAATGAAGGGTTGAGAATAGTATCTTCTGATTGGTCCTGCCAACAGTACCAGGTTCAAATGAAGGATTGAAAAATCACCCTTTTCCGATTGGTCCACAGTGCTCAGGAGCCATCAAACTAATTCACTTTGGGTCTTGTGTTCCGTGCATGTCCTCTCTTTTCTGAAGACATCTCACTTGGCTGGGTATGGTGGGACATGCTTATAATCCCAGCACTGGGGAGTCTGAAGCAAGAGGATGGAGGCCAGCCTGGGCTACAAAATGGGTATCCTGAACTGCATAGCGAAACCCTGTCTCAAAAAAACAAAAAAGAAAAAAGAAAACTTCTCACTGGGTGTGTTAGCCATGGGTTTTTACGACCTTTGACACATGGTGACCAGTCCACTTGGTGACTGTCCAGGTTGTCCCAGTCTTTCTCTCCTACCTCAGAGCCACCTGTGCAAAGCAGTACTTGCATTATCCATAAATTCCTGAGCATTACCGTGCGCTGGGCACCTCTGTGTGACACAGTTCATGTCATTCTCCCATTGATCTTGGCAACTACTTACTATTAGACATGTTCTGCCCAGGGAGATCTTGGAAGGAAGTGTGTGTGGGGGCAGGGTAAGGAAAGGGTCCTGGTTATACTTTAGGGAACTGAGTGATTCAGAAATGTATTTAACTTGAAGCCTAATAGGGAAACATTGGGATCCCAGAAGCAGGAAATGAACCAGAAAGCAGGAAACAGTTGCTCTGTAGATCAGAGCACAGATACTTCCTGGTCATGATCTTATCATGCTCAGCAAGGCCCTGGAGTATCCAGGATCATTTTACTTGTTTTGAAGGGGTGCAGGGGTGTAACTCTCCTCTCAGGCCTCCTTCTCCAGAGGCTCTGATTTTGGGAGAGCGCTGAGCTCAGCACTGCTGCCAGGTGCAGCCTGTGGCCGCCAGTGTCCTTGCACCCTCTGTCCCCAGCTGGCCTCCCCAGCTGGCCCCAGGCAAGCATTCCGCCCTCTCCTATGCTGGTTGGTCACTCTGTTCAACCACATCCACCTTCAGACAGCCCAGAGGCTGTGGAGACAAGTGGTCTTGGAGGACCTGGGGGTGTGAGAGGCAGAGGTCTCGCACAAGGCCCAGCCAAAGCTGCCGTCCCCTCCCTGCCCTGTGCCTGGGATCCCCAGCCCCCCAGAGTAGGCCCGAAAGCTGCACTGCCGGCTCCTGTAAGCACACCTTCCCGCAGGCTTCCCTGCTGGCAGCCAGGACAAGAGTGGCAGCAAAGCTCTGCCAGGCCAGGGCTGCAAACCGAGTCCAGCTTGGAACAGGCCCAGGGTCTCCTGAGGGACGCGTGTCGGGTGGCGGATTCGCTGCTGGAGCCCACACAGCTGTCTGCCCTCCTCCCTGCTCCTGCCGGAGCTGCGTCCTGCCAGGTGGCCCCAGGGTGGGGCTGGGCACTGGGCAGGGGCCCCGAAGAAGGTCCTGCTGCTGGAGTGGCTCCTTTGTTCGGTTCCAGGTGCCCACAAACGGGACAATGAGGCTGGTTGCAGCAGCCTTGTGGCTGGGTTTCCTGATGGTGGCCCCGGGAGACAGTGAAGACTCCTGTGTCTATGAGCCGCTGTCCGATGAAGACACCATGATATGCAAGTAAGGTGGCGGCTGGGGGAGGGGTGCTTTGTGGGGCAGGCGGAGGACTTTGAAACAGGCTCTATCCTGCCTTCCCTGGGCTGCAGGGGGCTCCCCCACACCCCAGGCCTTGCCCCTGGGACCCAGAGAGAGCTCCCCATCCCCCAGCCTGCAGCCCACAATGTTCCCTCCCCCTCTGGCAGCAGGCAGAGCCTGCAGCTCAGGCTCCCGTGCCCCGCACAGGCTGCCTGTTAGAAAAGCCACTTTTTCCAGACTCCGGGGTCATTCTCGGGGCTCCCTAAGCCACTTTGTGGCCATACTCTCTGCAGTTTGGTGGCTGAGGAGGGCACAGTCTACTAAGCTCACCTCAGAAATGGGAGGAGAGGGAGAAAGAACTCTCACTTCTTAGCTGGGCATAGTCCAAGCACTCGGGAGGCTGAGACAGGAAGATCACCATGAGTTCCAGGTCAGCCTGGGCTACATAGTGTGTTCAAGTCCAGCCCGAACTGCAGAGTGAGTTCCTGTCTCAAAAAAGAAAAAGAACTTTCACTTTTTACTCTACATTCTTCTGCACATTTGAGTCTTCACAAATATGTAGAATAATTAATAAAAGTCTTCCCTTAAAAATTTATGTAGTTGAATCCTAGAAAAAAACAGTAACACAAATTTTGCTCATATTCATACTTTTTAAAAAATGTGTGTGATATTGAAGATTGGACCCAGGTCTTTACACTGAGCTATATCCCCCAACATTTTTCTTTTTTGTTTTGAGAAAGAGTCTCACTAAGTCACCGAGGCTGGGCTTGAACCTGCAGTCCTCAAAATGAATCATTTTAACTAATTTAACGCTAAAGAGATCTTGGATCTTGGAGAGGGTGGATATTAGAAGGGCAAGCTTTTTAAAAATTGGCACAAAGACTTTTTAATATATCTATTTTAAAGTCTGGCTTATGTTTATGAGTTTCAAAATATGTGCTAGCAGGGTATAAATCAACACAAAAATCAATAGTGTTCCCGTACACCAATAGTTAACTCATTAAGAAGGAAATTAGGAAAATAATACCATTCACAATAATATCAAGAAAAATTAAATACTTAAAAATTAATGTGACCAAGGAAGTAAAGACCTCTACAACAAAACTACAGCACTCTGAAAACGGAGATAAAAGAGGACATCAGAAAATGGAAAATACGGTCAAAATCCTCATACTTCCAAAACTGATATACAGTTTTAATGCAATCCCAGTCAAAATACTTTCAGAATATTCCTCACAGAACTAGAGAGACGAATCCTAAAATTCACATGGAACTAGAAGAGACCCAAAAGAGCAAAAGCAGTTCTGGGTAACAAGAGCAAAGGAGGAGGTACCACAATCCCAGATTTCAAGTTGTATTACAAAGCTACAGCAATAAAAACAGCATGGTGCTGGCACAAAAACAGATGCCTGCATCAGAGGAACTGAAGAGAGGATGAAGAAACAACCCCCAGGGCATTCAGCTACCTGGTCTCTGGCAAAGGGGCCAAGGACACATGCTGGAGGAGAGAGAGCCTTTTATTTATTTATTTATTTTAGTTTTTGGGGTTTTTCTCCAGTACCAGGAACCGAACTCACGACCTTGCGCTTGCCAGGCAGGCGCTTTGCCGTTGAGCTAAATCCCCAGCCCCGAGAGAGCCTTTTAAACAAATGGTGTTGAGAAAAATGGTTTTCTACACATAGATAATTAAACTGACAGCCATAGCTCACCATCTACTAAACTAAAATCATAATGGATCAAAGATCTAACAGAACACTAAATCTGCTGGAAGACAAAACAGGTAAAACTCTTAAAGACACCAGTGTAGGCAAGGACTTCCTGAACAGAACTCCAGCTGCACAAGAAATGACACTAAGGATCCACAAATGGGACCGTATCACATTAAAGAGCTTCTGCACAGCAAAGGAAACAGCCAACGGAGTGAAGGGACAACCTACAGAATGGGCAAAATTTTTTTTACAGCTATAGCTCAGAGGACTAATATCTAGACTATAGAAAGAACTAAAACAAAATCAGATCCCCCAACAAAAGAAGTGGCAACTTAACTGGATAGACATTTCTCAGAGGAAGAAGTAAAAATGGTCAATAAATTCCTGAAAAAATGTTCAGCATCTCTGGCTATTAGGGAAATGAAAGTTAAACAACACTGAGCTTCCATCTCACTCCATAAAGAATGGCTATCATCAAGAAATCAACCTTGATGCTGATCAAATGCTGATGAGGCTGCCGCAGAAAAGGACCCCATTCTACATTGTTGGTGGGAATGTAAACTCATACAGCCGCTGTGGAAAACAGGGTGGAGATTCCTCAGAAAACTAAAAATAGAAGTTCTACTTGACCCAGCTAGTCCTCTTCTAGGTATCTTCCCCAAAGAGTTAAAGGCATCGTTTTACAGTGATACACGCATATCCATGTTTATAGCAACACAACTCATAACAGCTAAACCTTGGAAACAGGCTATATGTCCATTAACAGACGACTGGATAAAGAAAGTGTGGTATTTATACACACTTGAGTCATTTATAGGAAAATGAATACATCTTAAGACCATAATGTTAAGTGAAAAAAATCAGACACACAGGCTTAAATATGGCATGGCTTCTCTAATACAAGAAACCCACACTATACATAATGTAATGAGCAAAACAGAGGAGAGTAGGAAACAGGAAGATAGATCTCTTGCAAAAGGGAAAGGACCAAGAAGAGATGGAGGGAGAAGGAAAGGGAGGAGGGGAAGGGATGAAAAAAGAATTAAGATGTGCTATGTGCACGTACCAGCGCCCCTTGAGGAATGTAATCATAATGTGCTGCAAACATGAGCTACTAAAAGTTAAAGTAAAAAACTATGTGAGTCCAACCTAAGGCCAACCCTGGTGAAGTCACAGGTTACTGACTTTGTCCTGAACCACAGCCACTGTCCCTTTGTTCTGCACCACTTACTTTCCTTCTGAGAAAGGAGATTCCCTGAACACAGGAGCTGCTCAGGCCCCTCTTCCCAGCAGAACATAGATCTAAGTGGCTCACACTGCAGTCCTTGTTACTAGAGGTTCTACCCCTGAGGGATATGTGCGTGTTTAAAATGAGCCTAGGTATGGGCTATGTTGAACTCAAATCCCACCATCGATGGGATTTCAGGATAGTTTAGGAGACGGAGAAGTTCTCCATCCATGGAGGTTATGCTGACTTGCTAAACCTTTTCCTTCTGTAATTAGAATGTTCCTAACAAGCAATGTTCTATTTTAAAGACAGCGACCGTTTTGTTCATGAGTGTGCGTGTGTGTGTGTGTGTGTGTGCGTGCGTGCGCGCAAGCACACGCGTGCGCATTTGTCTGTTTATGTTTTTGAGACAGGGTCTCGCTGCCTCTGTACTGGACATGTGCAGACGTTTTTTTCTTCTCATTATTCCCTAAATTATGCAGCACAACAAATATTTTCCTAGCATTGATGTTGTACTAGGTGTCACAAATGAGCTAGAGACGATTTAAAGGATGCAGAGGGCTGTGTAATTTATATGCAAGAACCACACCAATTCATATGCGGGATTTGCACACTGGGGAGTTCAGTACCAATGGGAGAGGGTCTGGACCCAGTCCCCAACAGATACCCAGAAATGGCTGTACATTCTTCTTGGAAACACTGATGACAGCACCATTTTTTTTTTTAACCTAATCTCTGACCAGTACCTTACTCCTCCCAAACCCTGTCAGGTAGCTCCTGCTAATGATCCCAGTTTATAGGCGAGGAGACTGAGACACAAAGTTGACAAGTGACTCTTGGGTCACACAACTAGTCAACAGCAGGTTGAGAATGTAATCTCACTGACTTCGCATTCCCACTAGCATTAGACTGAAGTCTTATAAACCCGCGAGTGCTAAGCTCTAGCATGGGATGACGGCCTCCCTCTCTCAGTAGGGGCCTTGAAGTTCTCTACCCTGAGCTGGGGAACATCGGCTGCATGTTCATTCCAGACTGCAACAACTACAGACAGAAGATCACCCAGTGGACCAAGCCCATAGTCAAGTTCTCTGGCGCCTTGGACGTGAGTGGGCTGGGCTGGCAGAAGGGGAGCTGGGGGGTCTTGGGAGGTCCGAGTTCCCTTCTCTGGGGGACCTGGGCCAAGTGCAGAACCCTGGCGTTGGGTCTGCCGGTACCAGATGGGTGTGCCTCCCTAGAGTGGCCCAACAGCCTGGGGCCGGTGGAGGACCTGAGCTTGCAGGGTGGAGCCTTGGTAATGGCACTTGCTCGTTGTGGTAGGACATGGGCTCCCCTTGTGCCCCAAATCGTCCAAAATAGATCAAAGTATAGTCATAGCTCCGTACTCTGCTGCTTTGAAACTCAACTTGGTACTTGATACATTTCGATGCAAATATTCATTTGTGCCCACTGCACAAGCTGAAGTTATCAGTGTCGGCCGCCTTGTGACCCACTACCCTTTCCAGCCATGACAGTTTGTTTGGTACTTGTGCTTTGGGCATTCACAGCTCCTCCCCGAACCAGTTAGTGACAGGTACCAGGGTGCCGCTGTCACTATTTCCTTCCCTGGGCAGTGGACAGCTCCATCTTGTTCTGGGATCTTCCTGGGCTTGGAGGTCTGGGAAGCCCTGGAGGTGGGAAGCAGGGCTGCGGCTCCCAGCCACCAGACAGAGTCCTGGGGCCCTGCCTCTGGTCGCCGTCCTTCTTTACGCCTGGGCCAGACTGAGCCCCTAGAGCTCCGTGGTTAAGGCCGACCCCTGCTTTCAGCTGTGTTTCAGCAGGACGTAAAGTGTCGCGGAGGTACAAGGACTATGACGTGACCGGGGCTCAGGTCACAAATGGGTGGAGACAGAAGGGTAGTGGTGGGGACTGGTTTCTGGTCCCTTCCACACAGGGTTCTCCCCGTCTCTCCGTGTCCTGGGGGACCCCTGTGCTCCCCCTGGTCAAGGCAGAGGGCCGGCTGCACAGGCCCGGCCAGGCAGCAGGTAGGAGAAGGGCTCGGCACCTTGTGGGTTACTCGGTCTGTTGGGTCCGTCTT
>NW_004955403.1:46249834-46312067 GCF_000276665.1 Chinchilla lanigera | reverse complement strand
CGGGAACCGAACTCAGGACCTTGCGCTTGCCAGGCAGGCGCTTTTACCACTGAGCTAAATCCCCAGCTTCTGTCTTTCTTTCTCCACATCTTTACTATGAGAGAGCAAATGGATCATGAGATGTCTTGCAGTTTGACCTCTATCGTACAGCTTTGACGCGTTGTCCTGTTTGCAACTGCGACTAGCAAGCACCCTTTTTCCTCTGGGAGTTTGAGAGCAAAAAAAAAGCGCACGTGCACGCACACACGCATGCGCAGAGCCCTCCTCTTCTTCAAGGGGCAGCCACGAGAAGCAGAGAAAAAAAGACTACTGCGACTCCACTGGGAGATCAAGGGTCATAGCGGCAGGGCAGGAGCCCAGGCCCTTAGGGACCAGTGTATGGGCCGCATGGGACAGGCGCTTTCTCTTTTTTAAAAAACAGTGTATTGCTTTTATTTGGGGGCCTGGAGGTGGGAGGAAAACACCCTAGTGAGGGAAGAAATAAAACACTACAAATGCGGAAACAGTTATTGAAACAGTAATACATAAAATGAATAACTGGAATCATTTTCTTAGGAGGGCTTGAATCATGAAAGAAAAACTTTCATCGCAGTTGCGCAACATTCTCCTGAAGGAGAAACTGATTTCAATAATATCAGTAGAGAATATGTTCTAGAAAATGGAGGTAACTGGATGTAAAATTCTGGCAGTTTAATAGAGCAGCCCCAGGTTGTTAGCCCGAGGCCAGCACCTGGTGAGGACGAAAGCCTGGTCTGTGGGGGATTTTGGACGGTACCTGCAGACATATTATGCGGTGCATGAACCAAATTGAATTATTTTCACAAGTGTTGCAAAGCTTCATATAGTAAAAATGTTTTCTACATGTACTTCAATTTTGCAGCAAAGCTGGGAGTGGTGGCACAAATCCAGCACTCAGGAGGCTGAGACAGGAGGATCATTGCAAGTTCGAGACCAGCCTGGGCTATAAAGTGAGCTCAAGGCCAGTCTGAACTGCATAGCGAGACCCTGTCTCAAAAAGACATAAATAAATAAATAAACAAACAAGAAAAACAACAAAATACTCTGTTCTTGCTGCTGCTTCTTAGCAAAACAGGTTTAAAAAATTGTAATCACTGAACATAGCACTCCGGCAATCGAGGCGTTTAAAAATCTCCACTCTTCTGGGGCGAAGAAAGCACAGCGGGACATATAAAACTCTGATTGTCAAACAAGGCGGTCACAAATTTTCCTGGCTTGAAGCCTTCCACAACTGTCCCGATCAGGTCCTCCTAGGAGGTCTGACTGCAGTTTGTTTCAAAGCTAGCCTGAGGAAGCTGTGGTTCTGGAGTGACGTGAATGGTCCCATAAGTCCATCCCATCTCGTTCCATTCACTGAATACCCACAAGGGTCGAACGGCATGGCATCAGCGATAGAACCTGGTATCAGGTCACTAATTCCACTCTCACAAGCCACATCCTTTGCAGTAACGTCATCTTTCATGTGGAACTGGTCCATGACTCCTGGGTCAGGCTCGCTCACCAGAATTTCCAGAGTCTGATCTGGCTGACTGATTACTCTCTGGGATATCCAGAGTATACAAATCCCAACAATTAGAATTCATACGTCCTGTATATCATGCTGCTCCTTCCTGGAAATTCTGGTGTGGGTACCGTTGGTGAGAAGGCTCCATGGAATTCTTACAAGAATTTGAACGCTTTGAATGGAGTCAAACCCACTGTAATCCCTAGCAAGCTTCAAGAGCAGAGCCACTGCTTCAGGAAGAGTGGTATTGCACGTCTCCAAAATGAAGCGTGTCTTGGAGACAAACATGCTACTGTCGCTGAGTACATAAGCTTCCTGCTTGTTAATCTGTGGCTCTTTTTTGACTTCACCATTCATTCACTTTTTCTTGGGGTTTCACTTGCAGAGTGAGGAGACCCAGCCAAATGTTTTTTCATAGTGCTCGTCGCGAGAGTCACCCTTGGGACTCCCTTCCCTGGGCTGCTGTTGTTGCAGATGTCCACTAGATGGCAGTGAAGGTTTTTCTAGCTTCTGGAATCCCCTCCTGGGAAAACTTCAAAACAGCTGGGAGAGTCGGTTTTGACTGGGTTTAGCTGACACAGAGGGGTCTGCAGGACAGGGACACCAAACAGAGAAAAGATACCATGCCAGGTGTGGCAGAGCATTCCTGTAACCCCAGCTACTCAGCAAGCTGAGGAAGGAGGATTGCAAGTTCAAGGCCAGCCTGGGCAAATTAGATCATGTCTCAAAATAAAAAATAAAAAGCGCTGGGGGAAAATAAAGAAGCAGCAGCTGTTGCTCTGTGTCTTCAAATCTCCCGCTGCGTGGAAACGTGAACTCCGGTTCACTGAGAGCCACTTTAGCTGACTGCTGCCCGTGTCAGCGTCTCACTTAATTCTCTTATGAAGTCGGCAAGTATTTGTAAAGGCAAGGGTAGCAAGAGAAAAAAAAGCCAACTCAAATTGGCATAAGCCAAAAAAGGGGGAGAATTTATTGGCTCACAAAACTGAAAGCTCCAGGGATAACTTCAGGCCTGACTGGGTCAAAGTTTTCATGCAGTATGAGCAGATCTGCATATCTATCCTTTTCTGCCTTTCTCTCTGCTGTTTCTCTTTGTAAAAAGATTCCCCCTTGTGGTGGGCAAGTTGGGTTTATGTCTGAGTGGTTTACAACCCCAGTGGAAAAAGATGGGCCCTTTCCAACCACTATAAGTCCCAGGTTTGCCCCGCTGGGATCAATACTCACCCTCAAACTAAACAGCGACCCCGGGCAGCCCTGCTTCGTGTCCAAGGGCTTAGAGCAGCAGAGGATGATTCCCGAAGGAGTGGCGGGGGTCATTTACAGGCAGAAAAGGTCAGGCAGGGAAATGGAGTGAAACCTGGCCAGTACAGAGGGGGAAAGGTCTGCCCAGCTCCAGAGCCCGTGGGTTTGACCAGTGGTCTCCCAGCAAGGGCTGGAAGGGAGAGCTCTGGTGGATCTGGCGCCGCTCGAGGGGACTTGCTGAGGGGCCGCTTTCCCTCGTCAGCACAGAAACCAAGGCAGGAAGGACGCTCAGTGTGAGGGAGGGTGGCACCGGCGCTTCCTGTGAGGGCCCGAGGGACCAGTCACCTGTAGAGGGCGTGGCTGGCCAAGCTGGAGCGGAAGCAGGTGCCTCTGGGAACCAGGCCCCCTAGGCGGGGAGGCACCTGAGCGCTCACTCAGCCAGAGAGGAGCGTGAATGAATCTCCTCTGGGCTCCTGTCCGGTAGGGAAAGGCAGGAGTTGGGGACACTGCCTGGTCTCCGGGGCGATCAAAGCAATGCCATCAGAGCAGCGACCCCAGGCGGGCATCCCCAGGGTGTACCCCAAACAAGTCCCAAGGCTGTCACAGAGGGGTGCAGCAGGCACAGGCCAGCTCCTCAGTGCCCACCTCAGATCTTCGCACCTCCACGCTGTGCAGGCCGCCGCCCCACCTCTGCGACTTGATGGCCTCAAAGTTCTCGATCCAGGAAGTCTTTCCTGACTGCCTCTCTCTGGGCCTGCTTGCTGTCCCTGGCTGATTGAGTCTTGCTGTCCCCTGGCCTGGACTTGGCGTGTTTACTTCCTGCCGTCTTGTACCGCACTGGCTCCGTGGGACCTGTCCCTCTGTGAGCACCGGGAGACAGGAGCGCGGTTCTGTCCCGGGTCACCCACAGCCCCCGCAACATTGCGAACTGTGTTGGCTGGTGGGGTGAGCGGGCGAGTGGGTGAGTGATGGGGTAAACGGCAGGTGCGAGGACACCTCTGGAGTGTAGGCCATGAGCTCCACGAGCCCCACGGTTGCCCTCCACGCTGCAAGGAGTCCCCACGCTTGAGGAAAAGCTGCTGAGACCAGGGGTCCCCAGCAGTGGTTCCCCATGGAGGGGGCTGGATCTGGGGTGGACAGAGAAGCAGGGAGGGAGAGAGAGGAGGTGGGGGGTTCACCGAAGGCAAAGCAGGGCAGGAAATGCGTGGCTAGAGCTGAGCCTGCTGAAGCAAGCAGACCTTTCTCCCCCGGCTCCCTCCGTAACAGCCAGCATCTCTGAATGCATCCTGTCCTCAGGCCAGCCAAGCCTGAAAAGGCCTGAGAAGCATCTCGCTGGGGTTTCATCTTCCCCTGGAGTTCAACCAGCTGGAATCCTTTAAAAGCAGAAGTTGCCTTTAAGTGGTGGAGAATGTGCATCGCATTAGAGGGAAGGGACAAGGCTAGGCTCTGTCCCCCTGCCCCTCAGGCTCCAGAGAGCAGGTGACGCAGCCTCCCCACTGTGGGGCAAGTGCATCGCTCAGCAGCAACAGTGCCTGCGGCTGCCCCTTAGAGACCACTGCCCTGCCCTCATCAGCCCATGGGGGGGGGTCACAAATTTCAGCACCAGTGTCACAGAGGCTGGAGATGCCGAGATCTGCACATGGGACAGAGACCTTGGTGCTCACTGGTGCCCCGCCCTTCTCAGCACACGCAGAGTGGGGTCACAGGGTGCTGCCCTAGCCCTTTTATTATTTTTGATTTCCTTCTTTTTTTTTTTTTCTTGTACCAGGAATCAAACTCAGGACCTTGCTCTTGCCAGGCAGGCACTTGTGCCACTGAGCTATATCCTCAGCTATTTTTGATTTTGAGACAGGATTTCACTAAGTCACTAAATTGTACAGGCTGGGTTTGATTTTGTGATCCTCCTGTCTCAGCCTCCTAAGTGCTGGGATTACAGGTGTGCACCACCACACCTGGTGAAGCAGCATGGACTTTCACGTGCACCAAGTCTGAGGGTGCTGCACACATCCAGAGGCTGCTGTCGGAGGAGCAGGTCTGTCCAACGCCACCAGAGAAGAGACGGCTGGGGGCCTGGATTTGGGTCCTCAGTGCCTGGGCAGGGGGGCATCTACAAGGAAACCTCTCACTTTGGGAGATGAGGCCTTGTCAACAACAGCCAGCCAGAGGCACTGGGTCAGACAGAAAGCAGCTTACTTCTGTCTCCCCAGCAGTCTGGAAGGCTGAGACAGGAGGGTTGCAAGTTTAAAACCAGCCTGGGCAATTTAGTGAGACCCTGTCTCAAAATAAAGAATAAAAAAGAGGCTGGGAATGTGGTTCACTGGATTCAATCCCCAGTGCCACAAAAACAAAGACAAAACAAAAACAAAAACAAAACACTAGTGGTACCTAACCAACAGCAAGCCCTTGGTGACCCGAATGAGGGGACGGGGGAAGGCTGCTCACACTAGAGTTTGCTAAGAGCAGAGACACCCCGGAAAATATTAAAGTGCTCCTGGAAGGAGCCTGTAGGAAGGGGACACCAGAATAGAGCAGAAGGAAAAGATAAAGGCCTGCAGAAATCGGCTTCTAGGAGAAGAACGAGCAGGTTCTGGAGGGTGTCACAAACCTGGCTGCTGGCCAGAGTCTGAGGTGGGAGCCCCAAAGAACCCGCAAAGAGCAGCGGGGGACTGTGGCAAGTGGCCTGGAGGTTCTGGCTGGGTCACCGTGAGGCTGGAGCGAGGGGTCTCCAGCCCTGGCCCTGTGAGTTGCACTCAGCCAGCAGCGCCATCTGCTGGGCGCAGAGGAGTTGCAGGAGGCGTCCTGGATGGCAGGGGGCTGGGCTTTGGGAGGCTCACGCTGCGGAGGGAGGTGGGGTACAGGGGGCAGCCGGGAGGGGTGGCTAAGGCTGAGGCACAGAGGATGGACGCTGAAGGGGAGAACTGAAAAGCAATAGATTTGGCAAATTCCCTGGCACTGTTCTAGCAGGACAGAGGGAGGGAGGCCACACAGCTGCTGGGGTAGAAGGTAGAATCCAGATTGGGCGTCACCAGCGCACCATGTGATGGCTTTTTGAAGAATTCGTGATGCGTAACACCACCCCATGCCCAACACCACCTGAACAAAGCTTGTGTTTTGTTTTTGCGGTAGTGGGGATTAAACCAGGGGCCTTTGCGCTGAGCTACTTCCCCAGCCCCGTTTTAAAATTATTTTTTATTTTGAGAGAGGGTCTGGCTAAAATTGCCCAGGCTCGGCTCAAACTTGCGACCCTCCTGTCTCAGCCCCCCACCCAGAACTCTGGGATTACAGGCGTGTGCCATCCGACTAGGTGATTGGTTTGCAGCTTTTGTCTGGAGGGCAGATGGAGCAGAATAAAGGGGACTCTGAGGCTCTGGGGGGCCTGCGTGAGGGGCTCAGAGTCAGGAGCTGGTGTGTGAGGGGGTGAGGCTGTGAAAGGGAGCAGGCTGGGGGGCGGTGACAGCAGTCAGGTCTAGAAGCCAGGGAAGAAGAGCACCCCAAGCCCTGGTAAGGACCCACCTAGGAGGTGCTGCCCGTGTGTCCCCGGCTCCTTAGCTCAAGTGGCCAACGGTCGGCTAATGTCACTAGCAGTGTCTCCTACCCAGCCCCGGCTAGCTGGCCATCTGTCACCAGCGATGCCTCCGGGCACGGCAGGACCAGGTGAAAGGAAAGTGGGGATTATCAGGTTGCAAAGAAATTTCCTGTGGCGGATTTCACAATCCTCCAGAGCGGGGATCAGCCTGCGATACAGAGGAGGGGCACTGCCCAGGGTCACGCTCGCCCGAGTCCCACAGGACAGCAGGGTGCCCACTGCACTTTCGCCTGCTTCATTCTGCCTTCTCCGAATCCTCCCCAGCAGTGGCCCCTGATGTTCATGGTGGATTCATTCATTTCTCCGTGCATCCATCCATCCATCCATCAATCCATTCATCGGACCAGATCTCGATGGGGCTTTGCTCTCTGCTCCAGGGACAGCAGCACAACAAAGCCCTAAGCTGTACCGCCTGGGTGTTTCATAGTAGTAAGAGCGTTCACTGCTGTGCTTGGTGTCCATTCACCAGGATAACCGAGGGGCAGCTGTACAAGAATCTACTCTGCTCTTAGGTGACTGAGGTCTCACACCAGGGCGGCATCATTAGGAAGCATCTCGGTCTTGACCCTCAGACCCCACCCTCATGATCCCCAAACACTTCTCCACTGATGTGCTCAGTTCTGCCTCAGGGTTTGCAGCGCTTCTGGCAGCACGAGCCCAAGAGCCTTTTACTAAAGCAGTGCTCCCCCGCGTGAAGGGACCCCTGGAGGCCAGGCCAGCCGGCTGCTGCTTGCTGCTCCCCGCTCGCTGCTCCGTAGCCGGCATCTGATGGCTGTTGGCAGAGGCTTGCAGTCAAGGGCTGGGAAGCTGTTCCAGATGTTTTTCAGATCAAACGGTGTTTCTTTGAAAAATCTGTGTGGGCCGCTCTGCTGAGGGGGGCACGTAGACCTGAGAGAAAGAGAGAGAGTTCAATGGGTTCACATCCTGGTTTGAAAAAGCCATTTGGCAATTGTCTGTGTGGGCCTCTTCACATGTCTGGGATCTGTTCACAGCGGTCAGCTGGGTGTCAGCAAAGGCTTCTTGGAGTTTAAAATAGCAGCGCGGCCCTTGATGGAGCGTTCAGAGGGATAAACGCACGCATCTCGGATGCTACAGTGACCTGTTGCCTATCACTGCAGAGAGAAAGTGGTGGTCTAAAGGATTTTGAAAAAGGTTTTGCAGACTTTCAAAAAAGTATTTTGCAACCAGGCATGGTGGCTTATACCTGTGATACAGCACCGGCGAGGCTGAGGAAGAAGGATCAAGTGAATCCGAGGCCAGCCTGGGCTACTTAGTGAGTTCGAGGCCAGCCTGAACTACATAGTAAGACTGTCTGAACACCCTCCCAAAAGTGTTATGTCAGGTATTTATTAAAACTTGCATAATTAGGGGTGAAGGAAGGAGAGAGGAGGTGGAGTTGGGAAACTGTTAGGTGTCCACAGCCCTCTTGGTGGGAGAACGGGGCGCAGCGGGGACTGTTTCTACATCCTGGCTCTGAGGGTGTTTTCCCACACTCAAGAGCACCTTGTGCTGTGTAGAGTCTGCTTTGTGTTTGTCGTGGGTGGACCAAGCAGGTACTAGTGTCTCTGTTTCACCAATGAGGAAATCACAGGGCAAAAGAAATTATTGCTTGTGAGTTGATTTTCTTTTGAGAAAAGGTTTTGCTATGTGTGCATTCCAGGCTGGACTTGAATTCACTAGGTAGTCCAAGCTGGCTTCAAACTTGACCTTTTGTCAATCTTCCTGCCTCAGTCTCCCAAGTGCTGGGATTATGGGTGTGCACCACCACACCTGGGTAGACTTCCATTTTTCTTTTCCTTCTTTCTTTTTGCTTTTCTTTCCTTTGCTTTCCTTTTTTTTTTTTTTTTTTTTTTTTTTTCTTATTTTTTAGTTTACACTAAAAGCAAATAATACGAGTCCTCATATACTTCTGCCCTTAAACATAGACTCCCCCACTACCATCCCCCACCACAGCGGTTTTGTTTGCATGACTGATGAATCTACATCGGTACTATTGTCACCCAGAACTGACGCTGCGGTTCCCTCTGGGTGTTGAACATTCTGTGGGCCTGACAGTGTGTAATGACACATATCCTCCACCATGGTGACATACAGTAGTTCCTCTGTCCTGTAGACCCTGTGTGCCCTGCATTGGCATCCCTCCCTGACCCCATTCCTTGGCAACTGCTGAAGGGTCCACTGTTCCCATGGTCTTGCCTTCTCTTGAATGTCCTATCATTGGGATCATGCAGTGTGTCAGCTTTGCAGATGAATAGAGAGCCTAGTCTGCCACCCGGACTCCTGACTCCTATGCTAGCGGCTTCCTCACTATATAAATAAAGCCTTGGCGACATGGTGCCTCTTTGCCAAGCCAGTGGCCAGCTGTTCTGGGGCTTAGCTTTCCCTTCTGAGAATCACTGTCCCCTTAACTGGGCATTTCTGCCATTACTTGGAGTGGACAGATAGCCACCCACTCCTGCCCCTTGGGTCAACTTCTTGTCTGACTTTCCAGTGTTAATGTAAACTTGTTGAGGGCAGAGATGTGTGCTTGGGAGGCCAGCAAGAAACTGTGGCTTCACTGCGGGGAGGATCATGCCGCCATATGCAGCTAAGTGCAGGGTACCGGGAGTTTGGTCTCTTGGTAATAACAGGGTGAGAGCTGCGACTTCAGCATACTTGGCCGGTCATGACTGTCCTTTCCATTGCACTGCATCTACGCTTTTACGGTCCCTATCTCCCACCAGCCCTGCCAGACAGGCCCAGCAGGTGTTGGTCTCTGTCCATGGTGGGGAATCTGAGGTCCACAGTACCGAATTCGAGTCTCATCACAACCCAGCAGATACTCTTTCGCTCTGACAGACAAAAGCGTTATGCGGAGTGGTGAGTCTGGAGCCTTGGGTCCTCTGGCTTCTAAACTGTGCTTTTTCCCCACCCTACTCCACTCTTGTGCAAATGGTTACGACGTGGTAACGTAGCCTGTTCTCATGTGGCCAGGCTCTATATTAAGCCCTCTGGAACATTATTTATCAGTCTGAAGCCACCTAATGGCAACAGAGTGGGAATCTGAACTCAGGTCTGGGTAGACTCCAAAGCCCCTGCCTAAACTTCCACTGTCCCATTTCCTGCCAGGAAGACGACAAACTGCTAGGTGCCCCAAATGGCCCGAAGTGTCTTCCAAAGGCCACCACCAGGTGCAGGGAGGCAGCACAGGGAAAGAGAGGGTTGTGGGGCTCCTCTCGTTTCCCCGCTCTCTTTATAATGGCCTAATGGTGGCCATGCACTGCCAGGCGATTTAGCAGAGGGAGAAGTGGCGCCCGGAGGTGGGGGTGCAGAAGGTGAACAAACTGGGACTGCCTTTTTTTATTCACTATGGGTTTTGTTGGGACCCTTCACCCAAGGCAGAGTCAGGAGATGCCTAGGGCTTCTGAACTCCCAGCCTGGAATCTCCCCATGTGCCGCCACAGCAGAGGAGGAGAAGTGGACCCTGGGCAAGGCGGAGGTCGCCTTCTGCCTGCTCTTGGGGCTGCAGTTGGAAGCACTGACACCAGAGGGAGCTAGGTGACCGTCATCCTGCCCCAGGGACTCGCGAACCTGCTGCATGGCCAGGCCTCCGAAGCTGGAAGGCAGAGCAGAGGCCCGAGAGATGGTGGAGACCTACCCTGCAGTGAAGACGCAGTGGTGGTGATTTGGATCTGGGGTGCACACCTCTGCAACCTACCCCTGCCTCAGCTCCCCCTTTGCCAGTGAGTTATGGAAATGCCCTCCTGCTATTAAGACGTAAGTGTCCCGGGAGTGAGGTACCCTCCTGGAGCACGCCCCTCCTCAGCAGGATGGACCAGCTAGGCGGAGGAAAAGTAGGGAATAGAGCTGCACTGGCCCTGAAAATACCTCTCACACTCCACGCGAGACTGAAAAGCTTTTGCAAAATGCACCCACAGTCCCCAAGTCAGCCCAACTGTGCCGGACCGGTGCGCTTCCTGAGTCTCCGGCTCAGCACTGACAGCAAGCCCTGCCCGCCGTGGTTCACAGGCACCCGCGAGATGCTCTGGCTTTGCACAGACCGGGAAGGTCGCATCCGTTACTTGGAACTTTGGGACTTCAGCGAGTCATGTCCCTGCTCTGGGTGGCTTTTGCTCACCTTGGAGTGGGTTTTGTATCTATTGCAAGAGTCACAGCCAGCGGACAATCCTCAGGGCTGCTGTTATTTACTTTCAGTGCCATTTCATCCAGGAGGTGACGTCCTCCCCCCACACACAGGTGCTCAGCCACCACCCTCTGGACCTGGTCTCTTTGTTGCCGCTGTGCTTGCTCCTAAAGCCTAGGATATTCTCCATCCAGCACTCGGGGCGAGCCTGTCATCTGCGGGTCGCATCTGGTCCTGCCTCTGCTTGAAATCTTCCAATTCCCCTGATTCCCTAGAGTAAACGCCAAAGTGTTGACAATGGCCTTCCAGTTTGCATGGGATCCAGCCCTGGCCTCCCCTCTGACCTCAACACCTCTGACTTTTCTCCCTGGGTCACTTAGCTTCCTGGCCTCCTTGGTGTATCCCGAGCCGGCATCTTTTGGGGGCTGTGCACCAGCATCTACCTGCGCCTGGATCACTCCTACCCTGCATGGCTCCTGGCCTCACTCCCTTCAAATCCTTAAAGGTCACCTCTCCCAGGGCCTTTCGGATGCCCCAGCTCTGCCAGCCCTGGGCCCCTTGGCTTTCTCAGCTTTTTCCCACTCCTCTTCTGCATCACGTTCTGACCTTCGTGCCTTGTGTTTTTTGCCTATTTGTTTTATCTATTCTCACCCACAGCTAGAACAGAAGCTCCATGAGGTCAGGAATCTTTGCCTGATTCACTCATGGGTTTGTCCCAAGCACTAGAACAGAGTCTGTCACATAGTAGGCACTTAATAAATACTTACTGAATGAAGATTATTATGTGGCGATTTCAAGAGATTGTAGATGCAAAGCCTACATGTTTCTGATGGTGGAATCATTCCGTAACCAGCACAATGGCAGTAGTAGTGATGGTGTTAATGGGCCGATGGATAATCTCAGCCACCCAGGTGACCAGTGCAGCCTTGTGACTTAACATCTGAGGCGAAACAGTGCCTGGTGGACATGGCACCCAAGACAGCGTGCTGTTAGGGGAAGGAGAGATGGAAATGAAGAGGAATAGACCTACAGGCTGGAGACGGGACACTGTAGGTGGTAGATACTCAGCAAACCTGTGGATGAATGAAGGAATCCTCCGCCTTCTTGGTCTTTAGAAAACTGGCCGCTGCATAGACCTAGTGAAAATCTGAGGGCTGGGTTGAAATAGGGCGATGAGGCGGGACAGAGGGGGTGGTGAGCTATGTCTCAGCAGGGAGTCCCTAGGTAACTGCCCTCTGCTCAGGATCATGCCATCCTACTGGGTGCTTTGTTTCTAGGGCCCCTTGGAGGGGTTAAGGAGACGATTCACAATTTGGGGAGCAGAAACCCCAGGTTCCTTCTGTCCCCAGCACATCTTCGTTATGAAAACAGTGTCTTAGGTGACGTGCAACGCCAGCAAAACTCCCTCTCGCAGTTCCTCGTGCACGTGGAGTGACGGTAGTTCCAGGTTTGGAATCCGAGCCCTGGATTTCCACCACGCTCTGCAGGAAGCTGCTTGCCGGCTCTCCATACATCTGGCGCTCCCCGCCCTCCACCACCCCCACCTCAGACGGGGAGCCAAGGCCACGTGAGCTGTGCCTTTCTCAGTGTGCAGTCGTGGAGCAGCTCTTCCCTCCTCCCGTTCATCTCTTCCATTCACTAGCAACATTCCAGGGCCCAGGGGAAAGATGCTTGCAAAGCAGAGACCAGATGGGTGGGCGCAGCAGACAGACCAGGTCTTGTGTCTGCTTGACAGTCATCCCTGACTCAGACTCCTAGGCTCTTGCTTCAGGACCACAGGCGAAGTGAGTGGCCAACCACATCTCTACCTGAACTCCAGGTGGCTTAGAGCTGTGGACATGAACCCAAGCCTTGCACCTGCAGAGTGACTAGAAGAGCAACACTCAGGTCGATATTTATCTCAGAGTAGGGGTGGTCTGCCTCAGCATAAGATCAAAGGGCAGTCTCATAAAGGAAAAGAAGGACAGATGTAAGTTGCAAGATATTTGAAACTTCTGCACTGTAAAAAAAAGCCACAAATGAAACAAAAATCCAACGACAAACTGAGAGAACATATGTGCCACAAGTACACAAAGCATCATTCTCTTTATGCATAAAGAGCTCTCAGAAGTCAATAAGAAAAGGATGAACTCTCATGAGAGAAAGAAATTACAGGATATTCACAGGTGATTATGGAAAGAAGAAAGTTCATTACAAATATGGGTGGGGGGGATTCAATCCTATTTATAATTTCTAAATGTGATTTTAAAAAATGGTGTAGACTTTATGTAAAACCGACCAGATGGCAGTTTGTGCCTTTTTTTTTTTTTTTAAATAAGAGTATATATTACAGGTTATACTACACATTGCTTCAAACTTTCTGGAAGGTGATTTAATAATGTGTATCAAAACCGTTAGCGTGTCCATTGTAGTTGAATAGTAATTTTAGTTCTAGGAATTTATTCTAATAGGATTACTTAATCAGAGACATACAGAAAAATTTATGTAAAAAGATGTTCATTGTAGTGTAATTTAAAATAGCAGGAAAAAAGGAAAACCATCCAAATGTTCAACAATAGACTGGTTAAATAGAACATACTCTATCCATATGAAAAAGTACCATAAAGCCATTAAAAATCATGTTCTCAAAGACTATTTAAGGCTAATAGTGAAGCCTTACAATATATTGTAAGTGAAAGAAACCATATGATAAAACAGTAATTTCACTCTAGTCCTCATTTTCAAAAATTGTATCTTTTTATGCATGCAAAAATAAAAAAGTAGACAAATAGAGAATACATCAAAATGTTAGCATTGGATCACCTTGAGTGGTGGGATTGAGGGTGATTTTTATTTTCTCTTTTACACTTGTCTGTAATTTCCATATGTTCTCCAATAGACATGTATTACTTTAATAATAAGGAAAAATGCTATTTGGGGAAGAAAAAAGTGAACGCTGAGAGGAAAAGGCTTCAGCTCCCCAAATGGTCTGAGTGTTGGTTGCTGTGGAAACTGTAACTTTGAATTGCCCAACTTTTTGTGAATTACTTTCCTGCTCTGCAGGGTGAACACTTGTGCTGGATTCAGTGTTCTCTGCACGTGCCTAGGGCAGTAGAAAGCCAGGGCTCCAGCAGGGGTCCCCAGGAAGCTGCCTGCCATCATCCTGTCTCCTTCTCCCCTTCCAGATGAGGAGGGCCCCAAGGCCTGCAGTGAATGCTGGGGTATAAGCTGGCTTAGGTGCAGACCCTGCTTTTCTGGTTAGGTTCCCCTAACCTCCTGGCAGTATTTGACGGCTTTCATGAGCCAGGCTTCCCCACTCCCAGCCTGGCATCCAAAGATGGGATCCCAGTCGTGGTGTGGGAGAGGTGAGCAGTGGCTTCATTTGTTTAATTGCACCTGTGAACAAAGCTGGAGACTCAGCTGAACCCCAGAGACAGTTCCGGAAGTGGGACATCTAAATCAAAATCCTCCTTCCACCTGTGTGCTCTGTCTGGCTTTCCCTCTGTCACAGGCAGAGCAATGCCCACCTTGAAGGGCAGCCAAAGATGAAGCGCTGGGTCCCAGGTACCACGAGTTGAGAGCGAAGGCGCTCTCCTGTGCCTATTCTCAGAACGCGAATGTCTCGCTGCCATTTGCAAATCCTGCTGGGAGCTCTAGGGTGTGGAGAACTGGTTGATTTATAGATCGAGGCAGCCACAAGTTGGAATTTTAAAAAGCAATGTGTCCTTTGAGCAAGAGCCCGGGTTGGGGGCTTTGCAGGCTGTCGCTTTGTCCCAGGGACCAGATGGAACTTGTTTTTCTGTGCACTCGGGGTTTAACCCTTCATACACTCCCTCCCCTGCGGCCCCATTCAGGAACTGCTGCCTCCAGGGGTGAGGAGTTGGGGGTGAGATAAGAGTGAACACATGCATTTGAGCCTCCATAACATTTCTTGAAAATGCCACATCTTTTCAGTCCTCTGCCTTTGCCAATTATTTTTGTTTTATTTAGCATACACTGGCACGTGCCAGACACTTCTTCAAGCACTTGTAGAAATATTAGCTTGTGTATCGTTCACAATCATTATTATCTTTGTTTTACAGATGAGAAACTGAGGCACAGATGGGTCAGGTTAAGCAACATGCGCGTGATCACACAGCTAGTGAGCCATGAAACCACAATTTAAATGTAGATACCAGCTATCTGGTTATCAGATTTGTGTGTTTAATCACAGCACCATGGCTGGGTTTCAAATAGCAGGTAAATAAATCCTGCTGTTAGCATTTTTGAGCTCCCGGGGGCAGTTCTTCTAGCTTAAACTCTAGGAGCATCAGTGCCATCAGTGTGCGATGGAATCTAAGTCCTAGAGGTTTGTTTCTGAAAGATCACAGGCATCCTTTCAGGCCCCAAAGGCTGCAAATGTCCTATTTAAAAGGTGTTCAAATGCCCTATTTAAAAGGTGTTAGGAGAAAGGCCCAGGGTTTAATGTCATCCCTGCCCTGCCCACACTGTGTGCAAACCCAGCGTTGCCTGGCAGGACTTGGGAGCTTGGAAAACTTCTGTTCTGTGCAGAGTTTCACAGCCAGTGCCCCTTCTGTCCCACAGGGGCTCCGCCTGTTGACAAACTCTCTTGCTTTTTGCTACAGTGGAACCTGCAAGGCCCTTTGGTCCTTTGTGAGATGTTGGAGTCTTAACTCTTCCCAGGCAGAAGGAGCTGGGCACATTTGCAGCAACAGAAGCTGGAGAGGACCCAGGGCTGGTGACAGATCTGTGGCTACAGCCCAGGTGTCTAGGTGTGGGAGAGGCAAAGAAGGCATCAGATCCTAAATGGAGCAACTGGGGTGGTCAGAGCTTCTCAAGGTCACGTGACACAGGGACCGCTCTGTCTGCCTCCTGCGATAAGCTTCCAGGGGCCCTGCGGACCTTGGCGTGGTCTGTTACAGAACTGACCCAGGGCTTGGGGGAAGGAGGTTGATTTGTTTTTAAATTGTGGTAAACAGACTGGTGATGCTACCGTACCGCTCTTGGGGATGAGCTGTTCTTCCTAAGCCCATCGTCCGGAGAGCTGCACCTTGCTCATTTACATACTCGAACTTCTCCTTTTAATCACTTTTTATGGCAGTCATTCTAAAATGGGTAACAGCCTTGCCTTCTTAAACGGAGTCTAAAGAACGTGACTTAGCTTTTGTTAAATGAGTTCATGTCATTGTTAAAAACATCTGTCACAGAATGGCTTGCTTCTGTCTGAGTCGTTCCTTTCTGTGGTAGCAGGGCATGGTGGCTTGGTTTCCAAAGCGTCTGCCCTACATTCCTACTTGGCTAAGGCCACATGCCTTAGGCAGGGCTGGCCAGACCCAGAAGAGGAATCTGCCCCTTGGTATGGTCAGGATTCATCCCCCAAGGGTTCCTGTGCTGGAGACCTGGTGCCCAGAATGGCAGAAGCACTGGGATTTTTAGGAGCTGGGCCTAGGAGGTGCTTAGGACACTGGAGGCCTGCCCGTGGGACGGCCTAATGCTGGCCTCATGGAATGAGAGCAAGTTGTAATAAAAGAGCAAGCCTGAGCCAGCCATGGTAGCACGTGCCTCTAATCCCAGCACTCAAGAGGATCACAAGTTCCAGCCCAGCCTGAACTACTTAGCAAGACCCTGTCTCAAAATTAAAAAGAGGGCTGAGGGTGGAGCTCATTGTAATCGCCCTGGGTTCACTCCCCAGTACTGAGGGGGAAGAAAAAAGAGCAAGCCTGGCCCCTCGGTCCCCCTCTGACTGCCTGTCTTACCAGGTGATCTCTCTCTTCTACACACGGGAACTCCCTTTCCACTTCTCCGCCATGTTGTGACCTAGCTGGGGTGGGGGTGGGGTGCTCACCAGAGACTGAACAGATGATTTTCCTTGTTCTTGGGCTTTTGGCTTCCAACACTACAAGTCCTCAGAAGCACCCAGATTCAGGTATTCTGTGATAGCAACAGAAAATGGACAAGACACCCCTAGTCACTAATCAGGTAGGACAAGAAATTAGGAACCAGAAGTGGCCTCAGTTACGTAGGACAGTGTAGCTAGAGCATGGCTGGGTGGCATTAAATATAGTGTCAGCTACCTGAAGGTGGCTGGATGAGTGGGGGACCTCTCCCTCCCCAGCACTCAGAGACAAAGATGAATGCAACGCACTTCTTACACACTGTGCGTGTAAGGGCACAGGCAGTGCAGTGGGGCAGAGAGAGAGAGAGAGAGAGAGTCAGCCAGCTTCACGGCTGAGTCTCCTGGGCCTCAAGCTGCCTGGCACTGATTATGTGAACAATCAACCCATGACCTGTTACACTGGATCATTAGGGTTCACACCAATCTCTTCATTTGCTTCCTCTTGCTGCCTCTGTATCTTCAGCAAATACGCATACTCGGACCTCTTGATCCCCAGGGCACTGAGAATGAGTGTTGGGTCCAGTCCCAGGACAGGGGCTCAGAAAGGGGAGAATGGATCTTGGGGAAAGGACTTCGGGCTGCCTGAAGTCCAGGGCCCCCACCCAAGTGGAGAGTCTTTCTCCAGAGCCAGGCTTGCAGGGAGAAAATAGCCTGTATTGTATACCTAAGGGAGGCAACCATTTCCCAGTATCGCTCACAGGGATGCTTGCAAGATCAAGAAAATTCATGGGGCTACTTGCCTTTACCCCAAACCACCCAAGACTGCTAAAATTATATTTTAAAATTTATCTTCCTCCTGTCATCTGTCACTTCTTGCTGCTGTCAATGCTGATGAGTGTCCTTATGGTCCTTCTAATTTGTGGCAGGATGGGAAACCTGATAACAGAGAATATCAGAGTTATATCTAAACTCAGAGTAAATATGCTCAGAAAGAGGCTGTGAGTCAAAGGCCCGGGTTTTAGGCTGCGAGCCCTGGGACATATGTAGATGCACCTGTGTGACTGCCGTGGGGCTGGGGATCAGGAAGGAGCACAGGAGGGTGGAGCAGGACCAGTACAGGCTTAGCAAGGCGGGTCTGGGCACAGACCAGTTCTGTAGCTAACAGGCTTGCATACCTTTCTCAGTCACTCAGCCTTAACTCCCTGCCTATAAAAGTGGGTAATAATAGAGCCTTTATGAGGTGCTGAGAAGATTAAAGAGAAAACCTATTCAGAGAAACCAGAGAGAGGCTAGAGCTTTTCCATAGCAGGTGTTCAATTAAACTTCATCTCGCACCTTCCTCCTGATCCCTGGCCCTGCCTGGTGCTCACCTGTTCTGTGGGATGCGTCACTTTATTTTGTAATTTATGTGCACTATTTCACATCCCTAAATTTGTTCCTGCTGGCCCTGTGTTGGGGCAGCAGCTCTCATGACCCTCTATCTGCAGAGGCGAAGACCCTTGCCCCAGGTCACACTGGCAGGCCGTGATAGAGCCTGTGCCAGCAGCCAGGGCCCCCTGGTGATTTCTGGTGTTTACCAGGTAACCACAGGCATTACTAATACCCAGCCCAGAGGGCAGATATGAGTTTGAAATAAGCAAAGCAAGCTACTTGACAATATTTTTATGCATTCCAAAGCCAGAGAGTTAATTAGTGAGAGTCAAATGGCAGAGATCAGTGAGGAGGAAGTCACAAAGTAGTTTCCCTTTGGTGGCTCAGCCTCGTCTCACATCTCTCAGCATAAACAGGGCAGCTTTGCTTTCTTCAGCGCCGCCTGCACCCCAGGTCTGTATCTGCTCCACTGAAACGCACCACATCGGAGGGGTGTGACCGCCCGCAGCTTAAATGTTACCTTTCCCAGAGGACTCTGTGAGAACAGGGTGAACGGTCTTAAAGTCAGTTTATGGATTGATTGATTTGTTGATTTTTTTGAGATAGGGTCTCACTACTTCCTCAGGCCAGCCTCAAATTCAAAATTCTCTTGCCTCAGCCTCCCCAGTGCTGGAATTACAGGTGAGCACCACCACGCCCAGCCGAACAGTCTTACTTTATTTACTTATTTTTATTTTTATTTTTTCCGGTTTTGGGAATCAAAACATGACTATGCACTTGCCAAGCAGGCGCTGTGCCACTGAGCTAAATCCCCAGCCCCTCAGTCTTACTTTTAAAGGAGGAGGAAATGGGCTATATTTTCTTAATTAGTAGAAAAAATAGATTTTACTCAATTTTAAATGTTTTCCCACATGCTCTTCTCAAATCTTTCCTGCATCTCACTGTCTACACTAAGCCTTAGGTTGTTTGGGCATTTGATTTACATACCCACACATAGGAAATATAGACAGAGATACACAGTGGCCCTTCATAGCCACACCTTCCACATCCTTGGATTCAATCAACCTCATGAAAATATGAACACTTTTTAAAAAAAATTTGAATGAAAACTGTTTTTTAAAAATTGAAATGCAAAATAAAATGTTTTAAACATTATTGTTCATAATTCCCTAAGCAACACAATGTAACAATTATTTGCATAGCACTTACATTGTATTAGACATGATAGGTTATCTAGAGATGTTTTAAAGTACAGGGGAGGGTTTATGCAGATTATATGTAAATGCAATGTTGTTTTATATAAGGGACTTGAGCATCTGTGAGTTTTGGTATCCACAGAGTTTCCCAGAATCCCATCCCTGTGGACACCAAGGGACAGCTGTGTTATTCATTTTGCAGTGGCACCTTGGTACTCATCCTTCATTGGTTCCAAGAGGCAGGACGAATACCAAAAAAGATGAATACCAAACAAATTGCTTTGGCTGCAAATGGTGTCAAGTCATGAGATAATCGACATCAACAAATCCTAGCTGGTGTGCCGAACATCACAAACGATGAGGAGTAGAACAAAATTTTTGTGTCAAAATGAGTCAGTTACCAAATGTGACAAGTTTCAAAGCAGTCAAATACCAAGGTATGACTGTATATTTGATCTAGCAATTTATATGTTATCTAAATATATTATATAAAAAACTATCCAAATATATGGTACTATAATTTACATATTACAAATATATGAAACAGAGACTATATATTTACTACATACTAATATAGTGTATATATTATTATATATACGTGTATATATATTTACTATATAGTGTATATATTATTACTATATAATAATATAAGTTAAAAACTAGGGAGCTAAAGGAGATGCTGCTTGTGGAGTTTTAGGCATTATACATATCTGGTTGTGAGATAGTTGAAGCACCTCACTTTCATACCTGTAAAATTCTGCTACATCCATTGTCACCTCCTAACAAATGTGTAATGCTAGTTCTACCAATGGTGAAATGAGGTGTTGGCAGGGTCTGAGGACATGCTGAGCCTCTGCTTGAACAATAAGAGAGAGATAGACAAAGGACACATGAGCAAAGTGGGAAGGGAAATGGGTATCCAGTACCAGAAAAAACTTCCTGAACACAGCATCAAGAAAGTGAGTGCAAGGGCAAGATAGCCACCGGGATGGAGGTGGGGTGGAAGGAAACTGGGAATTTGGATGATAAGGGGAGATCAGAGAAGACTCCAGTTAGCCCAGTTATTGATCTCAGCAAACAGGATAGAGCCCTAATGATAACCCTACCAAACACTGCAACTTACAGTTACATCAGCCTTTGAGGTGAGAATTGGGGACTAGCAGGGACAAAACTCACCAATTCCTGATTACCAATGGATGTTAGCCCTACCCATACATTTCCTGGCTTCGTACCTTCACCATAATCCCACCTAGGCCTAGAACAATTGTTTCCTGAGCTCTACTCCCTATCTCTTCTCCCACATTAGCACATCTTCTTTCTCTGAGTTCCCACATCACCATATATTCTAATGGCACTTCTCTTACTCTGTGCCAGGAGGAGATGCTTTAGAAATATGTCTGATCTCTCCAACTACATTACCAGCAACTTTCAGATAACTATCTTATGCCATACATCAGATCTGCTTCAGGGAACAGGAGGCAACAGGGGGCAGTCACTGGGAGCTCTGGCTGATGGGCTTGCAAGCAGAAATCTACCCATGGGAAGCAGGGCCAGGCCACCTAGGCTGATCTCAGATATAGGTCTCATCCCCTGGAAAGTAATCTGTCAAAAATGACAGGACCTTCATCAAGCCTGCAAAATTAGACAAGTCACTGAGATAGGAACCTAAGGTTTCAGCAAATTAAATATAACAGAACAAAGAATCAGTGAACTTGAAGACAGAACAATGGAAATTGTCTAAACAAGCATAAAGAAAGAAAAGAACTATATGTGAGTGTTGGGGGACAGAAGAGAGCACCCAAGGATTGTGAGACAACACAAAATGGTCTAACATATGTATAATTGGAGCACCATTTGGACAAGAGAGTGAACACAGAGAAGAAATCTCTGAAGAAATAAGGGCCTAGAACTTTTCCACAGAGCAGAAGAAATCTTTGGCTAAGAACTTTTCAAAAGTAATGAATAGCAACAAATCACAGATTCAAGAACCTCGAAGAATCTTAATCACAATTTGTTTAAAAACCACCAAGACTCATAGGAAAACTGCTGAAAACTAAAGATAAACTCTGAAGACAACCAAAGAAAAAGGAATGCATGTTGGTATTTCCTTCACCAAAGCCTTTCTAAATGCTCATGAAGGGAATACATTCCTGTAGGACAGAGTTAGGGCATTCATGAGGGGACCACATGTGTAAACCTACTCCAACATTTCTGCAGCTTTGTAGGTATTTTGATTCCTTCCTTATATTACATTGAGTAATATTTCACCTTCTATCACCTCAGTTTAATTTGGTGTATGATGTATTGAGTTCAGCTGGTAGGTAGTCCACCTAGACAACAGAATCACACCCTTATGATCCAACAAATTCTTTGGATCTAGAATTCATCTTGATCAGTATGGCCCAATCAAAAATTACCTTCTTTCCTCTCTGATCTAGCACCTTACCATATGTTTCTCAGATTTCTGCCAATAAATATAATAAAACACCTGGTAGCTATTGAGGTGTGGAGGTCTAGAGTTTCAGAATCAGATTTTGTACACATGTACCTAAGGACATGCTAAAACCTGACTTTAGAATATGTTGGGAGTTGTGAGGTATCTAAGTGTGGGATCAGAGCAAACAGGGATTCTCTTGCAAGGCAGGATCATGGGATCAGGGGCAGCTTCTGCAGGAAAGGGAGGCTTAGTGGGGTTCAGTCACAAGGCTGTGAACTTAATTTAGGTTGTAATTCATCAACCTGCAGGATCAGATTCCATTTCTGATTTCATCTTGACCTTAAAGCTGCATAGCCTGGGAGATTCTTTTAGGACAGTCCTAAGTACGGTATTTCTTGTTTTTCTGATTGTATCTTGAGCCAAGAATTTAAACCTTGAGACTGAAATTTTTTATTTAATCTTTCTATTTTAATCAGAAGCTTAGTCTACCATGTTTGTGTTCATCATTCCAATATGATCATCTATTCTGCAACTATGCCAGTCAAATTCCAATGCCATGTCATTCTAGGCAACCACATTTGATAGTTGAGAAACATTTTTTTTTTTTTTTTTTTTACTGCATTAGCAAATAGTAACCTGGTCTCACATCTTTTCCCACTGGTTTTAAGAAATTTGATTATGTGTTTAATGCTGTTTTCTCATGCTTCTTTTGCTGACATTTCTTATGTTGAGCCTTTTGGATCTGTGAATTTGTAGGTTTTATTTTTAATAAATCACATTTGGAATTCTTTCAGCATTATTTCTTCTAATATATTTTCTGCCCTCTTCCTTCAGGGACTCCAATTATATGTATGTTTGCCTACTGGAAGATGTCCCACAGCTCACTGATATATATTCTGGATTTTTCCAGTCTTTTTCTTTGTGTTTCATTTTGGATGGTTTCCCTTTCTATATCTTCCAGTTTACTAATATTTAATTCTGTGCAGTTTTTCTATTTAATCCCATCCAGTATGTTTTTGATCATAGACATTGAAACTTGTACATTTTCTAGCTATGTGAGGGTCTTCTAAAAAGTATATTTCCATGTCTCTGGGAATATTTAAGCATTTCTCTACCTCCTTGAAAATATATAATATAGTTATAATGACTGTTTGAAGACACTGTGTATTACTTCTGTTGTTTGGGTCATTTCTGAGTCTGTTTCTATTGATTGATTTTTGTCTTCATTATGGTTTCTGTTTCCTTCCTTTTTTTCATGCCTAGTGATTTTTTTTAGGAGCCAGGCATTGTGTAACTTTACTTAATTAGATGTGAAATATTACTATCTTCTTATAAATATTGTTGAGCTTTGTTCTGACATGTTGTTAAGCTTCTTAATAATAGTTTGATCATTTTGGGGCTGACTTTAAAGATTTAACAAGTGGGATCAGAACAGCCATGGAGCTGGTTTTGCCCCACTGCTGAGTGCTCTCCCTGCTGCTCCATGAATTGCAAGGTTTTCTCTTCCTGTGGCTGGTGGGAAACTGTTCTCCAATATGCACAGCTCTACAGATTTTTTCCTCTGTTTGTTTTGGGGAGTTCTTTCCCTGGACTCAGTTCCCTTACATGCAAGTGCTGATCAGTACTCAGGTGAAAACTCAAGAGGACCTTCTGCAATTTTCAGTTTTTTCTCTGCGGGGCACCTTGATTTCCTTGGATTTCCAGCTCTCATCTTCCCAACTCAGAGTAACAATTAGGCTCTCTGAATCCTCTTCCCTGCCCTGCAACCTAGAAGCTCTATCTAGGTGGTGAACCAGGATTAATTGTACAATTCACCTTATTCATTTCCCCTCTCTCACTGATCACTGTTCTGTACTGCTGGAAGTTCAGATTCTTAAAAAGATGATTTCACACATTTTGTTCAGTTTTCCCATTATCTGGGGAGGTAGGGTAAACCAGATTCCTGATACTCCATCTTGGCTGGATCCAAAAGACTTTCAAACCTAGCCAGACAAATAACCAACCCCAAACAGGAGGATCTGCCACCTGCAACCTCTTCTGGTTCCAAACACTGCGTCAGTCGGTGTTTACTCGCAGACAGCTGAAACCACACTCTAGCTATTTTAAGCAGAAAGTAGTTAATGTAGGAAATTGTGTGCTTACAATGTTGTGAGATAGGCTGAGAAGAAGCCGCTAGGTCAGGCCTCCACGAAGGACTCCCCAGGAATGCAATGACCAAATGGCCGAGCAAAGGACCAGCTCTTTCCACCTCAGAGAAGAAGCTGGGGAGTCAGGAGGTCAACGCTGATTTCTGAAGCACTCGAGAGTCTCTCCAGTCTAGGGATCAGGAAGCCACCACCACCTCTGTCTTAGGGGCCTCTCCACTTCCACAGAGTCAGAGACCAGACACGAGAACACAGAGGCTGGATGTCTCTGCTGCCAAATCTCTCTCCCCACACCCATGAGCAACAGCATGAAATTCAATTGTCCAGCCCCGGAAGTAGAAGACAACTTCTGCCTCACTCAGCAGCAAGAGTATCTCCCTGGTGACATCACTTTGCACCCAGTCCCATGGCCCCCAGGACAGAAGCTATCTCCCTGCCATCTCTCGTTGCTCTCAGGGCATTGTGGCTCTTTGCCCCTCCTGTCAAGGGTGGCGAGGTTTGGGTGGTGCTATCCTCACTCCTCCCAAGGAGCACCAGGACTTCCAGGTAACATCTGGTGGTACTCAGAGGCTCACTCATAGACCTCAATATTGCTTGGCTCAACCAAAAATAAATTGGAAAAGAAAATTGAACATTGCATCAATTTGGAGCAAGTTTATAAATTCTGCAGCTAAGCAATACCAATAGAAAATGATAGATCGCCACGGCACAGGGCATCCCAGCAGTGATGTATAGTCACATTAGCTGAAATACCGTATTACATGATTCTGCTTTATTACCAGTGTTGGTGGCAGACAGAAAAACAGATTACACTTGAGTTCAAATCGATAGGAACTTTATTTACTGGCCTTTTAAAAACATATTTCTGCACTTTATAAAAACATACGGTAGATGCTATTGATAGAGCTTGTCTGCTTGTTAAAAAGCAATTTTCCCAGAACGAGGCTTTTAAGCTGTAATTTACGGCATTACTTTTTACCTCCTTTTTGCAGGGTTCTGTTCATCTGGCTGTGCTTTGACGACTTCCTTAGACTTTTCTTGCCTTTAATTTTCTCTCCCACTTACTGTCTCCCTAAACTCTGAACTCCCCAGAGCCTTAGAGCAGAACAGAGAACTGCGTGCGTCTTCTCCCGTGGGGCCCAAGGTCTCTCCCCAGAGTCCACCTTGCTCTCCCAGCCCCTGCCTCTGGGTTCCAGATTTTGCGGGGGCTCTAGTAGGCTCTGATGGTCCAGCCTCTGCATCCTGCTGTTTCTCACCACCATAGACCCTCTTTTCCTCTCTTTGCTGATCCGAGAAGGTGTTTCTCTCTCATGAGTCCTGGTTTCAACAGTTCTGTGTGATAGGAACATTATCCCCATTTTACAGCTGCACAAACTCAGGCTCCATGGTTTGAATGTGTCCCCCATGAGTTCCTGTGCTAGAAGCTCAATCATAAATTCAGATGGAAAGGGGTTTGGAAGTGGGATCTGTGGGAGATGATGAGGGTTTGATGAAATCAGGAGGGTGGGGCCCCTGTGACAATGTTAGAGGCTTTTTAAGAAGAGGAAGAGGCCCCTGCTGGCACACTTGCTTTGTCTGCATGTGCAGTGCCCTCCACCAGGGTTAGGGTACAGTATGAGGCCCTCACCAGATGTTGAACAGATGCCTGCACTATACTCGTGGTATTGCCAGCCTCCAGAACCATGAGCCAAAAAACCTTTGTTCTTTGTAAATTATCCAGTCTCTGGTATTCTGTTAGGCCAATAGCATATGAACTAAAAACAGACCATGAAACGAGGGTGAGCTAAGGGAGGCGATGAATATTCCCAGAGGGGGAGGAAAATGAGGTGACGGAATTCTGAGCCCAGTACATGGTGATGTGGAGAAGAGCCGCTTGGCTCTGCCCCAGGCAGAGGTGGGGATTCAGCAGGCTGGTTCCACCAAAGCCACATGGCAGAGGACTCTGGCTTGCAAAGAGCTAAGATTAGATGAAGACAAGGGAGGCACCGTGGCTCCCAGCAAGGAACAGCATGCAAATAGCACATCAGGAACTTTTCCTCCGTAACGATCTGGGAGAGCCCATGGGACCTTCAGGGACCCAGAGAAGGTACCTGCATGGTTGCCGAATCCCAAGCAAGCTAGGGGCCTGAGCCTAGAGGTGTAGAACCCACGGCCACCGACCTCAGGGTGGGGCAGAGGCTGCATGCAGTGCTGTGCTTCTCCCCATGGAAGGGGCCTAGTCGGCCAGGCACCAGGGGAGCTCGGGTTCCAAAGAAGATGGAGGGGTCACTGCAGGTCACTGCCTCAGAAGGACATGAACAGGAGCTAAGTGGACAGCAGTAGGACTTAGAGATCTGACTCCTTCTTCACTGTTATTAATTTTTTGAATTAGCAAGTGTGAACGTATAAGGAGCTTAGCAAATGTATGTGTAAGGACTTCCTCCCACTCAGCTCTCTATCTCTGAACAACCACCGTTGGGAGTTTGTGTGTGCGTTTGAGTGTAAATGCACATGTGCACATGCCCGCATGCATATTTTCTAGAGGGGTTTCAGAGTGGGGTTTTTTGGTTTTATTTTATTTTGTTTTTTGTTTTGTGACACTGGGGATTGAACACAAGGCAAATTGAGTTACACCCCCAGCACTTATAGTTGCGATCCTCCTGCCTCTGCCTCCTAGAGTGCTGGGATTATTGTTTTTGTTGCTCTTGTGATTGGTTTGTTTATTTGTTTTGTGGCACTGGGAATCAAACTCAAGGGCTCACAGATGCCAGGTAAGTGCTTCACTACTGAGCTACATTCCCAGCCAAATCTTTCTTTTTTTATTTATTTATAAAGTGAGAACAACATAAAACTTCATTTGGTAAATATTATAAAAATATTTCCTCAGCGCACAGCAACTTTGGAGAACTGAAAATATGTACAAGTCACAGGGAGTAAAATAAGTATATAGAAGTCACGATGAGAAGACTGCCCGCCCCTGGACTCACTCTGACTGAAGCAGCACCCCGTGGGAGTCCCCGGCCCTCCCCGAGCCCCCAGCCTCTCCCTCCAGACTCCTGCTGCAGCACAGCTGTTCACTGGGCCTCTGCTGCCCACCTCTGCTCTTCCTGAGAGCCCACTCTGTGCAGTGTGCCCAGGGCCAGGGTCTCAGCCAGGTGGTCCTGTCTCAGATCCCTGTGCCCAGGTCTTACCCTTCCGCGCACTGGGGCTGCAGCCTCACCCCAAAGGGCCTCCAGGTGGCAGGACTCTGCGTGCCTTCCTCGACCGGAGACCCAGGCTTCAAAAGAGTGTGATCTTATCTACACACAATTGAATGCAACCCTTTCATCTCTGAGAGGCAGGCACAGCTGCCAACTGTGTTTCAAGGATGAGCCAGTCCAGATGCAGGGAAGCTAAGAACTCCTGAAGGTTCCCCCGTCACTAAGCAATGGCCAGAGTGACAGGATGCTACTCAGTTGAGGACCAGATTGCAGAAGCAGTGGGTGGCACTGAAACACCTCCCGATGACCAGCCTGGGTGTCGAGGTGTCTTTGGCTTCTGCCAGAAGGGCGCCAGCTGTTCATGCCACAGTGGTGTCTGCTCCTGACCTCTTCTGTCTGCAAAGTGCAGAGGGCGAGCTGAACGCCTTATGGCAAGAAACTCTTACGCATTCCACAGCCCTAGCATTTGGCAGGGACTTCACTGGGAGACGAGTCAGTGTTTGTCTAGTAAAGGTTTCATTGCTGAATAAGTAGCTGATGAGTGAATGAATGGAACTTCCCCCTTAACCTGTAATTTCATGTTTTGCAGTACTGGAGATTAAATTCTGTGCCTTCACATAGAGCTATATCCTCAGCCTCTTTTTTTTTTTTTAGGGGAACAGCTCTTGCTAAGTTGCTAAATTGCCCAGTTTGGGTTCAAACTTGCAATCCACCTGCTTCAGCCTCCCAGTGCACTAGGTTTACCGGCATAGGCCATCATACCTGGCTAGTAATTTCATATCAATGACACCTAAAAACCAGATTGTTTCTTTTTCTTCTTTGGGGCGGGAGGGACCGGGAATTGAACTCAGGACCTTATGCTTGCCAGGCAGGCACTTGTGCCACTGAGCTATATCCCCGGCCCCTAAAGACCAAAGAAGATTGAGCCTACCTCCTAAGAAAGGACGGGTAAACCAACTCGTTAGACATCCAGGACGGTGAAGTAATGAGGATTCTTGGAGTCACCTGCAGCTTGGGACAGAGGCTCATGTGCTCCCTGTGTTTTGTACACTGGCCATGTGCCTATAACACAGGGCTGCCTTCTCTAGGGGACCCCAGGGTGAGGAATATTCATTTGAATGTGTGAGTTTTGAGAGTCCATTCAGAAAATCATTGGCAATCTTTGCCAGAGCAGCTGTAGTAGTGACACTACCAAAGAGGCCAGCGTGTAGGCTGTTCTCCTATGTCTTCTAAACCGGACATCCTCAGAAACTTTCCACTCTGACTCCTGGGTTTATCCAGCCTTTTGACCTGCCTGAGCTGCATGGAGTAAGGAGGAGTTGTTTGGGGTGCATATACGTTGTATAACACAGTTAATGTATGTAAGTATCAAAACTTCTTTTTAAAAAATATTTGTTATTATGACATTTAAAAGAAAAAGACAGGTACTGTGGCACATGCCTATAATCCAAGCACTCTAGGAGGCTGAGGCAGGAGAACTGTAAGTTCAAGACCAGCCTGAATAATGTAGTGACTTCAGGAGACCTGGTTTTAAAATTTTTAAAAAGTTTTAGAAATCAGGAGAGGTCTGGGGATATAGCGCAGGGTGAAGGAACTGGATTCAATCCTCAGTAGTGCAAAAAGTGGAGGAGCAAGTGGCCTGCAGGCTGGACAGAGCTGCCAGAGACTACAGCTCCTTCGCTTTAGCAAGAAGGCAAGTGTCAGCCAGGCATGGTGGCACACACCATAATCCCAGTACTCAGGAGGCTGAGGTGAGAGGATCGTGAGTTTGAGGTCAGCCTGGAATACATAATGAGACCCTGCTTCAAAAAATAAAAAGAAGAAGTAAGAGGAGGAAAGCGTCAGCTTGATCAAAGAGTCCAGAGGGATCATAATTGTGCCACACAGCTGGTGCCTGGCATGTGGGGCAGGTGGAGAGCAGATGGGGGTGGACCTCAACTCAGTGCCCAAAAAATCCTAGCTCGGCATGCACAGCAAGGCTGCTGCTTGGGGTGGATTGCAGAGAAGGGAGGATTCTGGAGTCAACCAGACCCAGGCCTGAATTCTGGTGCAGCACTATGACGTCTAACAATCCTAAACTCACAAAACCTCAGTTTCCACATCTGTAAAATGGGGACTAAGAGAAATTGCCTTACAAGCCGCTCCTGACGCTATGGTTTGAGTTCTAGAAGTTTAGTCCTAAGTCCCACACACCCTTCAAGGGATGGTCAGACTTGCACTGGCATGGCAACGTTGGGTGGTGACAGAGGCTTTAAGAGGTGGCCCTAATAGATGATAAATCAGTTACTGAGGACACTGGCCTCAGCAGGGACTAACATAGTTCTCACAGACCCTAGCTAGTTCCTTCCCACAAGGACAACTTGTGATAAAAAGAGCAGACCTGGACCCAGAAATCTCTGTGGATTCCTGTCCCAGCCTATGACCTCCTTCTCGGGAACATTCCCACTGTTACACCATCTGCCCCCTTGTGGTGCAGCTGAGGGGCCCTCACCAGCTTCCACACAGACGGAGCCACCCAGTCTTGGGCTCCCAGGCTCTACACTGTGAGTTACCAGACCTCTTTCTTTCATACGTACAGTACACACTTAAACAGAGAGATCCGTACATTGCCCAGCCTCTTTACAGCAAGAGAAAACAGGCTAGTACACAGGATTATTGCAGAGATGAAATGAGACTGTTCACGTGAAGTACTCGGCACTTGTATTCGCTCTACAAATAAAAACCCTCTCTGTTAACCACTGTCAAGCGAGGTGGTACCCGTTTTCAGTATGATTGAGATTCCCACTTGCATTACTGGATGCACCAGAGTGTGCAAAGAGATGTGCCATTGTACGCTCACCTCCAACAGGCACACACTTCCTGTGGGGGGAGGGCAGGGAGCTATGCTGGAGGCAACAGGATAATTTCTGACAGTCAGTGCCCCCGTGATTCAAGGTAGAGATAGATAGAGCCAGGCAGGGTGACTCCCCGCTATAATACCAGTCCCCGGGAGGTTAAGCCTGAAGGATCATGGCAAATTTGAGGTCAACCTGGGCTACGTAGTGAGTTCAAGGCCAGCGTGAACGACATAGCAAGACCCTGTCTCAAAACATCCAAAAGAACGACAACAAAAAAAGATGGAGATGGCAGTGTAGGCAGGGCTTTCTGGAAGAGATGAGCTCGACTGTCCCTTGAAGGCGAGGCAGGGTCTGACGAGCAGGGAGGAAACGCAGAAGGCTTGTCCAGGAGACAAAGGGAATAGGATAAGCAGGAGGGCAAAATTCTCACTGCAGGATGTGGCCAGAGTACGAGGACGGTGAGGGGATACAGAGAAGGTGTAGAGCTGAACTTGTCACATGAAGGTTAGGCACAAGCGGGAACCACGCTCAGAGGAGAAGAAAAGGGAGTCACCTGGGCTTGGGGGGAGTCCAAGTCAAAGGGTGGATACTGACCGTTGGCACAGAAGCTCCTTCTCCCCAAGTGTCTGCAACAGGCACGACCAGAGTGAGTCTTGTCTCCCGGCTTGTCCTCCGTAGTGCTCCTCCCACAGCCTCAGCTGCGACGGACACCTGCTTCTACCTAATAGTCAGTGCGTCCTACCATCCCACTGGGACAGGAGGACACGCGTGCTGACAGTAAAATGGGCTCAGCAGAGAAGGCAGTGCTGTCATTGTGGTGGTGACAGCACGCTCCAAGCCCTGCCAGGTAGCTTTACAACTTGCTAGTCTTCCTTGTCTGACTAATTAGGAGAGTCTATCTCACAACTTGGGCTCCGGATCTCAGAAAACAGCTCTTCAGCCTTGACGATGGCTTCTAACTAGGGACTAGACCCGGGGCATTTCATGTTCATTCTAAAAAGGCCTTCCATCGGGATCTCGATGTGAGCCCTTTCTGCAGCCTGGAAACAGGCAGATCAGCCAGTGACAACGGAGGGCCCTTGTCTATGTGGTTCTTCACTGACTCCAAGTTTGCGAGCTTCAGCCTTGAGTCAAAATGTGTCTACTCAATCCCCTTCCCCAGCCGCCTTTGTGGACACGTGTCCAGCAGTCAGAAGCCTTTGCCCTGGGACACAAACATGTGAACATCAGAGCCGATGGTGGAGATTGTTCGGCTCTTTTTTTGTATCCCTGGTAAATAGTATACAGTAATCAAAGCTTAAGCTGCCTGAGATGAAATAATTGCTTAACAATCATATAAGACAAAATGATTCAACAAATGACAATGCAGCCCTGTGATATACGGAACAGATGCAGTCAGTGTACCATATTATAATGTGCTAATCCAAGATTGACAGCACAATAATAGGAGTGAGCAGCGATTCAGCCTATAATTCCAAACCAAATGTGAGGCTGTCCATGGAACTCAAATCCTCGCAGGCTGCAAAATTAGAGGTAACACGGCACCAGGTTCAAGATGACTCATTAGCAGGTTGGCAGAGTGTTTCAGAAGCAAATTTGTCTGGGGAAGAAACTAATTTTTTGTGCCATCTTTGTCTATGTATATACATATTCTTTTATTCTAAGCATATAGATACAACCTTGAGAGGAATGCAGAGATGGGAATTTAAGACCTGGTCATAGCCCCGTGGGGGTTACTGTGGACATTGGTGGCAGCTTGTGAGTAGCCAGTATAGGATGGATGATTAGGGGTGTGACACAAAGTGGAGGTGATGGTGACAAACACTATTCCAGCCATTCTCAATGTGAAAGAGGGATCAGACCCCTCCTGGAGTCTTGGTTGCAGATCACATTCTTGGTAAGGATCCTTCCACGTCCTGAATTTCTGAACTTCTTTTTTTTTTTTTTTTGTCTTTTTTTGAGACAGGGTCTGGCTGTGCAGTTCAGGCTGGCCTTGAGCTCACTTTATAGCCCAGGCTGGTCTTGAACTCGCAACGATCCTCCTGCCTCAGCCTCCCGAGTGCTAGGATTACAGGAGTGCGCCACCACGCCCAGCTGAACTTCTTCGCAACCCTCAAAGCAATCCTGCCTTGTACAGATGTGCCTATTGTTTACAGGGTGCCTGGGCTTGGTTCTTATCAGGGGCAGACGCAGAGATGACTGTCTGTCATGAAGGAAGGGGTTCCCAAAGATCTCTAGAAAGAAGAGGCATGTCACGCAGGACCACACAGGGAGACACCAGGGAGTGAGGGCAAAGTGTGAGCAGGAGCCTTCATCCTGAGAGAGGAAAGCACCTCCTGGGGTGAAACTGGGCAACTGAGGGTTAAGCTCCCTGAGGAAACTGGTGGTTATGACCTCAGCTATATACAGGTACCGGTATAATGTAATGTCACCAGAGCACAACACACTTGGAAAGTTCCACCAGAACTCCCTGCTCCCTCTTCAACTCTGTTCACCCCTCCGAAGCACTGCTCTGCTTCTGTAACCTCACTTCATGCTGATTTCCAAAGAAAAATGGCCCCACAGAAAAGAAAAAAAGTGGAAACAAAGCTTTGTTCGGGAGTCCCCTGTGGAGATGCCAGCCAAAAAAACGCTGCTGTTTGACCCTAAACTCTGTGTCTTGTTCCGTGTTTTGTAGGAGATCTCATTCATTTTCCTACTTCAATCCCAGTTTTCCTGGGAAGGAGTTGGCGAGGCAGTGTCTTGGTTACTTTCCTCTCATTGCTGAGACAGAATACCTGATGCCCAGAATTAAGGAAGGAAAGGTTTATTTAGCTCACAGTTTGTGGAGGTTTCAGTCCATACTAGGCTGGCTCCAAAGCAGAGTGGCACATGGCAGAGGGTAACCGTTCACGGTGGAAAACAGCAAAAGCAGCAAGAGCAAAAGGGAGGAGTGGCCGAGAGCAAGCCTTTTTCCTTACTTATACTGTATGCAGGCTACCCACCCCAGGGTGAGTGTAGCACTCACACCCATACTCCCAACGTTGGACTGTGAATCAGTCAAAAACTCTATAAGCCTGCCCCATGACTGCATGAGGCTTTGGGGGGACATTCAGACACAAACCTTAACAGGAGGGTGAGTGGGTTGAAGACTGGCTTGTGTGAATAATTCGAGCAGGCTCTGGGGAATGGGGGCTGTCCTTAGTCAGCTGGTACTTGGCCCTGGAGTGCTCAGGGCAGGTGGATTGTGGCCTGGAGCATAAAAGCCTGGTAAAGGACTGGTCAGTGTGCATGTGAAAGGCACACGCAAAGTGGGGTGGGGGTAGTATTATTTCTGAAATTAGCTCTTCCTGTGCAGAGCAACCTCTCTGGGGTCAATGAGGCACCAAGATGTCAAAGCACTAAAAGTACAGGATAAAAGCCATGTTTAATACACCTTTGTAGTCTCACATCTGTAGTTCCTTTTCTCCTACAACCAAGTTCCCTTTTCTGCATGTGCAAGGCCTCCCTGTGCCCTTTGCCCCAGGCCAAACGGCCATGGTATGTTCCCCTCCCCTGCCCAGGGCTCATCTTTGCAGTCAAGAAGGGAAGCTTCCTGCCTCGCTACCCCAACCCATGGCCAATTCCTCCCATCTCGCCTTGTTCTCGATGCCTGGTGAGAATGACAGTGTACAGGCCATTGGGAGGGTGACTCAGGAACCCTCCACCCAGCCCCTCTTGAGCGGGCTGTGTGGCCTTGGCAAGGTTGCCCCATGTTTCTGGGTCTCAGTTTTTTCCCTTGAAAAGAGACAGAGCAGATCCCTATTCTATGTACTTCTTTTTTCCAGAAAAGTTGGGTGAAAAGACGGGGGAAAGCAGCAGAAAAGTTAACAAGACAAAAGTGAGGAAGATTCTCTAATTTCCCCCTGCCTTATAACCAATGACATCACACTAGAGAAACTCCCAGATCTCGCCATGCTCCTCATCCACAATGTCAAGACGAGATGCTACCAGTGATCTCAGCAATGGTATCTACAGGGTTGCTGGGGCTTTAATTCTCACAAGCATAAGATGGTGTGGTGGTTTAACTAGTGGTTAGCTTAGAACACTCAGCTGAACTGAATCAGCATAGAAGGCCTACCTGAGGATTGTTGCCAACAGCATAAAAAGAGACTAGAGGGGAAGATGGTGCACTGTTGATACTCCTGGAGAAGCTTGTTGCGCTGGTTCTCCTGATATGAACTCAGCTATTCTCATCATCAGGGAGCTCAGGCCCCTGCTGTTGCTGAGGATGACTGCAGTTCTTTTGGGGGAACTCTCAGCCTTACCTTGAGTGTCACTTCCTGGCTCCAGTGTAGATCCCTCAGCCTTCTGGCACAGATCCTTCCTTACTGGCACAGACTTTCTAGCTTCCGCCACTGATCTGTGGGCCTTCCCAGCACATCCTTGATACAGACTTGTATGAAACATTGTTGTGGGCCCTAGGCCTTCAGAGGGACTCATGCAGGACATCGCCGTGGGATCCAGGCCTTCAGCTGGATTCTTGTGGTCTCTAGTGTGTGGACAGATATCCTGTACTCTTGCATCTGACTCTTAGGGTGAATATTATGAAATAATTTTAGGAATTATGTGTCCTGTATTAAATCTTTTCTCTTGTAAACCCTGATTACAACAAATGGGTCAGTACTGTCAGTACCATTTTAAAGTTGGGGAAGCTGAGGCTTAGGTTAAACCTTGTTGTCCAAGGATGGGACCCCATGACCTCGCTCCTGATCAATGTACTCTATCACTGTATTCCTGATCTCTTTGTCAGGGCCTGGCCCATCCATGAAGGATCTGATGGCATGTGTTCCAGGCAGCAATAACTATTGATCCCAGGGGCTTACCCTACGGAGTGAACCCCCAGAGAGAGGCATTTCCCAAGGGGAGAACTCTGTTTTGATCCTAAAGGTTTTCACTCATTCTTTCTGTCAATACTTTCATATTCACAAGATGCCTGGTATGGCTCTAGGCTCAGGCGATAACACCCATGGACAAGATAAAGTCCCTGTCCTCAGGAAGCTTGCAGCCAGGCCAAGCATGACAGACAAGAGAAAAGCAGGTGAGTGAATGCAATCATTTCCCCACAGGGGCCGCCCCATGCAGAAGACTGCAGAATGGGGAGAAAGACCTCACAGAAACAACACGGGCAGAAGGGCCCTCGGCCCTAGGAGGAGGGCATAGACCACCTTGAAATGTCCCCAGAGCTAGTATACACCTGTTACGGACAGCCACCTGCTTAGTGGAGGGATAGAAACTCTGCTCTGGAAAGGCCTCAGTGGGTGTCAGAACCAAAATTAATCCAGTCCTCTCAGGACCCTCTGGCGATTGGTTCAAGTCCCTTCTAAATTGTGCAGTATTTGCATATAACCTAGGCATATCCTCCAATACACTTGAAATCATCTCTAGATTACTTATAATATCTAATACGATGTAAGTGCTATGTAAATAGTTATTAGGCTGCATTGTTTAGGGAACAATGACAAGAAAAATGTCTGTACGTGTTTAGTACAGACAGTTTTATTTTCCAAACATCTTCCATCTAAGCTTGGTTGAATCTATGGATTCGGAACCTGTGGATATGGAGGGCCAGCTGTATGTGGACAGTTGTCCTAAAAGAATGTCATCTCAAGCCTAAAGCAGAATAGAGGCCTTAGGAGTGGTTTTGAACAAATTTTCCCTTAAAACTACAGAGTGGCTATCCATAGGCCCTTTATGATCTTCCTACTGGAGCAGTAATACCTGAACCTCAAGTTTGTACAGCCATTTGAACCTGGCAGATGGGGCCCACTTCGGGCTTCTCTCTGCTTCAGCAGGTCTCCCCAAAGTCTCCTGGGCCTTGGCTCCAAGCCCTACCACATACCCTATGACCCACTGTCTTCTGGGCCCGGGCCACAGACAGTTCCAGGAGTAAGGCAGCCCTGCTGGTGGCTGGTCATACTCTCCTTACCCAGATCCAAGTTTGAGTGGAGCTATTCCTACTTGAAGCCAAACCTGGGTACATGTGACAATCTGTTTTTCAGTCTGAAGTACCCAAAGGAACAGTATTTTCAGCTATACTAACCACACCAAACAGTGTCAAGCACCTCCACTGGGCAAATAACTGCTCTGCTGACATAGAACTTTACGTATTTTATAGTGCAGTAAGTACCCCAGAAAATATTTTTTTTCCTTCTTTCTGTGATGGAGGCTTAGGAGGACCCAGGACCCAGGTTCTGGTAATCAAAACTCCCATCCACCAACATGTAGATCTCAGATAATTGCACTGCTGCTGCAGATGCTGGTTGAACGATGCAGTTTGGTTTTCCAGCGAGGCCCCAAGGCCTGGAGTCACGCACGCCCTCGGCGTGCTTTCCTGCCCTCCCTGTCGAGTGTGGGGTGGCATGGTGAGGACACCTGCATAGCAGTCTTATCCCTCCGTAAATTACCTGAGTAGGATTCAGAGGGCGGCCTCACCTCTCTGGTCCTGTTTTTTCTTCTGTAGACTGAGGAGATGGGGTTTGGGATTGGTGGAAACAATCTCACGGTTGTTTCCACCTCTTTTGAGGCTTCTGTGAGCCAGGTTCCTCTGGGGAGATGATATTCTCTCCCTCACTGGTTTTAAATCTTGTCTCTGCTACTGAGTCACATGTGTACAACACACACACTCTAACTTGGCGAGTTGGGTAAACTGAGGCAAAAGAGTAAGCAGGTGCAACCCGGAGCTGGGAGCCTTCCAATCCCGCCACCTCTCAAAGCCCTGCACCTGAGCGTCCAGTCTCTACGAAGAACCCCTCTGATCAGACCTGCAGCATAAGTTTCACGTAGAGGCCCCCCACACTGTGTCACAAAGCCGACTCCCTTCTCTATTCTGGAGCCCTCAGTTCCAGCGACTTCGCCCTCCCCGCCTCCCTCGTGGGAGGTTTTGGCTCCTGCGATGGCTTCCGCTGCACTGCACGCACCCAGCTTGCAGTAGCAACAGCTGGAGTTCGCGTCCGGCCAGTTTAGGTTCGGGGGCAGTGAGGGAGGCGAGGCAGGGGACAAAGGTTGAGCCCTGTAAAGAAGCGGACTCTCGGATCACACTGCTTTCTTCCTGCCTGCGGTTTCCCGGAGGCCCAGACACCCTCTCCTGCGCGCGCCTGTGATGCGAGGCGCGGGCACAGTGGACCCGGCGTCTGCAGCTCCGACTCCTGCGTCCTGCGTGGCAGGTGTCCCAGCCGCAACGTTTATGTAACCAGGTCAGGCTCGCAGCGAGGGAAGCCCCCCCTGCCCACACTGGCGGCGGACGTCCCCGCGGTTTCCTCACAGGGCTGGGAGGGCGACACGGGGTTCATCCGGAGCTTCCAGGCACCGTGCGCTGCTCCCTGCGCCTCCTCCTCTCCTCCTGGCTTCCTGGCAGTTGGCTGTGGGGCTGAGGTGTCTTCCTGCTCTGGCCTGCCTCACAGCCTCCTTGGGCTGCACCGAGCTCTAAGTAAAGGCAGCTAATCTGACCAGAGGGCATCCAACTCCCATGCACCTCTCCACCCACTCACCCTGAGGCTCCCAAGGCCTCTGCTTAGCCCAGCAGCTAGCTTGCTTGCTTTCCTTTTCATTTATTTCGATTGATTGATTGATTTCTTTTTTTGAAACATGGCCTCACCCTGTAGTTCACGTTCACCCTGAACTCACTATATAGCCCAGGCTGGTCTGGAACTTGCTGCAATCCTCCTGCCTCAGCCTCCTCGGTGATGAGAGTAAAGGCCCTGCAGGGTTTGACTCATAGTAACAGAAAGTTTTCCTTTAGTTACACACCAACGCAGGGCTGTCTTTATTCCAAAGTTTGTGTTCCTCCCTGAGGAACAGGGAGGGAAAGAACAAACAGCTGGAGTGGCCCAGGCTGCCCAGGCTGCCGGCCTCAGTTCAGCCTCCTGGGGATTGGCCTCCCTGCTTAGTTGCTTAGTGACTGCGTCAACTGTCTCATTAAGAAGCAGGTTTGGAGAGAAAAGTCCCAAACACTGTTGTCCACCTGGTATTTTTTATAAGGGCAGAGTGAATGCCCTGAAGGCTGAGCCAAAATTAAAACTGCTAATACGTGTGGTCCCTGTTCCAGGCATCACGCTGGGTGATTTGTATTTAGATCCTGACCAGGGCTCAGCGAAGGATGAAGGACGCTCATTATCTCCATTTCAAAGATAGGCAACCAAGGCCCAGAGAGGTTAAATTACTACCTCTGGGCCACACAGAGGCTGGGGGAGACTTCTTTTCTACTCTCCACGTGAGTGACAGCTTGCTTGTTTTCTTGTTAACAAACCAAGTTTGGCTTTGCTCAAGAAAGCTAACCTCATCCCACCTGAGAACTAGCTTTGTTTGAACAGCAGAGGACACAATGCCCAGCTCATTTGCTTCCTTATAATTTTATACTTCTGGGGCTGTTTATTTACACAAGCCAAGCACTGTAAACACACACTGTCATCAACATAGCGTGTTTGCCGTGCCACCTTGGCTGTGAGCGGAGCTGATAGGCCGTGTGGCCACTGCCTAGGTCCCTCTATCACTGAGACTGACCTCTTGCCAAAGTTTCTGGCTTTTTGGGTGCCCCCAAATATCGTTCTGCCGGCCTTCTTCTGGAATGAGGCTGAAAGGAAAACCCTGAGAGAGGAGTGAGCTGGATACTGCCTGTCCTGGGCAGTGCATTCTTCAGCCATTCAACAAACACTTGACATTGTTGATTTCACCATGCACACCACACACACACTGCTGATGGAGGAAGTCCTGACACCTAGTCTCTGCAGGAAGCCAGGCCAGAGAGGCAAAGACACAAGGCTGTGGTGTGCGCAGGATGTATAAGGAGCTGCAGGCGTAGTGAAAGAAGCAGGCACAGAACAGATGATATTTGAGTTGGATCTTAAAGTTACAGAAGACCAAGTCTAGAAAGGCTGGAAAGAAGGTCTATGTGGGGGGAAAAGTAAAGGCAATGACAAGAAGACCCAGAAAACCCTGAAGGATTTAGACGCATGGGTGATACTTTGCCGTGTTCCATGACAGTCCGAGGGAGCCTGAGCCACCCAACTGAAGGAGCCTTGGGTGCTGGGCTACTTGGCTCCTTATACCCTCCAGCTTTAGCCCTCACAGATGACAGAGAAGAAGTCAAAACTGTGTTTCATCACAGATAGAAAATACCAAACTTTGTAAGCAATTTCCTCTTTAAAAAACCAATTCACTCATATTACCAGTCATTACTAACACACAACCCCATAGATTTCCTGACCCCGGAGAGGGAGGGGTGAGGCTACCTTTTGTGGGCTGGCATTGTCCATGGCAGCGGTGTCCTCACCTAGGGAAGGCATTGAGTTCCCCTGCTCATCAGGAGCATGAGTCTCGGTGGTAAAAAGGCAGTGCACAGCTCGCTTCCCGGAATCGATTATTGTTTCACTAACAGGGTTGGTTCCCATGACAGTGAGAGGGTTTAGAGGCTGTGGGTATAAGGCAGTGATGGCGAACTTTTAGAGGCGAGTGCCCAAACTGCAACTCCAAACCCACTTATTTATCTCAAAGTGCCAACACTGCAGTTAAACCTGAATACCGAGCTTTTAGTTTAGAAAAAAACAAGTCACACATTAACATCTTTTATCTTAAAAGAAAAACAAATAACGTGTGCCATAGGGTCACCACCATTGGTATAAGGCCTGAGTGGGAAGCGGGGTGGTCGTACATCCCTGTAATCCAGCACTCTGAAAAGCTATGGCAGGAGGGCTGCACATTCAAACTCAGTCTGGGGAACTTACCAACTTAGCGAGACCCTGTCTTAGAATAAAAAAGGACTAGGGATATAGCTTAGTGCAAAGGCCTTGGGTTCAAGTACCAGGCCTAGTACTTGGGGGAAAAATGGCCTGAATTGGGAAACAGGCCAGCAGCCACAGATCCCACTCAGAAAACAAAGTGCTAAGGTAGGTAGATCATCAGAGCCTCTAGGCCTGGGAGCCCTGACGAACGGCTGGAAATGACTTGGCCCTGAAAAAATAATAATAAATTCCACATTATCATTTCAATGGTCCCACACATAAATACTAAAGAATGAGAAAAGCCGATGCCTCATGTTGCTCCTAGAATCTAAGAAATGGTATCTTTCAGTTATCGGATTTTATTTCTTTGCAGCGTTACATTTTATACATATTTATTCATGCAGAACAGAAGCGCAGCATTATTGAGGCTGCCATGGGAGCGGAAGGAAGAGCTGTTATACACAAGAATGCACCGCATTTACATTGTCGCACTTCGCAACAATTGAACTATATGCAACTGTTTTTTTTTTTTAATAATAAAAATCCGGTTTGCATTTAATTTGCTAGCTTCTCTTTCTTTCTTACTCCTGAATTTTCATCTGGCATAGGAAAGTGAAAGGGGGCAGATCAAGATCCTCAAAGACACCCATGGTTGGGGGCTGGCAAGAGGCATCTTTAATGGGGATGGGTCAGGGATCCACAGTTATTTCTTTTTTTAACAGAGGCAGTTAACCAAACTGCAAAACATTCATCTTCCAATTTAATAACTCATTCTTCCTGCATGGAGACGGGGGTATTATAGTGCTGGATATTGCTTTTGGGGCTTTTGAGTGTCAGTGATGAATCCCCATCTTCTAATAAAATACATTTTCATAGTAATTGAAATAATAATTTTATCCTTCTCCATTTTCCCAGGTACTTAAAAAGAGGTTTTTGATTTCTTTCTCCTTCTCCTTCTCCTCTCCTGACCTTACTCATTTATTTTTTTTAAGGACATTCCATCCATTCCTGAGTAGCTCCAGACTTCTGGTATGCATGTTCTGACAGTCCACACACTTCCTCCAAGTTCATAGCTATGGGATGGGATCCAAGCACACAGAGCTAGCTAAGGGGACAGACACAGCAAGATCTGAGATTCTTTAATGGGTGTGGATTTTTACCTCCCTTTGCTGATAGAGCTAAACTGTCTCTATGGGATTGAGACAAATGATGGCTGCATAAACAGATATCTGGGAAGGGAGGAGCCAGAGAAGAGGAGCGGGGCAAGGGGCCCCAAACATACAAATCCCGAAGCTCACACACTAATCGACCCCTAAATTTCCTCTAACACCCCCAAGATCAAGATCTGGAACCACCCCTCCCCAGTCCACATGCACCTCTCAAGCATGCTAAGGAATGGGTATGAATATAAATATGTCAAGGACTGCATTAATTTCTCGATTAGAAAAATTGAGGAGGGGCCATGTCGGCGATGATGGTGTTACACTGAGTGTAATATATTTCCTCTGAAGCTCTGTGAGCAGGGTTACTTTAAATGCTATCTTTGTGAACTTAACTTGAACTGAAAAATGTAAAGTTGTCTCCTAAGACATCTCTTCCTCCAATTCTTTCCTTCATGGCTGACAATGAAGAGAAAGAAGGAAAATTTAACTGAGACTAAGGTGGGTTTAAGAAGAACAATCAAGGTGCAGCCGCTCTGGTGGTTGTATCGTCTTTGAAAGCGTTTCCTGGCCCTTTCTCCTTATACCCACACAAAAAAAGAATGATTTTGGCAAGAGCTTGCTCTGTTTCAGCTGTCATTTCGCTTTACCTGTAGGTATATAGAATCTTCCCTAAGCTAGGAAAAAGAGCTTGAAAAGTTAGGAATCAGGATTTGGAAACAGTCTTATCCAGGAAAAATCAAAGCAGTTGCAGACTCGCTGGTCAGGAAAACTCACAACTTCTTAAGGCAAGGCCTTATTTTAGTATATTAGTGTTTTCTGATGCTGAAATAAAATGCCTGAGATGGACTACTTCATATGGAAAAGAAGTTTATTATTTTCCATATCTTCATATGGAAAAGAAGTTTATTATTACCTCATTATCCTAGAGGTTCAGGGGCATCAGCCCAGCTTCTGCTTGGTTCTGATGATGGCCTCATTGCAGGTGCCTCACAATGAGATCACATGACAAAACAGAAAGCCAGAGACTGAGGATGGACCAGTCTTTCTCTACTGTTAACAACCTGCTCTAAGAGACCAGCATTAATCTCCCCAAGGGAACCATCCCAATAACCTACCCACCTCCCACTAAGCCCTGCCTCTTACAGGTAGGTTCCACTGCCTCCCATATCACCACACTGTGAACCAAGCTTCCAGCACATAAACCCATTGGCATAAACCAAGCCAAAACTATGTGTAAATAATAATTTTCTGCCTTTTAATTTTTCCAGATATTTCTGTCCCATTCTCCGATCCTAAAAAAAAAACTCACACATGACCCTAACATGTTCCAGAATTCACGCTTTACCATGCAGGGCTGCAAACCACAACAAAGGAGCCCTATCTTATGGTGGCCAGGGGCTGGAGTTGGTCAATTAGTGTGTGAGCTCTTGCCCAACAGCCTACTGGCCATAGATGACAGCTGCAGAGTTCAAGAGATCTGCCTTCTTGTCTTGAGCAAGAAGCTTGATTATATATATAAGAGAACGTATATCATAGGGCTAATTGAGATAATATATGCACATTGCTTAGCATAGTTCCAGGGACGATTTATCCCAGAGAGACCATCTGTTGTCCCATTAGCCAAAATGAAGTTACATTTTACTACAACAATGATGGGGGTGACAATATGTAATGTGAGCTGTCCTTAGGGAAGGGCTGCTGTGGTTTCTTCCCAAGTCCACCCCAGGGCACAGCAGCATTTCAGTGAATTAAAGGATCTTGCTTCCCCTGGGACTTTGGATTATGTGAAGAGAGCTGAGGTTTAGGTGGCAGCTGGAAGTCTTTCTTTCTTTTCCTGCCCTTCTTCTCCAGTTGAGCAGGTAAGGAACAAGCTTAGGATATCTGCAGAGATATTTGCTCTGTACCCTCAGCTAGGGCCCTCTTCAATCCTGAGAATTTGGAGATGAAGGTTGTTCTAGAGGAAAGATCCATCTCATCTCTGGGAGAGGCCAGGGTTTCTTGGGATAGGAGAAAAATAGCCAGAGCCTACAAATTTACTGCTTGAAAAAGACTTTTTGAAAAATAACTTTTACTTTTTAGAGCAGTTTTAGGTTCACAGCAAAATTGCATAGAAAGTATTGAAAGTCCTCATTTACCCCCACCCCTCCCACCCCTCAGTTGTCATCGTGCCGGCATCTCCTACAGAGCGATACATGTGTTGGAATCAGTGAGGCTACACTGATGTACCATTATTACTCAAAAGTTAATAATTTATTTTAGGGTTCATCCTTGATGGTGCACATTCTATAGGTTTGGACAAGTGTGTAATGACATATCAGGCATATAATATTCCTCAGTTATTTCAGGCTGATCCAGGTCTGCAATCTCCCAAACGAGTGTACAGCAAAGGCTAAATAAAAAGAGGTGAATGGAATGATTTCAGGGCTCCAGGAGGATCAAAGCCCTCTCACAGAATTTGAGATTCTCTCAAGACTAAGACCACAACATTCTCTGGGTGGTCAGTATTTAGTTATCAGAATAAGGGAGGGAAATACTCAAGAAGAGTGGAATTACTCAAGGACTTCTCCAAGTGAGGTATTACATTAACCCTTAATAAGGATTAAATTAATCCACCCAGGAACGAGATGCCTGAGGCTATAGTCTTTATCTAGTTGAGATCCTTTCAGGTTTCTTTGGCTGTGATCTTGTCTTATCCTTTGAGGCTTTCTGGCTTCATCCGCCAGTACAGATTTTAGTAGGGATTAGTGACTCACAGAGGTTCACTTATTGTGAGTCCATCACCCACTGCCAGACAAGTGGCCTAGGTTTTGGACAGATTCACAAGTAAACATAAAAGGCCAATTGGTTGATTTAAATCCTGCTCAGGGCTGCTTCATAATGGTCTCCATCAATGACATCCTTCATCATTATAGTATCACATAGAATATATTTTCATTCACTACCCTAAACATCATCTGTGATCCTTCTGTTCATCCCTCCCCTACTCCTAACCTGTGGCCACCACTGATCTTTTTTCTGTCTCTACAGTTTTGCCTTTTCCGCAATGTCTTATAGTGTGAATCATATAGAATGTAACCTTTTCAGATCAGCTTCTTGCATTGGTCATGTGTATTTGTTTCCTCTATGTCTTTTCATGGCTTGATAGCTGGATAGATTTCTTTTTAGTGTTGAGTAATATTCCATTGACTGGATATACCACAGTGTATTTATCCACTCGCCTACTGAAGGACATCTTGGTTACTTCCAAGTTTTAGTAATTATGAATCAACATCAGTGTGCAGGTTTTGGGGTGGGCATAAACTTTCAACTCTTTTAGGAAATATCAAGTGTGCAATTTCAGACTGTATAGTAAAAGTATGTTTCATTTTATAAGAAACCACCAAAGAGTCTTTCCAAATGGAAAGACAGTTTTTGTATTTCCATCAGCAATGAATGGGAAGTTCTGCTGCTCCACATCCTCACCAGCATTTAGAATTGCCTGTATTTTGGATTTTGGCCATTGTCATTGGTACATAGTTGTATCTCTTTGCTTTTGTCATTTGCAGTTCCCTGATGACATTTTCATGTTTATTTAATATTTGTACATTGCAATTCTCCCGTATCCATGGAGCATAAATTCCAAATCCCAGTAGATGCCTCAGACCATGGGTTATACCAAACCCTATAGGTTCAATATCTTTTTCATTTTAATGAAGTATTTTTCACATATTGTTGTCCTACATTTGCAGTTTGAGGTACAACAACAAAACTAGCTGGAATTTCCTTTTTCTTCCTCACAATTTCATGGACAGATTCATTCTTACAACCTTAGCAACCTTGGCATAAGATTTTTTCTTAAGTCTAGATCTTTCCCAGTTTCACTTAAAGGAAGCTTGTTCTGTCTTTCCTTGGCATATCCGGTTTTTTTTTTTTTTTTTTTTTGTGTGTGTGTGTGTGTGTGTTTTTCTGGTACCAGGAATTGAACTCACGACCTCGTGCTTGCCAGGCAGGCGCTGTGCCGCTGAGCTAAATCCCCAGCCCTCCTTGGCATATCCGAGTTGCCAGCATCTCTGCTCTTGCACTTGGGGCAGGTACTAAGAGAAATAAAGGCAACAGTGTGTCCATCTCCAAAATGGTGGCTAAGGGCCAAAGGGCAGGCAGGGTATACAGAGCCAAGGCTCAGGATAAAGGAGTGATTCTTGCCCAGGCAGGATGGCATGAGAATTCATCACATTACTCATCAAATTGTTTATTTTTAAGAATTTCAGCTTAATATTTCTGGACCATGGTTGCCTTTTGGTAACTGAAATCTTGGAAGTCTACACTGCTAATAAGGGGAGACTACTGTCTTCCTTACTGATGGGGTATCTGTTCATATCTTTGATCTTTGGGTCCCTCCCACCTCAGGATTGAACCTAGGGCCTCACACACATTAAGCACACAATGTACCATTGAGCTACATCCTGCCCCTGGCCTAATTTTTAATTGGGCTTTCCATTTTCCTGTCTCAACTTTAAGGGTTCTTTGTATATTTTGGATCTCAGCCCTTTATCAGGCTTGTCTTTTGCAGGTACTGAATTTTCTTCCACTCTGTGGCCTTTCTCCTCACTCTTTGCCTATACTGCTGTGCCCCGCAGACTCCAGAGCTCCTTGTCTCCCTGAAAGAGGTGCCCAGCAGCTAGACTAGCTGTGGAAGGACAGTTTCCTAGGGAAGGCAAGTGGGCATGTGGCCGCCATTCCCTCCCAACACACACTTATCCATTCCTTAAACACCTATACTGTGACAGGCAACAGTACTTGGAGGCATACCCTTGAACAAAACAGGCAGAACCTCTAGTCTTGAGGCATACACTTTCTGATGGTAAATCTAATACAGTGCCACCTTGGTGCACATCATTCATTGGTTCCAGGAAGCATGATGAGTATCCAAAATGACAAACACCAAACAAATTATTTTGCCTGCCAAGAGTAGCAAGTCAGGGGCAGTTGACACTAACAAGTTTAGCTTGTGCATCAAGTACCAAATGACAAATACCAGGACAAAATTTTTGCATTGAACTTATCGAGTACCTAATTGGAAAAGTTTTGAAAGAGCTGGGTGCCGAGGAATGACTGTACTAAAAAATAAACATAGAGACATAACTGAAAAACATACATGAGTATATTACATAGCATTCGAGATCTAAGTCCAATGTGCAGGCAGAATCTGGAAGATAGAAGATGCTGGCATAGCGGACATTTCCAGTCTACATATGGTGGCTGGGTGGCCTTCACCAATAGACATTTGAGCAATGACAATAAAGGAGGAGCCAAAAAAGCAGAGGGACCAGAAATGTGCCTGGTGTACTTGAGGAACTCAAGGAGACCAGCATGGTTGCAGTAACACCAGGTGGTCAGCGCATGGCGGGTAGGATGGTGTAGAGGGTATTGCATGCAGGTCTGGTAGCATATAGCTGCCGAGTGTACCACAAGTACCATGTGTAACCTGCGGCTTTTTTCTTGGAGAGAAACAGGGAACCATTAAAAGAATTTGAGCAGAGGAGTGGCATGCTCTCATTTAGATTTTAACACTAGTTCTTTGGTGGCTATATTGAAAACAGGCTGTAGAGGCCCAGAGGGAGGCCAAGACCACAACCCAGCAGGAGGTGACAGAGGAAGTATATGTGTGGTCACCTTCCCAACAAGAGGGGTTCCTGCTCCATTAGCTGTGGGATGAGAGAAGAATGGTAGGCAACCCCAAGATTTTTGACCTGAGCCAGTGGAAGAGTGAAGCTGCTCTGAACTAAGATGAGGAAGATCAGGTTTCTTGGTACTAGGAAGGGGCAGAGGCCAGGAGTTCTGGTTGGGACCCCTCAGGTTATGCCCTTAGACATCCGCCCGAGACATCAGGTAGGTATTGGGCAGATGGGTTTGGAGTTCAGGGTTGTCTATATTTAAAACACTGGGCTGTATTCTGTGGGGAATGAAAAGAAAGAATAAAACCCATTCCTCATTCCCTCACCTCTGTTCAGGGGAGGTGAAGTGAATCCAGGAGGGAATGTATAACAGAAAGGGCACACAGCAGAAAGCAGCTCCTTCCAGACTCCCTCCGTGCTTGAAGACAGGCAAATAAATCTAAGGTACCAAAACCTACCCTGCAGAGACAGTCAGGGGCCAGGGACACCACTCCATTCCAGAGCACTTACCTAGCATGCATCCTCAAAACCACTTAAAAACTCAGATAAAAGACAAACCCCCATAGGCTTTGACTGCTCACCAGCCAAAAGTTGGTGAGAAAGGTAAACCAGGTATTCCTTAGCTCAGGACCCAGGAAATAGACATATTAGTTTTTTGGTTTGGTTTGATTTGGTTTGGTTTGGTTTGGTTTGGTTTGGTTTTCATTTTGAGATGCAGATCAAAGCTTGGGCCTCCTGCTTGCTAGGCAGGCAAACACCCTAACACTGAGAACATCCCCTGCTCTAGGTTTTTAGGTTATCACAAAGACTCCTCATGGTCTGCCTCTTCGCCTACAAGGCAGGTAAAGAAAAAGAAGGAAAGCAGGGGGAGGGTACCCACCCAGATGCCAGGACAGTAGTTTTGGCTCTGGCCCAGCTGCTAGCCAAGCAGCCTGATCTACCCTGCTCCCTGCTCTCTGTGGTCTGTGTGTGCACAGAGGTGCTGGTTTGAGGGAGATCTAAGACTGTGGGTTCACCTCCCTGACCCACGATGAGGCCACATACCTAACTTGGGCAACCCAAGGCTCAAGGCTACCATCGCCAGCTGTGGTCCTCACCCTGAAAGCCAGCCAGCTGCCCAAGCAAGAGCTGTATTTTCACACCAAGCATCTCTGACTCTTGTTCAAGTGGCAGATGGTGAATTTCATGCAATGACGTGAGCAAAGGCCCCTCTATTTCCAGCCTGGAACTCGGAATCTGCGGAGAAGCTGCTAGTCTGCATTCTGTGCGCTCAGTGCTGCAACTCTAGGATGGGGGAGTGGGAGGAGTCTGGATGTTTCCACAGGGTCAGAGCCAGGAGGCGAAGAACAATGAGCTGGCCTTTGTCCCAGGTTCCTTGGTGAGGAAAGGGGAACCGGGGCACTTTGGAAAGCCAGGGGAGGGAGTAGGGGACAGGACCTGCCATCCACCACCTGAAAATCTAGTGCTTTAATAACCCAAGGCTGATATTAACACTGGTGCGCCCGGGAGACCTCACAGAGATGGGCAGAGTGGCGCAAGTGGGGGCTTATTGATGGGATGTCTTTGGGGACTCGGATCTAAGCACAAGTAAAACTGAGTTATGAAATGAGGCTCACGTTAATGAAAATGTGCATGGCAACAGCCCAGCCTCCATGATTTCCACCCAGCGCTTGGCACCTTCTGACCCAAATGTGTTGACAGAGTCTAATGTCCTACCCTCCAGCTCCCTCTCCTCCAAAGACAGAAAAAGATTTACAGCACAATAATAACCTTGGGGAATCTCAGCCCACTCCTGGATGGCTTTCTTGGGTCCCCAAGGGAATTCTCCTTAAAGAACAGAATGTAAGAGGTTATTGGGGCTTGGAAGGGTTTCCCTAGGAGTGTGACTGAGGGGTGAAAGAAGATCTCCCTCTCTTTCCCCTCTTCCTTCCCATCACACAGACCTCCTCACCGGCTCTTCAGCTGGTCTCTGTGTTCCTGCCCTAGCTTTCTCCTCTGTCCCCCTAGGGTATAAAGTCTCCCCTTTAGGATCTTTCCCAGTTCCCAAGTTGACTAATGCCTCCGCTTCCATGGGGGCAAAAATCAACAAAGCTTTGGATTTAAAGTGTTCACTAATCACATTTACTGATTCCTTTCTTTCTTCTAAAATCCATGTTCAGTGCAGAAAATATGCACCTTATAAAAAAAAGGAAGTAAACAAGTCAACCATCTTTTGACATAGTCACATTCTTTTTTAGTTTTTATTGCTCTTCCTGTGTGTATGTGTATTTTAATTGGGAGCATACTATATGTACTGCTTGGTGGATTTCTTCTTCTTTTTTTTTTTTTGTCTCACTTAAGTCTCATAGTTAAGCACAGCAGAGGCAGTTTAGCGCGGTGGTAACATGTGGGTGGGAACTGGCCTCAGGCTAGGTTCAAATCTTGGACATGGCTCTAGCTACAGTCCCGAGACACCGGTCCTCAGGGAATCTGTTTCCGGTGTGGAACAGTGTGGTCTGTACGGCACTCCATAATGTTATTTCCTCTTTCTCGCCGGATCGTGTTTTCCTGGAGGTCGGAGTGTCTCCTGTCCATCTGTCTGGCCTCAGCCCTTGTTCTGATAGTAGCCACCGTTAGATGCCTGAACGTCCCCGAAGAAAGATGCCTGGCGCTAGGAACCCGGTGAAACGTCCTGAATCCCAAGACCCAAGGTTTGCTTTATTGGCCTTGTTTCTCTCATTTTCCAACTAAATCGGGACAATAAACCAGGTTTGCTGAGGCTCCCACTTCTTCGCGTGTCAAACGGAGACGCAGGATAACTTTGTGGACCTGCTCTGGAAACTGCACAACTCTGCGTTCGAAGCTGGGATGCGAACGCCCGGGGTCTCCTGTCGGGCTCTGAATGGGCAGCGGCGTGGCACCGAGGATGCCCTCAGCTGAGGGGCAGGGGGTGGGCTAGGGGTCCGGAAAGCAGGCGAGATAGACGCCCTGAAGGGTGCGCACCGCCCTTCGTCTTGCAGCAGCTCGCGCCCCACCGTAGCGGCCCTTCTGCTCCCGGGGCGCATCCTTCGCCCCCGCCCCCCGCCCGCCAGACCTGGCAGGGAGCACCCCTCGCTTTTCCCGAGCGGCGGCCGGACCCCAGGCTTCTGAGCAGCTGAGGTGGAGGGAGGTGATTCGCCCCCGGAGGACGGGGACAGAGCCCGCTGCACTTTCCCAGTTTTAGCCCTTTCCCGCCCGCGCTCCACCCCGCCCCGCGCCCCGGGGTCCCTGAGTGGGCTGGGCCGAGGCAGCCGGGCCGGGGTCCCTGTGCCGCCGCCCGCGGGAGGCACCCGGGGTGATTCCCAGCCGCCCGCAGCTCTTCTCGGGGGTGCCCGGAGCCAGGAGCTGTTTTGTCATTTTGCAAAAACAGCACCCCCCGCCCCCCAGGCTGTTTCAGCAACGGCGTTGAGTCAGACCTGAGTCACAGGAGGACGTGGGCCGGCCCCTCCCCTGCGGTCCTTCCCCAGCCTGTGGCCCACCCGCAGCCCGCCGCCGTCTGGCCCCGCGCCCCCACCCTACCCCGGCCGCCCAGCCGGGCAAGGCGCCCGACGCCGGCTGTCTACCTGCCCACCCAGCCCCCGGTGCTGCGGACACCGCGCATCCGCCCCGGGCCAGCGGTCCGGCCCTCGGCACCCTGCCCCCGCCTGTCCCCAGCAGATGGTGCGTACGGTGCTCACTTCCCCAGCCGAGCGCTCAGGGCTGCCAAGGTCCCCCTCTTTGGCCCGCAGGCGCCACCCTCTAGCCTGGGCCCGCCTCCTCCACCTCTGGCTACCTTTCCCCTGCCCTGCCACCCCTCGGAGCGCTGTGCCGCCTGAGAGAAGGTGCTACACGGCTCTATTTTTAGTCTTAACAAGCTGCCTGCGCCGAGCAGTTCCCATCTGCAGCGCTGGGAGCCCTTTACAAATGCTAATGAATGGAAGCCGCTCCCCCCACCCCACTGAGATTCCTCGGGTTCCCTTTTCCCCCTTCCCCCACCCTCAGTGGGGAAACTGAGGCGCGGATCATAGGTGGATGTAGAGAACGGGATGCCTGGCGATCCCCGGACCCGCCCTCTCTCTGCCATGGCAACCAGTTGAGGTTAAAGCACTTGGCTTTCGAAACCCTGGTTTCTTTATCCGTATAAACTGGGTGGATGTCAGAGTTCTTGGGGAGCGTAAGAGTTCATGCCTGTTTAAGCCCGTTGCATAGTGTCTGTCCATGGTAATAAGTATTAATTACTATTAATGTTGCCAGAATCCTCACTCACATGTGGTATGGCTGTGCCTCTTTCTCCTCTTGGGCTGATCTACACAAGTCACTGTGTTTGAGGTCTGATGAAGTTTGACCCCACCTCTTCCTGTACTGCTTGTTACCTACAAAGAAACCCATTCACTGTGCTCACTTAATCACTCTTGGGGGGCAAGAAAACATATTGACTTCATTTAGGAGGAAAGGCCCACTTTTGATTGAAGACAAGGCACTTGTAGAGAATCGGCTACAGTTTGGAATCAGAGTGTTGTAGCCAGAAGACATCGCGAGGTCCTAATCCAAGCTCATACTGTGCCAAGCCCCATAGGCTGAGACACTTGTATGATTAGGAGGACACTGAGAGTGGGAACGCAAGCTTCTACCTGTCAACTCCTGGACACCACAGCTCAGCCAGGCTTGGGCTCTGCTCTCACCAGTACCTTCCCTCCAACCAATGTGAGTCTTGGTCTTTCCTTTCTCCTCCCTCCGTCTATCCTGGTGAGCTTTCTGTCATGATAACAAAACACCGGGAAAGGTGAACTCATAAAGAAAAAATTTATTTTGACTCATATTCTTGGAGCCTCCAGTCCAAAATGAGGCAGACCTATTGCTTTGGGTCTCTGGTGGGTACGCAGCACAGTAAACTGCTCACTGAATGACCAGGAAGCAAACAGGAAGAGGAAGGAATGGTGCCTGACAATCTCCTTTGACACCCCCAAGACCTAAGTACCTGCCATGTCCTAAAGCTTCTGCTACCTCCCATGGGTGGAGCTCATCTAAACCTTAGCAGTCAATATTGACAGCCCTCTTGCTCCACCCCAAGTCACACGAGTGTTTGTTTTGTCTTGTTTTGGTTGGGGATTGTTGGTACCAGGCATTGAACTCAGGGCCTCACATTTGCCAGGCAGGCTCTGTGCCACTGAGCTATACATATCCCCAAGCCATCACCAGTGACTTGTCCCTGTATCAATCAGGTTGAAATAAGATGAGCAGAGCCGGTAGGCAACAGACCTGAGATTTGTTGAAGGGACTGGCAAGGCAAGTCCCCAATCCATGCGTAGGCACCAGGAGGACCGGGCAGTCCACAGGCATCATTTCTTCTTCCGGGGGAATTCATTGATGAATCAGGCACACCCAGACGATCTCAGGCCACTTCTACTAAAGTCAGCTGGCTATGGACATTAATCACATCTACGACATACCATCACAGCCACACCCAGATTCCTCTTTGTTGTTCCTTTTCAATGGTGAGAAAAGTGTGCATTTAGAGCTAGCCAGTAGATGATCCCCATTTCGTTGGTAACATCCAAAGCATCAGAATCAGGAGGAGCCAATCACGTGCCTTCTCTTCTCTACCAGGACTGATCAGAGTGTTGAACTTGCCCACGTCTGTGTCACTGAGCTTCTTTGTAGTCTGTTGATCTGCTGCCTGCTGGCCTGGACATCAGCAAGGAACACAAGTGTGTTGTGTTCTTCCTCACGGCAGATTCAGGGGTCAGCGGTGCTTGCTGGCAGAGTGGTCAAGCGTGTTTCTCCGCTCTGCCCAGGGTATGTAGGCTCCCACCAGCGCCGCAGCATGGCGGCCACCAAAAGGTGTGCGATGCACAGATCTCTTTATGTGGCTGTGGGCACCTCTCAATGCTGCTGTCTTGGTCTTCAAAGCCTTTGCTTTGGCTTCAGCTTTGGGAGGGGAAGAGTACCTTTCTTTGCTTGTGGTGCCGTCTTGATAAAAAGGCACATGTGATTGAATCACCAGGTTCTGTAGCCTCTCGCCACAGGGACACATAACACTGGCCACCACAGCTCTCTGGGGACCCCATTCTGCTCAGCCTGTCTGATGCGTCACTGTCATACTAACCTTCCTTTTCATAGCTGCCTCACCCTGCTTTTCAAAGTTGGCCGCAGTGTTCCACTGGTCACATAAGAAAGCCCCATCCAGTCCCCATGCTGACTACACGTCTCACTTCTCTCCTGCTTCAACCTTCCTTTCTAGCCAGCCAGTCCACTAGTTGTCTGAACAATGCTGGCTTCATGTTGGTGACTTTCCCCACCAATTTGAAGCCAGAACAAACCTTTCTTGGGTGTTTTGCTAAGGCCGTGCAGGGAGCTGGAGGACTGGGGCACCTAAGGAGGTGGCATCGGTTCTGATGGGAATCACAGGGCAAGGGGGCAATGGTGACTTTCCTTACCCCTTCCTGCTGCCCAAGCCCCACGCCTCCCTCTAGGCCATTCTGCTTGGTTCCTGCCATGCCCCTCACCCCGTGATTCCCATCAGAACCAATGCCACCTCCTTAGGTGCCTCCGTCCTCCAGCTCCACACTTGGCCCCTAGCTAAGCATCCAGGAGAGATTTGTTTTGGCTTCAGATTGGTGAGGAATGAAGAAAATGACTGTGATTGCTCCCCAAACCAACTCTAGGCTCCTAACAAATCATTCCTAAGGCTTTATTACTAGAGTGAAAGATTAAATCTAGAAAGAAGTGGTGGTGCGTGCCTGTAATCCCAGCACTCTGGGAGACTGAGGCATGAAGATCATGAATTCAAACCCAGCCTAGGCATCTTAGCAATTTAGTGAGACTCTGTCTCAAAAAATTTTGAACATGGCTGGGGATGTAGCTCAGTGCGAAGACCCTGGACTCAATCTCTAGTGTCTTGCAAAAAAAAAAAAGGTGTGTCTAGGATATAAATATTCTGGAACAATTTCCTCTTTGTTTCCTTGCATTTCTCCTGGTCCACCACTCCCATCCAACACATTTCTTTCAAGAGAAGTTCTTAGTTCTTGGTATTTCCTTTTAATCAGGCTGACATCCTTTGGACCTACGAAAACTCAGAACCCAGATGACCTGGGAGAATCTACACAGAAAATAGATCGCTGATATCAGAGAGCCCAGGGTCAAGCACCTTGTAATGTGTTAAAAGGATTCTCCAATGAGTTTCTGCCAGATGTAACTGATATCAAGCCTTGCCAATGCCAGTCCACCAGCAGAGTGTGGTGGACACGGTCTGCCTGCCTGGATTTGCATTCGGGCTGCATCTCTTCACTTCCTATGTAGACGAGAAGTAGTTACACTATCCTTCTTGTGCCTCGACTGCATTCCAAGGGGTGCAGATTTAATTCTAGTCCAAAAATATTTATTGTGCATCACCTATGTTCCATACACTGTTCTGGGCCTTAGGGGTCCTGAGAGATGATGTGGCCCAGGTCCCTGAGCGCTCACAAAGGGGGTGATGGCTAATGTGGAGACCAGTAGGCAAACCTTGAGGCAGCAGGACAACCGGGGTTGTCACAGCATCACCACAGCTTGGTCAGGAGGCTGAGCCTGGAAAGGCTATGAGAGAGAGACTGTGGCTTCTTGCCTGTGTGCCTGTGTGCCCCTAGCACGGTGCCTGGCATAGAACATGTGCTCAGAAGTTCTTTGCGAATGACTCACTGTGAGGCTGGGCATGGGGCAGCTTCCTGGAGGGCACAGCCTGGGTTTAAGGATGGAGTCAGATGTTGAGACAGCCAACAAGATGGAGGTGCAGAAGTGACATGTGGTCTGTCCCCACAGTGGAAGCATCCTCATCCTTAATGAGGGGCCATTCTGACCCACGCTACAATGTAGGCAGCCCTTGGGGACATGAAACTAACTGACATAAGCCAGTCACGAAAAGACAAGCACTGTACCATTCTGCTTATATGCGGGACCTAGAACAGTCGTATTCACAGAGAGAAAGTGGAATGGTGGTTGTCTGAGGCCAGGAGGAAGGAAGAATGAGGAATTGTTTAACAAGAACAGAGTTTCAGTTTTGCAAGATGAAAGGAGTTCTGGACGTTCGCTGCACATCAGTCTGAGTGTAGGGAAGGCTACTTAATGGTCCACTTAAAAATATTAATGAAGAGCAAAATAAAAGATAATGGTAAGTAGGGAGATCGTTCTCACATAGGAAGGAGATCAAGAGATGGAGGAAAGGGATACAAAAGAATTAAGATGTCTTATGTACATGTATCAAGTCCACACAAGGAATGTGAACATTACGTACTGCAAATGGGTACTAATAAAATAAAATAAGAAATGGGGCTGAGGGTGTGGCTCAGTGGTAGAGCACCTGCCTAGCATGTGTCAGGGCTCTGGCTGGGTTCAATCCTCAGCACCATACCACAAAAACAAAACAGAGCAAAACATTGATGGCAAATTGTCTGTTATGTGTATTCCAGCATACATTTTTTAAAAGGTGGATGTGGAGTCTGAGTCTCAGGTATAAAGTGAGGGGTACAGACAGAGGACTGCGGATGCTTTAGGGAAGGGAGGTTGACCAGTAGAGTCCAAACTGAAAGTACAGAGAAGAACAGACTAGGAGATCAGGCTAGATGGAGGCCAAAGGGACCTCAAATGCCATGCCAAGGAGTGCGGAGTTCAAAGTTAGGCTTTGATTTCATAAATGGCTGGGGTAGGGCTTTAATATTCTCTTGAACCTCAGCTGCCCTGGAATTGCCAAAGCTGTTCTAGGGATGAGTGTGCCCTGCTGCCATGTCCTTTCTACCCCAGCCCAATCTCTTCTGCTAGGAAGGCCCCAAGGCTCCTCTCACCAGGCAGAGAGGGTACACGGCAACTGGGCGTTGCTGGGCTGTCCTCCCTGGCTTTGGTTTGAACCAATCCCCCTGCCCCAGTAGTCAAGTTCCAGCTGCACTGAAGAAAATAAATGAGATTCCAGCCTGAGTTACCTGACCTCCTTCCAACTGAATATTTGCAAGTAGCCTCAGTGTTGTGTTGTGAGCTCAGCATATAACACCCACTGGCTCTGCCCAGATGCTCCTTGGAGTTGCCCACTTAGACTCTCTGCTTGGCACAGGCTCCTAGGGAGCCTGCTGGCCGTGCAGTGAGGTTCCCTGAAAGTGGACACTGCCTCAGTTTCTTTCCTAGTCTGGGTTTTCATCAGCCTAAGCACAAAGTTTCACATTGATGGCAGGAATGAGCTGGTCCATGACATTTTGGAATTGGGTTGTATTTTATTGTCTCTGATGTTTGGGTATCATGGGGCACCCACGAATGCCAACTCCTAGATGGAGCTGTGGACCAGATGGCCACAGGACAGGCCTTTCTGTATAGTTCTGTGACTTACTTAACATGAGGCTTTTAAGCTTCAGCTATTTTCTCTAAGTCTCAGTTGTTTCATCTCTAAAATGAGTGTATCCTTTCTTGCTTGCTTTCTAAAAATACTCTGATGGTGAATGGAGTACAGACAAGGTCACACTTGGAAACCTGAATGACAGAGTGACATACATACTATGCAGTCCCAAGGATGCTGGAGCTAAACATATACCACTGAGGGTGTATTTTTATACCCTATATTGCTATGTTTACCAAAATGACAACAGAAGAAGAAAATTCTTGTTTTGAAATTGACCGTGAGCAGTCACCTGAGTGGTCATTTACTGGATCCACACTAATTCCTTTCTTTACCTTACTGCTAAAAACATTTAAACTCCTCTGATGCCTTTGCTATTTTGCTGCCTAACACCTGAGAAAGAAATCTGAGATGATAAGAAGAAATGCAAGAATCTAGATGACTCCTTTCCCCACCTCGGCTCCCAGACCATCCGCCTTTGACCAGCGATGTCGTCTCTTCACTGGCACATGGAGAGGACCACTCAGTCATAATCGTAAAAAGAGCAAAACACCTCAAGCCTGGCCCCTCAAAAAATTCTACCATACGGTCCCGTGCTCTGGAGACCAGGGGAGGTGATGGTTGGTAAGACCACTGCCCTGTACACCGTGGGGCTTCTGCCAGTCAGGTCCGTCTCACAGGCAGCTGCCTTGCGGCAACCTCTGCATCACCTACTGTTTATCTTTACTGCTTGCAGCTGCCTAATTGCATGTGCTGCCTTAAACAATGCAAAGTGAAAGAGACAGACAGACAGACAGACAGACAGAGAATCTCATGAGGATCACTTCAGAATTTGCTATTAGCTTCTGGCTGTTCAATTTAATAACCTACTTCTGCCTCTTTCTTTGGTTCTAGACTCTACCCCACTAGAGTTAACTCCATAAGGTCCCCCAGCTTAGGGTTCCCCTGTGACTTCAGCTGAAGGATTCATCACACTGGTTCTGGAGGGGCCCCATCACCCGGAACAACTCTAGCCCACCAGCTTAGCCTCTAATTCTGATTTTAAATCTTGCTTAAAATACAGCAAGCCTCTACCCCTGCACTCCTAGTGTGAGAACTTCAAGAACTTGGCCTGGCTGGCAGAGTTTCCGGAATGAGTGGCCGGGAACAAGAGGCTGAGCAACAGCGGCGGCCCTGATAGGCGATGTGAGCCCTGGGTGGTGTGGAGGCTTCTTTATAAATTGTGAATTCTCTCTGAATGCCTTAGGGCATCACACCAAAGTGTGTGTTTACATGTGCATGCATGTGCATGCTTGTGCGCCATTTTTGAAGTAGCCGAAATGTTCACTATAAAAATTTGGACCACCTAGTTATTTTTATAAAGAAAAACAGAACAAAAGAGACATAATTAAGTGCCTGTACTCCTCATTAAAAGATGACTAGTAGTAATCTCTTGGTATAAATTTCTCCAGTTTTATATCTACAATTGTATCTTACTTTATATATTGGTTGGTATTTTTTACACATCATAGTTTATCAGTTCATACCATCAAATATTCACCTATCATTTTTAAATACCTTCATTTCTTCCTTTCAAATGCTCTTCTTTTCGGGGCTGGGGATTTAGCTCAGCGGCAAAAGCGCCTGCCTGGCAAGCGCAAGGGCGTGAGTTCGGTTCGCGGTACCGGAGAAAAACCAAAAAAAAAAAAAAAAAACAAATGCTCTTCTTTTCTAAATATACTTTTATCAGTGCCTATTAATTTTATAAAACATTGGGTCTCAATGTGCTATTTTCATACATGGATATTATCATATCCACCCCCCACTACCCTCTCTTCATGCCCTTTCCCTCTTCCTCATTCCTTTGCTTTTGCCTAATAATACTTTCATATCAGCTTTTCTTTTTAAAGATCCCACGTAGTAGGGAAAAAACATGCCACACTTTCTGAGTCCAGTTCATTTCACTCCATGATGTCCATTTCTGTTCAATTTCTTGCAAATGACATAATTTCATTTTTTTATGGCTGAATAACACTCTGGTGTGTATGACATTTTCTTTATCTATTTATCTGCTGTCGATGAGCACCTAAGCAGGTCCCATATTTTGGCTACTATGAATTTCGCCGCAAGAAGCACGTCACCTGTCATATTCAATAGCTGAATAGTATTTCAAGTGCAGTATGACCTACCACCCTTTAACCAATTAACCCTTTAATTGAGCATGAGAGCAAAACTGATTGAACCCTTCCTTAGGCACTGGGTTGATTCTGGGCAATTTTTTCCCCTCATTATCACAAATAATTTGCAATTAAAAAAGTAATTTGAACACTTAGACCTAAATCTCCAACTACATTTTTAATTGTTTAGGATTAGTTCCTAGAAAAAGAATTAGTAGATCAAAGGCAATACACCCTTTTAAGGTTTTTGATATTCACTGCCAAGCTGCCCCTATGAAAGTTAAACAAATTTCTGTTCCTATACCGTCAACCTTTGGCCAACATTGTACATTACAGTTTATTAAAATAATTACTAATTTGATAGGTGAAAATAATATCTCCCTCATGGGTTATGAATCAAGTTGGGTTTTCTTCATATGCTTTTTGGTCATTTGTACTTATTTTGTGATTTTTCTATCCATTGTTGCCTATTTTTTCTACCCAGACTTAATAGTTGATCAGAGCTTCTTAATACATTAAGGGCATTATTTCCTCTGCCATGAATATTGCAAATATTTTCTTGGTCTTTTGTTTGCTTTTTACTATACTTTTGGTGATTTTATATAGGGAAAGTGTACATTTTTGCATAGTCTAGTCTGTCAATCTTCTTTATGATTTCTTTCTTGGTATCATTACTGGGAAGGCCTTCCCCACTCACTAGAGCACTTTTTCTCATTTGATTTAGCTCTCAGTCTTAGGAACATAAAATTTCAAGCTATTATCCATAGAATTCTAGATCTCAGGGATGCCAGGTCTCTAAAAGGCCTGCGGAGTGGTGGAGGAAATTATGAAGATGTCCATCTTGGCACAGACCCCACAACTAAGGACTTTAAATCTGTTCCTATCTCAGTGACGAGCTGGCCCAGCCAAGCTCTGCTAGAAAACTCCTACTGATCCCACCTGGGGAGGTTTTCCTCTTGTCTAAATCTTCACACAAGTTCCCTGGGTTCGGATAGCGTCAGCAGCCAACACAGTGTTCCTCTCAGGAACGCTGTGTCAACAAAGCGGATGGCCTGAGCACTGACACACTCACCCTTGTGGGGCCACCCCAGGCAATTACAGGTGAGGAGAAGGGGTTGATTCCAGGTCATAGAATTCGTTACCACCAGCAGTGAAGACTCTGGCTGCAAGACAGATGTGCCATTCACACCTGGGCTGTGCTAACTCTTCCAGGCTGGGAAAGTGCCTTTCTTTTCTCTGCATGTGTGTGCTCACTCCCCCACACTTGCACACAAACACACACACACACACACACACACACACACACACACTTACTTTCTAACCTCTTTCTTCTGCGAGTGAATCCTCAATAGGAGAAACTGTCTCTGTAATTTGAAGACAGGGAGGGAGAGGGGAAAGGAAATAAAACCTCCAGTAGAAATAGAAAAAGAAGTGAGCATGTGCAGAGTGATTTTTCATCTGCATGCCTTATTAGAGAATTATATGACATAATTACACGTTATAATGTCTTTACACATATTTATGGTAATTACGTCAATGCGCATTTGATATTCTGTAATTACAGTAAATACACAACAATCCTGACAAATCGCTTGATGGAGAATTCAAATTCCCTAAGTGAAGACAGGGAGGAAAGACATTACCCCCTCTGCTTCCCGAGGGCCCAGCCCCTGATTATTCTCCTGCTTCTCCTAGGCTGTTGATAGGGAATGTTTATATTCCTGGGTGTCACCGAGGCACGGTTACAAATTCATTGCCACCAAGGGCATTCCGAACCTGCTCCCTCCTGCAATATCACTGTCCTCTGTCCGTTCCCCTCTAAGGCTGAGTGTATGCTGGCTGTGTAGGAGGAGCGCACATCTGGCCCTACAAGTGCCCGGGTTCAGATAGAGCATGGCCAAGTGTGTGGCCAAATGTGTATCCAAGTGTGTATCCTCTGAACCCTCTGTGAAAGGAGTTGTCCTACAATATGCAGGGGAACAGAAAGGGAGTTGTTAGTTGTGTTCCATCTCCTATGGAAAGTGGAGCCACATGGGTGGAAATATCCTTAACCATGAACCCTACAAAGTGCTTCCCTCACCCACAGTCTGCTGGTGGTGTCAGTAAAACTTTGTAACCCAGTCAATTCCTAAAGGGAAGGCCCACCTCTAACTCTCTAGCACTTGGACTCACGCCCTGGGATTTTTCAGAATGAGGCTGTGACACCACTGCTCTGTGTGTGGCATTGTATCCATTGATTTTGTTGGATGGATCCACCATAATTTCTTCTCTTTTGTGAGCATTCTTTATGGTCTTTGTATTCTGGTGTTGGGGTGGGTTGTTACTCTTGCTGTCTGAACTACCACCAGTTTTTTCTTTAAAAAAGGCAATTGGTTTGTGGCCCCAATGGAGATGGACCTCCAGCAATTTGTTCATCTGTCAGTCCCAACCCCTCCTGAGGCCTAGAAAAAGTGTTTCTTTACCTTTGTCAGACAAATTTCTGCCCAGAAACTTCCACAGATCTGGGCCACCATTCATTGAGCCTAAGCAATGAGCACTGAGGTGATCGGGATAGAAGAGCTTCCTACCTACCTCCCAGGGCCTTGAGCTAATAGAGGTTAAGGAGTTTGAGAAGTTAAAAGCTCTCAGTGAGTCTAAGGACTTTGCAGTCAACTCTTTCCAGCACTCAGCTCTGACCTCCTTGAGCATGGAGTAGAAAAGCAGACGCATGCTCCCCATTCCCGTCCACCAATTTCATCCCACCTCTGTGACCCACAGAAGCCAATTATCCCTGGAACAGGTGGCCTTGGAGGGTGATTTCACTGGCCCCCACCAGGAGGAAAAAAGAAATCTGTTACACCAGTTCAGAGCAGTGTGGGAAAGAACTAAAATGAGGGCTGACTAATGATTCATAAAAGTAGCAAATTTATTGACTAATCTAATTCTTAGTCATGAAGTCTCCCTGTCCCATGAGTACGCAAATCAAAGCAATTACAGATTGAAATGAAGCTGGGGTCCTTAATGCGGAAAATGCTTGTTTCAGCCCAAGATGGGGGCTCAGGGTGAGTGCCCCCTTACACCTCCGTAATGAAAGCACCTCACAGCCCGCAGGCTCCCAGGCGGTAATTGCTGTGGGCTGAGACGGAGATCTGTGTGCGCTAATGATGCCTGTTCCTTTGCTGAGACCGCGCTCCCGTTTCCACGAAGGGCCAGGGTTGCAGAAGGACGCATCGCGGTGGACGTGATCACATTAACGCACGCATCTGCACCTGAGCGATTTTCATTTCTCTTATGTCGCCATCATCTTTTAGTCTTCTTTCTTTTTCAACTGTTCATTGCTCGGGACATGGAAAATTTAGGCTGGTGTGTATTTAAACATGCGAGCAAATGAAGTAGGAACGTGCGGCATTTTCTTTCTTTTCGATTATTCTTTTTTTCTCTGTATAGTGAGGACTTTGCATGGCTAGGAATCATAACTCATATTTTCTTCACACTCACAAAAGACTCTGCTGGAACCAAGTTTGGGCTGGAAAACAGATTTCTCCAGGCTCTTGCTGGTTGGGTGGCACTGGGGTGTTTTAAACTGCTGTTCACTTACCAACTACTAGAAAGGGAAAGTCGACCAAAGCTTTCTCCTTGGTACCTGGCTTTGGAAAAGACGTGGGGATGTTGGCGCTCTTTGGTCTTTGGAACCGGAAACACCCCGCATTTGTCGTGTAACCGGAGCAAGGCCCTTTTGCCAAAGCAATCTCTTGCCTCAGTACAACAGGTAGGAAGAAGAAGGAAAAGGAAACTCAGCTCTTTCTTCTCATTTCTAGGGGTTGCTTCTTTGGAGGTGGAGGGCAAGAGTTTGAAATTACATATTCGGAAGAGAAATCAGGGAGAGGCAAAATCTCCAGCAGGAGAATGTCCATTATATCCCAGTGATGGGATTGCCAATAAAGACTCCCTCCGCCGTCTCCCTCTCCCCCTCTCCTCTTCCTCCACGGCGTCTCCGGGGGTTCAATAACTCCCCCGGAGGGAGCGTGCTCCATTCTCTCCAGCTCTATGTGGTCCTGGCTGCTCAGCTACCAACTGTCACCCCTGGGGACTGAAAATTAATTTCGTTCCCTGCCCCACGCGGCTGATCCCAGCTGCCCCGTGGCTCAGCTGGGCGCTGGGGTCAGATGCGCGAGACCGTCAGGTGCTTGGAGTAAATGATCAGGGCCTTGGGCCGCAGAGACTTCTAACAATACAGAAATCGCATTTTCTACTCAACTCAATTGCAGTGCGTCCAGCTGTCTCCCTGCGCCAAGATTCAATTATCAGCCAATGCGTGTTCTCTTCCTCCCTCATCCCCTCCCCCTCACCTGCGTTTTCCGGGGAGCTCTTTTCCATCCGCTTTTCCTGGCAGCTGTTTTAGGTGACTTGGTTCCAATAAGCAAGGAAGAGAATTTTCCTTCTCACTGTGGGTTGCAGGTGTGGGGACCTAAACCAGTCTGTTGATGGGTGGCACTATGGAACAGCACTGGAATGTCAGGAGACCCTGATTTGAGCTGCACGGCCTTGGCCAAGTCATTCAGTCCTCCTGAGCCTCAGTTTCCTCCTCTGTACAATAACCAATGGTAGCAGATGATCTCTGGGTCTCACCACTTGGTTGTGAAACCCCCAAGAGTCTCTCTTAGTATCTCTTCCTGAGGATCCCAGGGTACTGCCTTGACAGTATGCATTCATCCTCAAGAAGTGATTGCACCTGGGCAT
>NW_004955403.1:46213198-46249664 GCF_000276665.1 Chinchilla lanigera | reverse complement strand
GATTGCAAAGGCGCTGGAACAGAAAGTCACATTGAAGGCCATGTGTTGTCCCAGTGACTGATATGGCTGGAACTTATGCCTGATGTTTGGGTCTAGGGTCTTTTGCATCAGGAAAAGACCTTCCTTCCTCAGGAAGTCCAGCAATGGCCGTGGCTCCTGCATGCTAGATCTCATCCAAGGGACCCTGCAGCCAGGCGGGGACAGGAGACAGGAAGTAGCGGCCCTCCCCCAGGATGCGTTTGGACCTTGTTCCTAAGAGGTTGCCTTCCCAGGACCCCCGCTTCTCGCTCTTCAGTTCCTGAGGCTGTCAATGGAAACGGGATCCAAGTGTTGCTGATTCAGTGATGTTTGCCCAAATGCTGTTTCCTAAGAACTGTTGGATGCCCAAGATGCTTTCGGAGTCTGTTTGCTTTTTCCAACAAGCCCGTTTCTTTTCCTGGAAGTGGAACGTGGCACGAAGCCGGCGGAGTCTGAACCCAAGTCTATTCCAACTCCTTTCTAAACTTGGATCGCACTGCACTGCCTGACAGCCCCTTCCTCCCGCCCTCCGGGGCCCTGGGAGGCTGCGGCTGTGAGTGAGCAGGGACTGGCACCTGCAGTCCTCCTGCCTAGGAGCCGGACAGAGCGCCTGCGTGCATCCACAGACCACACTGGGAGGAAGGGTTAGCATCTCCATTGTAGAAACGAAGGAAGCCTAGAGGTTGTAAACGGCAAGCTCCCCATGCGGAGTGAGGCTCAGAGCCCTTGCTCTTTCTACAATCACACGCACATTTGCCATGAAGATGTGCACTTTTTTAGACCAAGAAAAAAATGGTGCCACCTCAGCCCTCTCACAGCTCTGCCTCCTGCTGTTCGCCCTGGATCTGAACAGGACTTTCCTGCCCCGCCCCATCCGGCTTCCCAGTTCTCCCGGCGGGCAGACCAGCCTGCTCCCCTCCCCGAGACTGCCTGCCAGGAGGAAGCCCCTGGCTGTGTCCCTTCGCTCTGTGCCTGGTCTCCTTTCTCTGGCTGCTCTAACGGAGGATGCGGGCCAGTGGCTCCGGGCCCCAATCACCCTTGCCTGCCACTGTCCACGTCATTCTCTGGAGGGTCTCTCTAGCCCCAACCCTAGACAGGGCTTTGGAGTAAGAAACACAATCACTCTGCCCCTGTCACTCCCTGCCCCAAGTCCAGACACAAGTCCCTCCATGCCCACTATCCCCGCCCCAATTTGCTCTTGGTTTCTTTTTGTCCAGCACTGATCAGATACCCACCAGGGCCACCCCCTTCTCAAATTACACTCAGGCCCTCTCTCTGAGTCCCAGTTACAGTCGGGGCGCATCCCATGGCAACAGATGACAGGTGAGAGCCATGGAGCCTTGAATAGCCATAGTTGGCTCCGTGTGGAAAAACCAGAAGCATGAGACTTTTTTTTTTTTTTTTTGGAGCAACACTAGAGATTGAACCCAAGGGCACCCTGCATACATTTTTTATTTGCCACCAATTTGCCCAAGTTGTTCTCAAACTTGTGACCCTCCTGCCTCAGCCTCGCAGGTAGCCAGGATTACAGGCATGCAATGCCACGGCCGGCAGAAGCACCAGATTTTGACATCATCTTTTTTTTTTCTTTTGCATAAAAAGTGGATATGAAGAGTGAAGAAAGTAGTAACACCGCAGGCCAAGTAGTGTGTTCAAGACTGCATGGCAGGTGACACCAGGATGTCAGCGAATGTGACAGCAGCACTGGGGACATGAATAGCATAATGCCACACATCAGCAGCACTGCCGGCAGAGCCAGAATAAGTTGGCAGTGGGCACAGAAACACCGTCTGGGTCAGAAGGTGCCAGGAGGAGCTGGTGTCTTATTAGCACGAGCAACACAGACGCTACCAAGATTGTGATCCAGGCTGCCTTGTCTTCTGCCACCTTTCTGCCCTTGGACTGACCTTGAGTTGACAGCTTTTCCTTCCCCCGCCGGTGCAGTGGAATTTCTACCTTCTCATCTGCACTGCAAAGCGCTTCAAAAGAATCAGGCCCTAAATCCCAGAAGCACGTCTCGCAGGGAGAAGGCACTTAGTATCGACTAACTCACAGATAGCCAGGATCTGTTCTTTATTCCGTGCCTCAGCTTCACCACTTAAAATGGGAGCATAATTCCCACATCTTCTAAAGGACGGATGAGAAAAATCATTTCATACCATGAGGAATGTTGAAGCCCCTTCACTTACTTTTTGTTCGTCTGTTTGTTTTTTGAGACAGAATCTCATTATGTAGCCCAGGCTGGCCTTGAACTAGAAGGGACCCTCCTGCCTCAGCCTCCCATGTGATTACAGGTGTGCACCACCACACCTAGCTCCCCAAACATACTGCTAGGCAAGTACTCTGCCACTGAGCTATATCCCCAGCCCTCACCTTCACTTCTGATGGCATCCTTGCCCACCCATTCCAGCGGAAGCCCTTCGAGTCCCCAGCACTGTGCTGGAAGGAGGGTACACACAGCCCCAGGAGAGGTTAGTGTGAGGTGGTACTCTGGCCTTCGACTAACAGTTCTCCAAAGGGACACCTCTGCTCCCTTGACAGTCCTGTCCCTTCGCCAAAACCCCTTGTCTCTTGGTAATGCTTGTCTGGTCTTTCCTGGAAACACAGTTGAGGAAAGGGCAGCTTTCCTTCCTTCCTACTTGCTCTGGCCCCTACCAAAAACTCCGGTGTCTCCGCCTCTGGGACGCCATGTCCTTTCTCTGGCTACCAGGCAGTCAGCAGGGACCTCTTTCTTATGGTTTCAAGCGGCTTCTGACTGTGCATGGAAATAGCCATCTGTGGGCATAGGTCCTTGCGCACATGCATGGGGGGGTGAGCACACACGTACACGCGTGAACACCTGCTCATGTGCACACACACACACACACACCCCTCCCTGCACCCCCAGGACCCCCCTGCCAGAGCCCCTCAGGCACATTCATCCCGCCCCACCCTGCCCCCCACCCCCCATGCCAGCTCCGGAGCAGACAGCCTCCCTGCCCTCCCCGCCCCACAGAGCCGGGGCGGGGGCAGGGAGCTGCGGGATAATGAGTCGAGAACTTCCAGCCTTGTCTCTCTCTGGCTGGTGACTGACACAAATGGAATTCATCTTTAATCATCTGTTAACTCGTTGTCTATTATAGCTCTTTAATAGCACCATAGATATTCTTAATGAAGCATGATTTAAGGTATTTACAGCGCACAGACCGACAGACATCACTCACAGTGTGCAGGTAATGAGGCGGAAAACGGCTTTTGAATTTCCCCCAAAAGAGAAAGCAAGGAGAGACAGAAAGAGCTTTAGCACTGGGGGTGAAAGAAAAAAAAAAAAAAAAAAGGATTAAAAGCCCTGTGTTGTAGGGTTTGTTTTAAAATGTTTAGGCATTTAAAGTCATTTCAGCTCTTCGAGGTGTTTGGCTCACGGAGTTCAGCAATTACCGTCACTGAGGGCGGCGGGCTCCGCTTTGAGGCTGCCAGCACCACCTTGGCCCGGCTCCGCACCTGGGCTGGGGAGGCGGGGGCAGTTCTGGCAGCAGGCACGCGGGTTCAGGCCTTCCTCAGTTCCCCTGACTGTGTTCCCTGCAGCAGTGGAAGGCTGGCCACTGTCCCCCTCGGGAATGGGACAGGGCAGGGGTGCCACCCAGGGCTGGCCAGAGCCTCTGCTCTCTTCTTTGAAGGCAAGCTTGTGAGGGGCAGTGGGGACCACTCCTGGCATCCCACCCTACCCTCTCCTACCAACGAGGCGACCCAACACACCCCGCTAGTGAGTGTCGGAACCAGGACTACACCCGGGGATCCTCTCCCTCAGGATCCACTTCCCAGCTCATAATTGGGCCCTGTTGTTCTAACCGGGGCCCATAAAATCCCCTAGAAAATGAAGAGTTATAGGGAAAAAAGACACAGAGAGAGAGAGAGAGAGAGAGAGAGAGAGAGAGGCTGAGAACTTTTCTCAAGGTTACGCAAGAGGCCACTCTGTAAAGCACTGAGCTCCACCGTGTGAGGGGAGAGGAACCCCATCCCTGCCCCATCCGTTCTCTGCCTCAGCGGCAGAGTGATGTTCCTTTTTTTTAAGACAGGGACTCACTATGTAGTCCAAACTCACCTCAAACTCGACATCCTCCTGCCTCAGCCTCCCGAGTGCTGGAACTAGAATGATGTTACTTCATCCTGAGGCCCAGGTCTCCCTCATGTCACCCAGACTGCTCCCCCTCATCCTCCTGCTCCTGCTGCATCTGCTTAACCTGAGCCCAAGGCGAGGACTAGTGAGACACACGTCCCCATGACATCTTGTCAAATCTACTTCTGTACCTGAGCAAGGTGGTCCTTCTCAGGCCATGGGGATATGGGCAGAGAACCAGGGGCTCCAAGGCCAGAGGTCCTGCTTTTCTGGAGCAACAAGCTGGGCCGCTGGAGATGGCACGGGCTCAGGGGAACTGGTCTGGGCTCTCGGCTGCTCTCCCCTTCCCCTCCCTAAGAAGTAGAAGGGCTGTGGGGGCTGGGGGACCAGGGGAACCCAGTTCCCTGGCTCAGCAGCTAGAAGAGAAGGTGGACCGGGGTGGGGCGGGAAGCCGGACAGGCTTTCTTCCAGCAGGGTGATGAGGTCACCCATGCTGGCTTCACAAAGGTGACCAGACTCTTCTAATCTAGGGCCCAGTACATTTAAAAGCAGTGGCTCCTCCCTGCAAGAGTTCTAGTTCACAGTTTCTACTCCACAAGGTGGAAAAGAGAGAAAGGGACTGCCCTGACCCCGTGGGGGCAGAATTCCGGACCCAGCACCTCCTGGGCTATGGCCACGCTGCACTGAGCCACCCCGCTCCCCCACGCGCCCTGCTCCAAGTGCACAGGGCGTAGGCAGGAAGCAGCTCTCCAAGGACCAGGCAGGAGGCACATCCAGCGCCCACACAGCAGTGGGCTTCCACAGGAGAAGAGCATCGAGCCCCACTCACAGCGATCCCCTCCAGTCTTTCTCTTTTTTTCCCCCTCCAGGCTTTCTGCGTCTTTCTCTTTTGTTTTTGTGATGCTGAGGATGGAACCCAGGGATGTACATGTGCTCCGTCCCCAAGCCACACCCAGAGCCGGTCCCTATCCCAGCCTCTGCCATCCAAGCCGTCCAGCAAGGAGAGGCAGAGTGCTAGATCCAGAGTCCCCGGCCAGGGCTTTGCCAAGTGTGTTCCACCTTCATCTGTGCACCTACGGCCTCCTTCCTGCTGGGCCAGGCACCCTGCCAGGTCCTGAGGGTAACAGAGCAGCTTGTCCAGAGAAGCCCAAGGTCTGTTTTGAGGACAGATTTCCAAAGAAATCATGTCTGACGGTGGCTTAAGGAGGTGAGAGATGCCTTGCAGGCACGAGGCAGAAGGAGTCTGGGCGGAAGAAGCGTGACATTTAGGATGGGTTTCTACGCCTGACGATGGCGAGGCATTTCTCCCAACAGGCCGCAGAGCCGGGTGCAGTGCCAAGCAGCCTTCTAAACCATGCGGCTCCACAGAACGCCAGGGCTGCAGGAGACCTGCGTCTCTCCACCCTCCTCTACAAAGCCTGCTTCCATCCTCCCAGGCGGGGACAGCTGGGGGGTCAGACTGGGAGTAGGAGGCCAAAGCAGGCTCAGGGACTGAAATCCCCCTCCCTCCATTCCTGCACCCACCCTGGGATGCTGGGTCCCTGTGGCTCCTTACGACACTCATGTGTACATAGATTGGGATTATTGTGACCCTGACTTGTGCCACCTCCTTGCTAACGGGCCCTGGTCCAAAGTGCTGAGGGTCACAGGAGTGGCCCAGCTTTCCTCATGCCAGGTGGAATGCCAGCTGGTTTATGGATTAGCTTCCCCAGGTCATGTGCTCATCGTGGTCCAATCAACTAAGGACTAAGGGATAACAGCAGGGAGGATGTTAGGGTCAGGTCCCAGACACCCTGGCCTCCTGCTGGGGACAAGGAAGCTAGCCTGTGACTGGCTTACAGGGGGGTCTCTCCATGTACACCGGAGCCATGCATTCCCCTCAGGACCAATTCTCCCAGTAGGAAAGCGTAGAGATGATAGACCACAGTTAGCTACGTGAAAGTGGAAAATGTCACATGGAAAACTTTACGGGGATACTGGAAATTTTCTCACTGAGCCAAGCCTTGTGCTCTAGTGATTTCTTTGTGGCAAGGTCTCCTACTAACTTACGGTAAGATGTGTTTCACTCAGCTGAAAAGTGCCTGTTTACAGTCGAATAAGTGTCTGGAGGACTTAGATTTCCTTTCTGTAATTATTTCTGGGTCCACCCGAGCGCTCTGGTTAATTATTTCCCTAGTAAGCCATGCCCCTCCCCAACCTCAACAGGAAGGACTCTGCCAAGGATCAGCACCTTTGAGCTTTCAAAGAGGGTTTTCAAGACCTTGCTCTGGAAACTGGAAAGTGAGACCCCCGGAGGGAAGTCACAGATGTCCTGGCGAAGTGAGAGATGAGAGCCGAGAGGAGCAGCCCAGCCTGGGTCCCTTCTTTATTTTCTCCCCTTCCATAATACCATCTTACCGCTGATTCAGAATCTAAGCTCTTCGGGCTTCTTGGAGAACTCAGGAGTGGCCCTTGTCACAAGCTATAAAGTCGTCACTTTATAATGATTCTGAGGCAGGCATCTTGGTGCACAAGCTGTAATCCCAGCTTGGGAGGCTGAAGCAGGAGGATCTCTGTGAGTTCGAGGCCAGCCTGGGCTCCATAGTGAGTTCAAGGCCATAGTGAGACCCTATCTCAAAAAACAGAACAAGAAAAGAATTGTGGAAAACTAGCTGTGCAACGATCAATCCCCAAACATCAGCTGGAGACAGACCTGATGAGGCATTGATTAGTCACTATTTCCTTGCTGAGAAACAACACCTGACACCCCAAACTGAACAGAGGAGAGGTTTGTTTTGGCTCACATCCTTAGACGTTTCAGAGCATAGTCACGGGCTCCAAGCAGGAAAGGCATGGCGCAAAGACCTGCCATGGAGAGCAGCTCATAGCAGGGCAGCCTGGAAGCAGAGTGAATGGCGGGAATGGAGGTGCCGGAGAGGAAGCTGCGTCCTCCCAGGCCACGCCCCCACAACCCACCTCTTCCGGTCAAGCCCCACCTCCTAGCCGGAGGTCAGCTGTGGCAACCCTATGGTTCAGTCACCTTCTGAAAGCCCTGCTCTGAGCTCATGAGGCTTTGGGGGCACATTCTTCATCGAAACCACAAGGGATGTGTTTTTCCCCTTTCTAGGTGATTTTGGGGTTTTCTAGGTGCTGTCAGTCTTGGGGCAGTCTTAGCCAAGCAAGTCGCTGAGCACTGTGGGGTGTGCCTGCCCATTGCTCGGGCCTGGTTTCTCTCCTTTGATTCCCTGCCATCAGGGAATGTTTTTAGCAGAGCATGTGCGTGACACTTAGATGGAGCAACCAGTTACCTAGGAAACTGTCCGTTCCATACATGCTCCACTGCCTGGTATCATTCAGATCTGGCTGCCTCGATTGGCCTTCTTCCTTGGCCCTTGTTTAATCCCCCCCATTATTTTCCCAGCTGAGTAGCTCCTAACCAGGACTGCTACATCATTTGTGCGGCCCCATCACAAAGCGAAAATGCAGGGCCCCTAGTTCAAAAATTTAAAAATGGTGACAGCAGAGCATTAAACCAAGCACTGGCCCTTTTAAGTGCAGGGCCCTGTGCAGTTGTACAGGTTGTGCACCTTGAAGCCCCCCTCGCCCGCCGCTTCTAAAATCAGCCAGAACATACATGCGCCTACTGTCAGTGGTCTTTCTGGGGTCCCAGCCTGGTGACAGGCATGTTCCTTCCATGTTATGGCAATAGCTTTCCAAGGCTGTACACGCTGGACCTTCAGATTTTTTAGACTGCCCCTGATATCTGAAGGCAAGGCTCCCATATTTTTAGGGAACCAGGAACTATGACTTTGTTTGTATGTTTTGAGACAGGTTTTGCTATGCAGTCCAGGCTGGCCTTGAACTCATTGTGTAGCCCAGGCTGGCCTCAAACTCACATAGATCCTCCTGCCTCAGCCTCCCAAGTATTGGGATTACAGGCATGTGCCACTCTACCCAGCTAGGAACTATTTCTTGTAAGCCATATTCCCTGGACTCGGGGAATATGCGTGCTATTTCCTAGTTTCTTCAGCCCAACAGGAGTGTCTGAGTTGACACTCTAGGCCCCAAGAAACCCTGGTCTGTCCAGCCAGGAATGCTGCCCCTGACCACCACACTAAGAGTTTGTAAAGGCCCCGATTCTCCTCTCTGCTCTCCTCCTAAAAGTTACCATCCACCCAAGGACCCACTGTGATCCTATTACCCACACCTCTTAGAGAGCAATTACCTTTTCCAGCCTGTCTCACTTCTAGGGAGGAGGAATTAGACACCTTAGTTGCCCACTGTGTAACTCAGGAGTCCTTTCTGTCTGTGTGAACTGCTTCCCTTTTGAGTGTGGGGAGTGCTCTCCAGTTCCACCTTGAGGGCTTTGCTGGCCAGGACTGTGGCACAGTAGGATGGGAGGCACTTGGATCACACCTGTCTTCTGTGTATCTCAAGGGCCTCGCGCTCCTGTTTCTTACCTATGCCCAGGTGGGTGTCCCTTCCCCAAGGCAGGGACACCCAGGACAGCACCTGGGGCAGGGCAGGCCCATGACAGCTCAGCACAAAAGTGGGGCACTGATTTATTTTATGCACACCAAGTGCCCTGTACAGAAATGCTACCTCCTCCCCTCCCAAGAGCCAGCTCCACAGGCAGGCAGGATGGGTGGGATTTTCCTCATGGACACTTATTGATCATGAGCCCTTGGGTAAGTTCCTCAACCTCTCAAGCCATAGTGTTCTCATCTTTAAAATGGAATGATGAAAATAAAATAAAATAAAATAAAATGGAGTGATGATCTGGGCATGGTAGCACATGCCTGTAACCCCAGCACTCAGGAGGCTGAGGCAGGAAGATTGCCACGAGTTTAAGATCAGCCTGGAAAAAAAAAAAAAAGGTCAGCCTGGGCTACGTAGTGAGTTCAAGGCCAGTCTCAACTACATAGCAAAACCCTGTCTCAAAAAATACAAAATGATAATAATAATAATAAAGTGATGATGTGATGAAGCTGAACTGGAATGCTGGCAGTGGAACTAAACAAGGCAAAGGAAGGCTGGGTGTGGTAGCACATGCCTGCAATCCCAGCACTCGGGAGGCTGAGGCAGGAGGGGTTGCTGAGAGTCTGAGGCCAGGCTGGGCTACAAAGTGAGTTCGAGGCCAGCCTGAACTACATAGAGAAACACTGTCTCAAAAAGGCAAAAAAAAACCCAACAAAACCAAGGCAAAGGATATGAAGTATTTGTCACGTGGTACACATAGAGTCAATTCCCAGCAGCTGTTATTTGTTTGATGATCTTTTATTACTGATTGCATCGGTTCACGCTCGCAGGCTTGGTTTTTACGAGAAAGCCTTTCCTTGGACGTGAACTTCCTGGCTCCGAGCACAGTTCACTGTGTTTCATTCATGCGCGCAGCACGCATACTTACTGTGCATCTCCTGCGTGTCAGACAGCGGGGAAGTAGTCATGTGTCACTTGGTGACAAAGACGTGTTCTGAGAAATGTGTCTGTTTTAGTCACTTGCTCGTCACTGAGACAGAATACCTGACACCTGCGACTTAGCTGAGGAGAGGTTGATTTTGGCTCACAGTGTAGAGGTTTTAGTGCATTGGCGGCCGGCTCCAGGCAGGGCAGCATGGCAGAGGGGCGCAGGGGAAGAGAAGCTGCTCAGGGCGGGGCAGACAGGAAGCAAGGAGGATGAAGGGAGGAGCTGCCTTGGGAAATGAACCCTTCCAGGCCCCGCCCCGCGACCCACCTCTTTCCGACTAGGCTCCGCCTTACAACCACAAATCAGCGGTCAGCCCCCTTGGTCTAATCAGCTTCAAAGGTCCTGCCTGTGAGCCCGTGAGGCCTTGGGGACAACTAGGTATAAACCATACCAGTGTCGTTAGGTATTTCCGCCATCGTGCGAACATCGTCCAGTGTGCTCGCGCCAACAGAGATACTCGCTCACTCCAAGCGACCTGCTCAGGCAATTGAGAGACAGCGAACGTGGCTTCCCAGCCTGCTGGCGGAGGTCGAGTTGGTACCTGCCCTTACCAGTTCGGTATCTGATGCAGCTTTTATCTGAGGGCAATCTGCTAAATGATTCGGGCAATGAGAGATAGAATAGGAGCTTGCTATCCCCACACCACCCACCCACCTGGTACTGCAGTACCTCCCGGATGGGGCACCCAGCTGCGGGGACTCCAAGTCTTCCTAAAGCAAGGAGAGGGAGCAGGGGAGCGAAAGGGGGAGAGAATGAACGAGATTTGGTGAGGCCGCTGCTGGCACGACACAGCGGGCAACTTACAGTCAAATTTTTTTGTATGGAGTACGTCCTAAGGTGATGCTAAAAAGAATACTGCAATATCAGAGTACCAGAGTCATTTAGTATCAAGTATTAGGGAGAGCACTTCATTGTTTGTACCATTCTTCTATACAGTTGGCAGCATGTGGGTTTGTTTATACCAGCGTCACCACAAGCGTGTGTCGGTGGTTATAGTAGATGGCGTCACTAGCCAGAAGGAAGTTTTCAGCTCCTTTGTAATCTCGAAGGCCCACAGTCATGTCTGTGGCCTGTCACTGGTGACATGGAGAAGTCACTATGTGGTCAGTGGGTGTCCTCTATAGACATTACGGAGCACCATCTGAGGGTCCTGGCGGAGGTACAGGTGGAGGGAAACACATTAAAGCTAACCTAGGGCCAGGGATGTAGCTCAAAGGTACAAGCGTCTGCCTGGCAAGTGCAAGGTCCTGAGTTCAATTCCCGGTACACACAAGAAAATAAAAAAATAATAAAACCAACATAACATAACTGATCTTTAACACAGACATTATCTTAAGGTAACAGCTTCATGTTCCTCCCAAGCAAGCTTTTGGCGCAGGGGAACAGGTGAATTTTCCCAGAGACACTGGAATTCCAAACTTTGTCAATTGGCAAGAGTTTGTCCACTCCCCCGCCCATTTCCTTAACGAGAGAACAAGGGTTTTTTTGGGACTTTGAGCCAACAGGGCCACATTTGTGTTCACACTCCATAGAGGACCGCCAGTCCCCATAATTTGCCAAACCCAGTCATAAAGATCTAGAACATTCTGAGCAGCTTAGTGGGGAAAGCAGAGTGAAAAAGGCAAAATCTAATATCTAAAAATGGTTTTGCACTGTGATCGTCCCCACATGTGAGCCTCTGATTCCCTGAGGCTTTCCAAAATTTTTGTTTTGTAATCTTTTAATGGGTTTGGAGAATGGTACAGTGTCTCGCACACACAAAATATTTCCCTCAACCAGTGTCTTCTTTACAGCCGACCAGTGGAATTCTGTGGGTTTCTTTGAAATGAAAACACTCCTTTGAAATTGGAAGAAGCCTTAGAGGGCACGTGACTGCATCTCTTCACTTGTTTCCTTCCTCCCTCAGCTAGGGCCCTCTTAAGGAGTTAGGCAGTGCCTTCCTCCTCAGCCATTCCCAGTGGGGCTGGGCCAGGGGCTGGGACTGCCATCTTCAGCCTCATCAGATGAGATGTGCCACTCTGCCTCGGTGCCTCACACGGGTGAGGTGGGTGGTGTCAGAGAAGGTTCTAGAACAGGTTAGAAGGATGGTCAGACTGTGGAACTCACAGGTATACCTGTTCTGCCCCATCAAGGGAAGACAGAAGCCCCCAAGGCAGGTTCACAAATCCAAGTGCGTCAGACTCACCAGTATTTGCTTTGCTTTTTTCATCATTACTGTATTTCACACAGCAAGTCTCAGTCGTCCTTTGGAGTCCTCCTAGCCCTGCCTCAGAAAAAATTTAAATGTTTTGCAGTAACACATCCATTCTCTTAATAGCTCTTCAAGAAAGAGGGTCATGGAGATGAACCTCTCCTGTTTCATACAGGGAAAAACAGAGGGCCAGGCATAACCACAGGCCCAGCCTGTGACAGGCCTTCCTGCTTCTTGAGCATTTCCTGTGACTGCCTCCCTGCCCGGCTCCCTGAGCGGGACACCACCATAACAGTGATACTCCCGTCTTCCTGAAGACCCTGTCCCTCCCTGGCACTTCCTGTTGGGTGGCCTGCCCAAGAGCAAACCCACTTTGGTGGGCCCAACCCTCTGGCAACCAACACCACCTCCAAAAGGCTGAGCCACCAGCCCCACCATTCACCCCCATCTAGCTGGGCCTGGTCACCTCAGACGAGTGTGGAAAACGCCACCTTCACAGGCCGGAATCTGAGAGAAACTGGAACCTGCTGCTAGCTCCATTCCCACTCGCTTCTCGTGTTTGCTGTTATTTTTTAACACTTTTTTTTTTCCTCATGAAAGCACTATCCTCTTCCCCAGAGCTTGCCTGTAGCGAAGGCATGGTCTGTACAACTGCAATTATTTCAGAGAACAGATGGAGTGAGGAGCAGAAAGTCTGTTAATAGTAATAGAAATGCTACATGTTAACCTGGACAGCACATGATGACAGTCCCATGACTACCCGTTCTGTTCCCACCAGCTGGGCAACCAAAGTAGGAATGAGATATTCACAAACACAGCCATCAGCCACGTAGCCACCTAAAGTTAGAACTCAAATTCCTTCACACTAGGGGCCCTGAAGACTGCAGGCTCAGGCCCACAGCAGAGGAGGCCCAGCCACCACCCAGCACCCGGCCTCATGGGATGGCCTGGCCACCACGGAGGGCTTCCTGCATCCACTGAGGCCCAGGCCTGGCTTTTAGGCAAACGCCAAAGTTGCCGGCCCCGGCCAGGAGCCAACCCAGCCAGTGCATTCCATGGACGCTCTTGGGAGGGGGCGGGAGAGCTGCTCGTGGCTTTCTGCGGGGCAGGGAGGGTGAGAGGCCACGGTGAAGGATGTGTAGTGTGGTGTCAGAGCCGGCAGCACCGTGGACTTGGCTAGATCTGGGGCCAGAAAAACCTTTTTCCTTCTCTTGAACATGAGCTAACCATGTCTTACTCCAATAGAGGAAATGGGTGAATTCATTTCTCCTTGAAGAATGAATGAGTAAACCTGATGCGGTGGCACACGCCTGTAGTCCCAGCACTTGGGAGATTGAGGTAGGAAGACAGCAATGAGCTTGAGGCCAGCCTGAATTACATAGTGAGTTTGTAGCTGGGCCTACGTCACAAAACTACTTAGCAAAATTCTGTCTCAAAACAAACAAGCCCCAAAAATCAAAGAATGGAAGAGTAAATTCATTTTACCTCTGTGCACCTTGTACAGTGTGAGGCATTTCAAGGTTAAAAAAAGAATAATGGGCAGCCGGGCGTGGTGGCGCAAGCCTGTAATCCCAGCACTCGAGAGGATCACTCGAGAGGATCGTTGTGAGTTCGAGACCAGCCTGGGCTACAAAGTGAGCTCAAGGCCAGCCTCAACTGCATAGCGAGACCCTGTCTCAAAAAGACCAAAAAAAAAAAAAAAAAAAAAAAAAAGCTCACCTTAGAAAAAAATCATCATCTGATAAGAAGGGCCAAGGGAAGTTCCCGTGTAACCAGATCTCCAGCAGGATAAGGTGAGGGTCCTGGCAGAGGCACAAGCAAAAATGAGGCTGAGGTTTAAAGAAAGAGGACACAGACTCTGGCTGAAGGGAACTGGACTAAGTTTTCATGGGTGACATGTGGCTTGGAGAATGGGAGGGTTCTGGGGTGGGCAGAGAACAGAACACATAAGGGCATGAAGCAAGGATCATGTCAGGGACCAGCAGCACCCCCAGTCTGCGTGGGCCCCCGTGGGGTACGAGGGGGCTGGACAAGCTGATGAGAGCAAGCCTGGCAATGCCAGGTCACGGGTGCTGTTGAGGTTCCAAGTCTGCAGTGAGCTGAGCTTTGGGAAGCTTTCCAGGCAAGGGCCGGTTCTGCACATCCGTCCAGCACGCGTCCAGTGATCTCCTGTTGGCCTCTTGGATCAGCCCGGGGGTGAATATTTACCCAGGGAAGGAGCCGAGCACGACCAACCAGGGCCTGGGTGCTGTGCTGGGTCACTGTGCTGGTGGGGAGGAGTGTGGCAGGGAGAGGGCCGCCAGGGTACTGGCGATGGAGTAGAGGCAGAGCTCTGCGGACCTGACCCCAGCATGAGGGCATGCGCACAAGCCCGGGGGAGTCCAGAAGCCCTGGTCTCAGGACCCGATAGGGATGGGGCATGATTAGACGGGGGGAGTCAGAAGATGAGTTTTCTTTTTAAAATATTTATTTTTATTAGTGCCTATTAATATTGCAAAGTGGTGGGTTTCAACGTGGTGTTTCCAAGCATGCATATACTGTAATAGATTTCACTCACACCCACCCTCCTCAGCACCCTCCTTCTTATTCCCTTCCTCCTGTCTGATAATAAATAGTCCAGCTCGCTTTGGACCTCGATGGCTGACAGGCAGAGCCTTTCACAGAAGCAGGTGGAGTCAGGAGAGGACCAACCCCAGAGCTGGGGGTGTCCTCGCGGTCGCTGCTCTGATCACACAGCCCACCCACCCTCTCTGGCTGTCGCTCCTTTCCCTTCCCAGCCTCAGCCCCCTCGGCTCCCACCCTCCAAGCGGTGTGGCTAACATTGAGGTGCAGGCTTCCACACAGACAAAGCTTTGACATTTCATGAAGTCCCTCAGCTTTAATGGGACAGTGAGATTCAGTAGCCCAAGAGGGGCAGAGCACATGGGCTCAGAGGAAGGGATGGGACTTGAGCTCACCAGCATTTGAACTCTGCACTGGACACACCAGCAGCCTCTTGCACACAGCCGTGTTTAAGAACACTGCTTCCCCACACATCTCGATCAGGCAAAAGCTGCCAGACGTCCCCAGCGGACTGGACAGCTCAGCAGAGGAAGGCACTTGATTTGGGGACTCTGGAACATGCTGCCAACAGGCACGTCTTGGTGCTATGTGTGTTTTGCAGGTATTTGCAACATACAAACACCATATTGCCCTGAATAGAGCCCCCACCCAACCTGTCCCTCTGCTCCCTGAGCTGTGCCTGCCCTTCCGTGCAGGAGGAATGGGGTGGGATCTGGGGACAAAGGACATGGCCCTAAATCCCAGAGAAGCCATCCATTTGGTCACAGTGGCTAGAACTTACTGCTCACTTTACATATGCCAGGCATTATTGTGAGCCATTGGTTAATTCACCTAGTGAATGATTTCAGAGCAAAGCCTGGGGTGCTTATTATCTCTATCTCAGAGATAATGAACTCCATACCAGAGAGTTTAGGCAGGCTGTCCAGGGCCACAGAACAACTGAGTGGGGCTCACACCACTATGCCCCCCCCCAGGGGTCCCCTAATTCCTCTGAGACTCAATCTTTCCACCTGCAGACTCAAAATAATAAATTTCAATTTAGAGAATTTTCCCTGTGGTAGCCCCTTGTTCCCTATAATATGACTCTGGTCAGAGCAAATTATGGCTATAAATGACCCAAGCCCATATCACTGCTGCCACCAATCCAACACTCAACTCTGGCAAAGTCTGTTCTTCATCAAACACCACCTTCTCTGCTGGGGACAGAGCTCAAAGGTGCAGCACTTCTGAACACCTGCAAGGCCCTGGGCTCCATCCCTGGAGTGTCACCCCTAAAAACCACCACCTCCTCTGAGAAGATGCCTGCCCCATTCTGCCCCCACCAGGTTTTCTCAGCCCTGGGTTTGTGTCTCTGTCCTGGATCGTGATGTGTCACGTGGCACTGTGGGTTTTGTTGTTGTTTGCTTTGCTGGAGGTTGAACCCAGGGCCTTTGCATTGCATTACATCCCCAGCTGTGTTTACATCTTTTATTTTGAGACAGAGTCTTGTTCAGTGGTCCAGGCTGGGTTGGAACTTGGGATCCCCCTGCCTCAGCCTCCTCCCCCAGGCTGGTATTGTGGTTTGGTCACACACCTGCCTTGATTGGTGGTTTGGGCACCATTTGAGGCAGGACACCCATGTGGCTGAAGGTAGCTGAGCCAGTTGCAGAACCTGGAAGCTTTGGCAGGAAGGAGAGGTAACCGGAGGGCGAGCTAACTGCCCTTGAGGCTCACAGGGATCTCTGTGCAAGGACAGGACCTGTTTTCATGCCATGCTGGAAGGAAGTCTGGGTTGTAAGGAGGCATTTTTGACTGGGTAAGACACAGCCCTAGTAAAGGCCTGGGTTGTACCTGGGTGAGCAGTGTAGCCAGGACAAAGAAGGATGCCTGTGGCTGGCTTTCTCATAAAGGAAACCCGGGTCCTATTCCTTATCAGCCTCACCTCTGCTGCAAGGGCTGGAGGCGTGTGTGTCCCCAGGGTGCCAGTCCCACCCCCAGGCCCACCAGAGACTCTCAGGAGCTCAGCCTGCAGCTCCAGTTCTGGAGAAGCCTTTCATACCCGTCCCCTCTTGCTCACAGAATGGCTGCTGCACACCCATTCACATTCCAGGAAGGGAGAAGGGGGATGAATGATGCAATGAAAAACACGGAGCATTTTCTCCTGGTGAGATTTTGCCTTCTGCTCCCCCTCACCTTTTCTGCTACATGTTGGCCAGAAGAGGCCTCCCCTCAGTGCAGTAGAGGCTGGGAAAGCTAATACTTCTGGTTCCCAGCCTTTAAAGTAGAGGCAGGGAGGGAGAAGGACAGCTGATCTACCAGGTCTTTTTCCAAACATGTCAAAGCACGCCGAGAGCCCCAGCTCCGGGGCGGGGGCGCCTCCATCCGCACAACCAGGATGCATCTTTGTGGGCAGTTCTGGAAGCAAGACGGGCCAGCCTGAAACAGGAGCCGGTCCTCAGGATGAAAAGCTCGGGCTCAAGGGCACCAGCAGACAGCATCCTGGAGCCCTATGGCCGACGAGCAGCTGCCAGGCGCAGCCTCCCAGGAAGAGGCTCTTAACTAGGTTCCCACACAGCGCTGTGCGGGGGAGGCGCCAACCTCTGCCCACCACGGGCTAAATCTGTGCTCCAACCACCAGCATCACGAGTAGTGGGGGCCTGGGCCAGCCGTGTGTGCCTTCCGCTTCCGATGGGCCCTCAAGGCGAGGCGCAGGGACTCCGGCTGAGGCTCAGGGCAGGGCAGGCTCTACCTGGAGGTCACGCCATGTCCCGAGCCCAGCATTCTCAGTGGGAGGAAGGACACCTGCGCTGTCCAGCAGCTTTAGCCAGCAACTTGGGGGTCCGACTTTCAAACTGTGGTTCTCAGCCCTGACTCTCCAGGACAGGCCCAGTGCCGGCACTGGGACCCTTGAGCCCGAAGCCCTTGGTGGTGGGGAGCAGCCCTGGGAGCTCCTCAAAGCCCTCTAGCAATGCTCACAGACAGGCAGGAGGTGAGCAGCAGCAGGGCCCAGAGAAAATGGTTCTCCGCTGCCTTTGGGCCTGTGCCTCGTGTTGGCCTGGCTCCATTCCAGGACAAGTGATTGGTGGGGACCCCGAGCCACAAGCATAACCCTGTGAGGAAGCAGAAGACCTGAATGGCAGATGCTCCCCAGCTCCCTGGAGGCCCCGGATGCCACAGGGTCATCTTCGAACCGCTGACGAGGGAGCTGTGCTTCAGTGTGCCCAAGACTTGTCTGAATGGGGAATAAAAATGGTGCTGAAGTAAGAAGTTTGCACTCCAAGACACAGGAGGCACCGCGCATGGCAGGGCCAACAGGAAAGCACCAGACTCGGGCAGGGACAGAGGGATCGAGGGGCCCCGGGAGTCGGGGTTGCTTAGTCACTTTCTGTTGCTGTGACTGAATACTGTGGACTGAGTAATTTATAAGCTATAGAAGTTGCTGTGGCTCACAGCGTTGGAGGCTGGGAAAGCCTGAGAGCCTGGCGCCCCCGTGTGGTGAGGACCTTCTTGCCTCGTGGTAACACAGTGTAGGGCATCGCATAGCAGGGCACAAAGACTGGTGAGTTTGAGAAATCCTGGTGGGTGCTGGTGGCTGCCCTTAGCTGTGTGGTCCCAGCCCTGGGATGCTTCAGGCAGGGCGATGGTGGCTTGGCCCGAGAAAGGTGTTTGAAGCTGTGCGCTCTTGGGAGCTCAGTTTGCATTTGCAGAATGCGCTGTGGGCCAGGATTTCTCTCTAAGAACCAGCCAGACCCGGGGCATAGGGGACAGTCTCTCCTGGAGCATCAGAAAATAGAAGGCCTGATTAATCTGGGGTCTCCCTCTTGGTACTTCTAGGGCTCATCACTGTCTCAAGGTCTCCTGTAATTTGGTCCCTCTCTGTCCTCAGATGACAAGGCCTTCCTTTCTGTCTGGGAAAGGTGGACACAAACGTACATCTTAAATGGCCGGTGGAAGGAGGCGCCTTGGAGACTCTCAAGTTCATCTGGGTATCAAGACAGCCCTTGAGCCCAGGTGACCATCTTAGTCAGCTCAGGATGCTGTAACAAAGCTACCACTGGCTGGGTGGCTTACACAGCCCACACTGGTTGGGAGGCTGAGAAGGCCAAGGTCAAGGTCGGCAGGGTCAGTGTCTGTGGAGGACCGGCTCTCTGATCTGTAGACACTGGCTCCCTCTGTCTGCTCCAAGGCATCAGCAGCAGTACTTTCTTGAGGACCCCACCTTCGTGACCTGATCACCCCCAAAGTCCCTACCTCCAAACATCATCCCTCTGGAGGTCAGGATGACCAGACATGAGCTCAAAGGAGGGCCCGGGGTGTGCAGCCCACAGCACTTCAGCACTGTAGAGGGCATGGTGCGCTGTTCTGCCTCCAGGGGTGACCGCTCCTTCACCGTGCGGAACTCTGCCTTGCGCAGCTTCACCTACATAGGCCTTCCACTGCGCCCACCCCAACCATTTCGCCTGTGGGGCTTCTCTCTCTGCAACCCAGCACTGATCATGAAAGTTGGAGGATATCAGAGAAGGTTGGAAATCTTGGAAATTTTGGAAAATCTTGGAAAGCAGATATTCGGGGCACTTTGGGAGCCCATCATGAAGCTGGTGACCATGGTAGAACCAGCCTCCTCTGGGGTCTGAGCTTCTCCGGGGTGCTTGCTGCTCAGACACACAGAAGTCAAAGGAAAGTTGGGTTTTCCCAGCACTAGGGGTTAAGTGACAGCAGGACAAAGAAATTTAGGTCCTGGCCATTTCCCTGGATTGAGACACCATTGGAGGAAGGAGGGGACTGAAGGGCAGGAGAAAGGTGTTACCAGTGGTCAGGGTCCCTTGAGGGCAGAGGTGAGTTCTGGTAAGACTCACTGAAGGCTGTGGCTAGAACTGGTGACTTGGGGACAGTAAAGCTGTTTAGGGAGATGACCAACTTCAGGGCATGACTGTGGAAATGGATGGCTGAGATAGAGAGGGGAGGTCACCCAAGAGGCAAAAATCGAGGCAGCCCGGAGGCCACAGCGTTGGATGGATGCTCTGAAGGCTTGCTGAATTCATAGGATGACAGCAGCACTCAGGGACAGGAAGACCCAGCAGGAGCCATGGTTCTTGATTCACAGACAGCAGCAGTGGAAACTGGGAGGGCATAGGTGCCAGGCACAGGGCTGTGGAGTTGAAAGCCATGAGCCACAGAGAGAGAGTGGGCCATGCGGAGCCAGGACACCTACCTGGCATGTGCAGACTGGGAGTGCTGTGGACGGCCAGAAAAAGGTGAGGGCAAGGGGAGAGCAAGCCACAAAGGGATGGGGAATGCAGGGGAGATGGCTGGTCATTCAGCAGCCACCCCAGAGAGAAGAAGCATGGGGGACAGACTCAGAGGCAGAGAAGCAAAGGGCATTCCCAGCACAAACATGTGGCAGACGACCAGCAGCCGCGACGGATGCAGAGTGGCCCTGACTAAGAAAGCCAGATGAGGCAGCAGACTGATGATGTTCAACCATCTCCTTAAGGCGACCCGGGGACAGTGACCAGAGACATCGGAGTCAGGGGCATGAGCCCAGCCAGCGCCACAGTGAGCGGTGGTCAGTGGACAGCTCATGCCCCAAGGATGGTAGAGCAGAAGCTGTGAGTTCAAGGAAAGGCAAATCCAGCTCTGACAACCGGTCCGAGGACCTGGAAGTCAGTGGAGCCTCCTCTCCACTCCAGGAGGAATTCGTCCTCTCCGCTTCCGCTGTCTTCCTTTCCTCCCAGCTGGGACACACCTGTTGTAATTTCTTCCAGAATAAGAAGATAATCCAACTTTGAAATGGGTACCAGGTTGGGTACAGTGGTGCATGCCTGTCATCCCAGCACTCTGGGAGGCTGAGGCAGGAGGACTGCAACTTAGCAAGACCCTGACTCCAAATTTTAAAAACATAAGAAAAGAAAAAGGCTGAAGATGTAGCTCAGTGTGAAACCCCTGGGTTCAGTCCCTAGTACCTCTACCATAAAAGAATAAAACGGATTAATAAAGACATTCCATCAGAGAAGATGTATGGATAGTCAGTAAGGATACAACAAGAATCTCAACACAATAGCCCTCAAGAAAATGCAAATCAAAGTCCGGTGAGATGTCACAGCCACTAGAATGGCCACATTCAGGAGACAGAGCAGCAAATGTTAGAAGGATGAGGAAAAATCAGAACCTGCTCACATTTCTGGTGCAACTGCTTTGGAAAACAGTTTGGTAGTTTCTTAAAATGTTCTTAAACATTTCTTGAATTCGCTGTCTCACTCAGCATTTCCATTCTAGGTATCTGCCCACGAGAATTGAAAACAGATAGCCACACGGAGACCTGTGGCAAATGTTCACAGCAGCACTTTTGTAATAGACACACGAGTAGGAACAACCCCAGTGTTCACCAAATGGCTACACAAAATGTTGTCTCTAAATTTAATGGAATGTTATGCAGTGGTAAAAAGGATGGAAGGACTGATACATACTACAACATGGAAGAACTTCAAAAAAATTATATTGAATGAGAGAAGCCAGGCACAAATGACCATGCAGAGTATGGTTCCATTTATATGAATTGTTCAGAAAAGATAGAAAAGAGATCATAGAGATAGAGAGTAAGTCAGTGGCTGCCTGGAGCTGAGGAAAGGAATGACTGCAGAGAGACACCAGGTGCCTTCTGGAGTGCTGGAAATGTTCTAAATGTGGATTATGGTGGTGGGTATAAAATTCTGTTCAATTGTTTGAAAAATCATTGAAGTGTGCACTTAAGACAGTGAAGTGTGTAAATGGTCCCTCAATACAGATATTTGTTAAAAATCCATCTGGAGCCAGGCATGGTGGCACACAGCTGTAAGCCCAGAACTTGGGAGGCTGAGGCAGGAGGGTCGCCATGAATTCAAGGCCACCCTAGGCTACATAGTGAGTTCAAGACCAGCTTGGACTACATAGTGAAACCCTGTCTCAAAAAAAAAAAAATTCATCTGGGCAAGTTCAGGCCTGGTTGTGTTTCTGTGTCACCATCATGACACCATTGTGATGTGGGCACATGCCCCCCCCCGCCTTGCCAGTGGCCTGCTCCGTGAGGGTCAGGCTGGTCCAGTGGCTGCTGTCCCCACACAGTGCCCTTCAAAATCAGAAAGAGGATTCCCTGCGTCCCAACCACCTGGCTACTCCTTCCCTCCTGGCATCAGGAGAGCAACAGAGACTGACCGCTCTGAGACAGTGTGATTACATCCACTCCAGATTATGGCTTCAGCTTATTTTTAGCAGGTGACAGGCTCAGGGGCTCAAAAATCAAAATGCTACAACCAACACGTAGAAGCCTCTTTTCCACCCTTAGCCAGCTCCGTAACACTGCCGTCACCTGCAGCCTCTAGCCACTTGTTCTGTTGTTGCTTGTGCAAATAGAAGCAAACTGAAAAAATAGATCATTCTCTCTCTTATATAAAAGTGAGGCACTGGACAGATTGTTTTGCACCTTGCCTTTTCTACTTCATTTGTCCTGGAGAGCTTTCCCTATCAGACTGGAGAGATCTTCATTTTTTGTTTCGTTTCGTTTTCACAGCTATAGCGTTTTCTATTGTGAGCATGAATCATTGTTTACTAACCAATCCCCAGCTGATGGACAGTTGAGTTATTTCCAACTTTTGCTGTTACAGACAGGGATGAATGAACAACCTCATGTACAACTTATTCCCCAAGTGTGCAGATATTTTTAGGGGGAAATGGCAGAAACTGGATTGCTAGGTTGGGGAGCCAGTTGCCCTCATTACGCATTCGCAGAGCAGTGTATTGGGCCTGCCCCACCCCACCCAGCTTCACCCAAAGAGTGTGTGATCAGCCTTCAGCATTTGTGTCATGTTTGGAAAGGGCTTGGATTCCATCCCGCTTTCTTCAAGCAGGATTACTTTCTTTTGGTTTCCTTTTATTGCAGTAAGAACACTTAACCACTTAACAATGAGATCTACCCTCAAAAGATTTGTAAGTTACAATACAATAGATATGCTGTTGCACAATAGGTCTCTAGCTCTTACTCATCTTGCTTTGCTGAAAGTTTATACCCCCAGGTCAGCAGCTCTTCATCTGCCTCTCCCCTTTGCTCCAAGGAATTACTCTTTTGCTTTTGGTTTCTGTGGGTTTGATTATTTTCAGGCCATGTATAAGTGGAATCACACAAAGTTTGACCTTCCACAACTAGTTTTTTTTTCACTTAGCATAACGTTGTCAGAGTTCGTTCATGTTGTATATTTCAATATTTCTTTCCTCTTTTAAGGCTTAGTAATAGCCTACTGTATATACAAATGGTCCTGCTTGACTTAGGATTTTTTAGTTTTACAATGTCACAAGGATGGTATACTTTCAGTACAAATCTTACTCTGATTTCTGAGTTTTGATCTTTTCTCAGACTATGGAGCCAAGGGACCATGGACTGAGCCCACTGAAACTGTGAACCAAAATAGACCTCTCCTCTTTTAAGATGTGGTAGCAGGTATTGGGTGTTAGTGACAGGAAAGCTAATAATGTATACCTCTATGTTCATTGTAGCACTACATATAATAGCCAAAATACAGAAGCAATCCAAATGTCCATTAGTGGATGAATGGATTAAAGAACCATATATACCCCTGCTCCTTGACTTATAGTGGGGTTACATCATGATAACCCACTGTAAGTTGAATGTATTGTGACTATTGATATGTAATACATACTTTCTCATGATGCCCAATGATGACTAATGTAAATGTTCTGAACACATTTAAGGTAGGCTGAGTTAAACTATAAGTAGGTAAGGTATAATAAAAGCATTTTGTGTTTGTTTTGGTTTTTTGTATTGAGACAGGGTCTCACTGTGTGGTTCAGGCTGGGCTTGACCTCACTATGTAGCCCAGGCTGACCTCAAACTTGGTAGCAGTTCTTCTGCCTCAGCCTCCCAAGTGCTGGGAATGAAAGCATTTTCCACTTACAGTACATTCAACTTACAATTAAAAGCAGAGGGAAAGCAGATTATCCAACTCAGCCTCTTCATTTCTTGAGGAACAGGCCAGGAGGGAGAAGGTTAGCTAAGATCCACCAGGCCACAGTAAAACCAGCATTCGTGGTACCAAGCAGATGCCTGGCATTTTACAAGGTCTATGAGACACTCCCAAATAAATAAGACGTATGACAAGTACAAAGATATCTGATGATGACTCCTTTGTTTACGGCACTGGGGATTAAACCCAGGGCCTTGTGCATGCTAGCAAGCACTCTTCCCTTGAGCCACATCCCAGCCTGACTCCACTGTTGAAAGCATCTATCACATGTCCCTCCCTGTGTCTTGGCTATGCTAAAGAATGGGCACCACTCTTGGCTCTAGGGAGGGCGTCATGGGGAGTGGCATCACAGTGGCAGGAGCATATAGAGGAGCAAGAGTCACATGGGAAGACAGCCATTGAGTAACTGGGGAATAACTGGGGTCCCAGTGACCCAAAAACCTTCCCCTCAATCACACCTCTTAAAGGTCCCTCGTCCCAGTGAGGACCAAAGCTCCAACACATGAACGCATGGAGGAAATCCTATCCAGCCTGCAGCAGGGATCTAGGGCAAACCTCAGAAAGGGCCACGCAGCACAGACTCACCCCGCAGAGACTGCTCTTGAGGTGCGCTAAGTAGGAATGTGACAGCGGTGTAGCACAGTGTGGATGGGAAGGGTAGAGGGAGAGGAAGGAGGAGGAGAGGAGAAGCTGGTCGCTGGGAAGAATCCCCCTGACTGCTGTTCAAACAGTGGGAGAAGGAGGTGCCCGGACTTCTTACAGTGGCATTTGAAAAGCAATTTTTTAAAAAGTACAAATCTTTTATTCAAAACATAAAAGCAAGGCAGAAACCTTGGAAAATACAGGAAGAGCACAAAGTAAGATAAGGTTCCTAATTATCCCATCGCTTAGTGATCAGCAGTCACACTTTAACTCGTCGCTCTGCTCGTCTCACTCTGAAGGGTTATGTGCGTGTGATAGATGTTTTAGGTCTTCTTCCCTTTAAAAAACAATGAGGGTACAGTTGGTTCTGCATACCTTAAAACTCATGAATAAACATTTGAAACAAAGTACATGGCAATTTTAAAAAGCAAAGATGGGATTTTTCAATTTCTTTCATGTTTTTTAGTACTGGTAAAATTGAGCATCTGCTCATATATTTATTGATTATTGATATTTCTTCTTTTATGAATTGCCTCTTGATGTTTATTCTTCCATTGATGTATTAATCTTTTTCTTTAAAAAGTACTTTATATATTAAGAATGACTTTATATGACTTAAAAAGTACTCTATATGTTAAGAATATTAATTATTTTTGTAGAGCTTGCAAATGTTTCCCCTCAGTTTATTCTTTGAATTTTATTTTGCTTTTTTGCTATATAAAAATACAAATTATATCTAGTAAGTGTATATCAACCTTTTTCTTCATGTCATTTACTGTTAACAGTTTAGTACCTGTTTTTCCAGACATTTTCTGTACATATGCAAACTGTATACTTAGATATATAAATTTTCCTGAACATTTGAGAATTATACTCATATTCTATGATTTGCTTAGTTCACATACCAGTATGTTGTAGGTACATCCCATATTGGTGTATAAAGATCTAACTTTGAATATTCTATTGTATGAATTCAATATTACATTAATAAACCAGTTTTCAAAGTTTTTCATTCTAATATATAAATATGGAAGTTTTCTGGTATCTGAAAGAATTAGAGACCTAAGTTTATTTATTCCACATAGTGAGTCAGTTATCCCAATAACATTAATAAAATAATCTATCCTTTCCTTTCTGGTATGAAATAACTTTGTCATATATTTAATATAATATAAAGAAAACTTGAGTTTTTCTATAGATTTTCTATTTTGCTTCTTTTACCTATTTCTTCTCCAGTACCATGTTGTTCTAATTATTGCAGCTTTATAATATATTTTAATATCTACAGACTTAATACCACCCTCTTTTTCATCTTTTTTAAATATTGCCTTGGCTAATTCTTTTTCTTTTACAGTTTACTTTTAAAAATTTAATTATGAGCTTTAGAAGTAATGGTTGAAGTTCCCAAAACATCCACTTAGGATTCTTATTAGATTTGTGTTAGATTCATAAAGCTTTATTCACATTTTGCAAAACAAGTATTTCAGTTTAAAAGCAGACTATGAGCTGGGTGTTGTGGTGTTCACCTGTTACCCAGCTACTCAGAAAACTGAGGCAAGATAGAAGTAGAGTGTGTCTCTCCTCAATTACTCAATTTCTTCTCATAATGTAAGTAGATTTTTCCTCTGTATATAAGCCTTATACTTTTCATCATGTTAGTTCTGAGATAGTTTACATTTTTGTGATAATTGTAGATGAGGTTTGAAAGTAATTTTATGACTATTATTAATATATAGGAAAATACTGGTTTTGCATACACTCAGTAACAGCTTACTTTACTGAATATTAATCTAGGTCTTTTCAGTTTTGTTTTTTGAATTAATTTCTTCAGGTCATTTGCAAAAGAAAGAAAAAAGAAGAAGAATACTTGGTTTTATTTCTTCTTTTATTGTATTTATGCTTTGTTTTCTCATTCTGAAATTCTACAGGTATCATACATAGCTTAATAGTTTCATTTATTTATCTTTTCCTCTAAGTCCTTGGAGATATTCTTGAGTTTACCTTCACAGTCTCTGGTTTAATTTCCTGTGGCACCTAATACATGATCCACTGTTCCTTTTGGATTTTAACATTCAACGATTGGTGATTTATCTCTGGACTTCTTCTCTTTGGACAGTTGCTAGTGGTCCCTGCTGGTTACAACTGGTGATCTTTCTGGAGAGGTTTATTTTAGCTTACAGTTTTAGAGGATTCAGTCCATAGTTGGCTGACTTCAAGGGGGGAAGGGCAGGTGGAGGGGCCTGGCAGAGGAGAGCTGCTTACTCCGTGGTTGCCAGGAAGCAGAGAGGGAAGGGAGGAGACAGGGATGAGCATACATCCTTCCTGATCACATCCCCAGTGACCTTCCTCTAGCCAGGCGCCGCCTCCTAACAGTTCAGCCACTGAACACATGAATGCCTGAGTCCACTGAGAAGTATGGCACCCGTGACCAATCACCTTCCACACATGTGGGAGTCTGGGAGGAAATTTTATATCTAGCCATGACCATGGCTGTCCTCCTAACTCTCTTCTCAGCCTCTTCCTCTCCCTATGCCTTGAATTCCCTAGTTACATACTACTCTTCCTTCAGTTCTTACTCCACAAGTTCCCCCTGAATGATCTCATCCACCCCCAGGTCCACTGCCCACATGCCAACCTCATTGCTCCATTACCCCAGGCAAAGGACATCTCTGCTTGTATGTTTCAACACGGCCCCACCCCATCCCAGCTCTGTTCTTCCTGATGGTCATGGCACTGTTCGCCACCAGCCACCAAAGACAGACGCCCAGAGCCATCTGAATTCACCCCCTCCCACGTCTGGCCTTATCAAGTTCCCTGATGAGTCTCAGTATGTGTCTCTCCTTTCTTTTTATCCTTACTGTACTATTTGAATGGAAGTCCCTCTTCTCTTTCTTCAGAGCATTGCAGTTATCTTTTTCCTCTCTGCTTTTATCATTTGACTCTATCCTCATCATGTATCCTCCAAAAGCACACAATCAAGCATGTCAATTGTCTGCTCAAACCTTCTCAGTAGGTCCTGGGGCGTAAGAAATCCTAAATGACCTATGAAATGGAGGGCGTGTATGTCCAGGCTAAGAGGAGTGCCGGGACTCTTCTGTTCATCTGTTTGTTTTTTTTTTCCCAGTACCAGGTCTTCTGTTCATCTTACTCACTTCTTCCTCTTCCACCCTTCTCTCTGTCATCATTCTCATCAGTTTCAGTCACCATCCAAGTTAAACCCAATGACCGCTTATGCCATGCCTATACGTGAACAGTTAAACATCATCATTCAACTGTGAATGTGATGTTGCTATCAGAATTAAGGTCTGGGCTGCCTGCCGCTCAAAGGCCAATACTCAGGAGACAAGAGTTTGTACGAAAGATTCAAGGATGGCCCTGAAGATGAGGGGTGCTCTTCTCACAGCTCTGTTTTTGAGGTTGAGGGTCAAAGGGCTTTTATAAGGAGGGAAGGGAGGTACTGGGCATGAAGACTACATGCTGAGCAGTGCCTTCCTCCTCCAGGGCCTGTGGCTCTTTCTTTTTCTCTGTCTAGAACATCACAATGAGCCTCAACTTCTTGTGTCTAGTTCCTATGTTCTAAACTCTGTAGTGACTTACAGAACTAGAGACTAAGGAGGGAGTTACAGAGGTCATCAGATGTTCTTGTTCTGTCAACCTGAAGTTCTGCAAATCTAAATTCACTTAGCAGTTAATGACTTTACTATCTGGTGGGGCTTCTCTTTAGAATTTAGAATGCGAGGCAAAAAGGAAGGGACATAAACCTGGCAAACGGGTTAGAGATGAAAGGAAAGGGGAAGGGGAAGCAGAAGTAACTGCCAAGGACAACTTCCCAAAGGTGCTGCCCTTGTAACCCAGCTGTCTATCTAGAGGATATTCCTTTTCCCATTTTCTTACATGACTATTTCGTACCTTCTTTTCTGTGCCCTGATTTCCCATAGCCCCCCTTTCCCAGTGGCCTCGCCTCCAATTCATGGGAAAATAGAGGCACTTGGAAGACCGTGTCTTCGTTCTGCACCATATCTTCCAGTTCTCTTGTAACTGAATCTGCATCCCCTGCTCCTGTCTAAAGCTGCCCAGCCCTCCACTTTTGCTCTGGCACCTGTCCCCTCCCATCTTCCCAGAGCTTTGCCCTTTCTCTTTCCATCTGTGCCTGCTTTTCTACAAGATCATTTCTATTTGGCTTACAAACATTCCTGTCATCCATCTCTTTAAAAAAGAGAAAAGGAGGCTGTGGAGAAATAGGAACCCTTCTCCACTGCTGGTGGGAATGCAGACTGGTGAAACCACTGTGGAAATCAGTTTGGAGATTCCTCCAAAAACTAGGTTTAGAGGTCCCATTCAACCCAGCTATCCCCCTGCTGGGTATTTTCCCAGAAGATCTAAAAACATCATATCACAGTGATATATGTGCACCTATGTTCATAGCAGCACAATTTGTAATTGCTAAAATGTGGAAGCAACCCAAATGTCCATCCACCGAGGATTGGATAAGAAAATTATGGTACTTTTATATAATGGAATATTACTCAGCTGTAAAGAAAGATAAACTCGAGGCCTTTATATTTAAATGGTCACAACTAGAAACCATACTCATAAGTGAAATAAATCAAACATACATGTGCAAGCACCACATTGTGTCACTAGTGTAAAACTTGAAAGAGTTAATTTAAACTCGGAGGTATGATAGACACTGTGAAATGATAGGAAACCACTGAAGAGTAAAGGGCTTCTGGGATGTGGGAAAAGAGAAGGGAACGAAGGAGAAATTTTGTATGTATGTATATACAGGATAGATAACATGGTTGTTCTTCTGTCTTCTATTTCTATGCTGAAAGAAACTGTCAATGAGTCTTTGGTAGACCAGTATTGCATGTTTATATCTGTTTTCATGAGAAGCCACTTTGAAGATATCAATATGTAATACAACCACCATTGTTAATTCCCTACCACTTTGTTTGTAACTCTGTATTGTCTGTATTGGCTTGTGATATGTTGTAAAATGTTGTATGTCTGTTAATGTTTCCCTCCTTTTATCTTTAAAATAAAAAAAAATAAATAAAGCCATGCTTTGAAGCTTGCTACCAAAAAAATAAAAAATAAAAAATAAAAAAAAAGAGAAAAGAGAAAAGTATCTCCTGACTTCAAGTTACAGCCATGAAGTCCATGTCTTGACTCCTCTTCACACCAAAACTTCCTCTTTATCATCATCATCTTTAACACCATCTCCCATCTCATCTCCACCTCGTCTAATCAAGTGTCAGTCCTCTGTGCTCCACTGGAGCTGGTCTTGTCCAGATAACAGGGATCTGCAAGTTGTCGGGTCGCATTGTCATACCTGCGTCCTCATTTTAGCCCTTGGCAGGGGTGACCACATTCTTGCAACCTCTTCTGTCTTGTTTTTCATATCACCTGCTCTTAAGGTGCACCCACTCCATCTCCTTGGCCAGATTCGCCTCTCTTCCCAGTGTTAGCATGTCCTAGCATTTGGTCCTGAAACCCCTTTTCTTCTCTGTATCTATACTGCTTGTGAGTAAACTCATTGCTCTTTAGAAGTAAAGATTGTTTCTATTTTAATGACCCCCAAATGTATGTATCTGGCCATGATAGCTACCCAGAACTCTGACTCTTCCTGGAGGCATTTCTCTTTTGAAAGGTCTGAAGCAGAACACTCAATGTCCCCCTGTCTCCCTCCAAATGGTCTCCTCTCCAAGGTTTCTCTGCATCATTCAATGACCCAGTTGCTCAAGACAAAAGACAAAAGTCCTCCTCAGTTTTTCTGTCTCCAACCCCTTCTTACCGCCCTGTCTTCCAACCCGCCAGCAAACCCTGCTAATTCTCCCTGAAAGTATTTCCCCAATCCATCTATTTCTTTCTGTCATTGCTGCCACTTGTGTCCAAGACACTCTCACTGCACTGGTGTAGTGGTGTCCTAACCACTTCCGCCACTGTCATCTGCCAGCTATTCATTCTCCCCGCAGCAGCCAAAACAGTCTTCCAAAACTGCAAATCAAGGCACACCACTGTCCTACCTAAAACCCCTAGTGCTTCTGTTGCTGCACTGAGGATCAACTCCCACTCCTTGCTCAGGCCTGAAAAGCCTTTTGTGCCTGGCCCCCAACATACCCCATGGCACCCCATTTCTCTAAGCTCCTTGTGTGTCCCTGGCCACAGTAGAGCTCTCTCTGTTCCTCAGATCACCTGTTCCCCTTCTCCGCCTGAAGACCTGCAGCGGCTCTTTGCTTTTCATGGAATGCTTGCTCCTTCTCATCCCCCCAGCCCCATTTCACTTTCATCTGAGCCCTGATCACAACTGGACATCAGCTATTTATTTTTATTATCTGTGTCTAACATAAAAGCTTCCTGAAAGTATGAACCTTACTGTCTTGTGTTCTGTTGATTTCCTGGCATCTGGAATAGACTCTGGCACATAACACATGTTCAGCTAATGCTTATTAAAAGATGAATGGGTCCTAGTGGGCCTGACACAGAACGAGTCCCATTTATTTGCTGAAACAATAGCTGAGTCCCCCCATCTGTACTGGGTGCTCCTAGGGGGCAGATGCCCTTTGTAGGCTTCTTTATTTTCACCCTAGCAGCTAACATGGTGCCAGGGACCTCTGGATGCTTAGGAAATATGCCTTGGGTTTATTGCTTCATCAAGGGGAGGCCAAGAGTCTTGCCGTCTGTTGTACAGATTTTATTTCTCTGAGGATAAATGTGTGACATGAGATGACTATTGTGAGAAAAAAAGACAGGCTGGGTAGGAAGAGATAGGGGTTGGCTGTCATTCTCAGCTGGAATAGAGGTAAAGGAGCATCTGCTCTTTTGGGGTTCTCCTATCAAAATTTTGACCATGATGCTACATTACTTTTTGGTGCATGTGTTACAGGATAGAAAGTACATCCTGGTGATGGTGGATCCGGATGCTCCCAGCAGGTACAATCCCACAGCAAGATTCTGGAGACATTGGCTAGTGACAGATATCCAGGTAAGCAGACCCATTGACACCTCTGACTCACTTGAGATTGTGGCTGGAAGGTGATGATCCCATGCCATCTCAGCTGTCACTCAGAAGGCTTAGAGACCAGGGTAAGCAAGGACTTCTGTGTCAAATGGCCCCCAGCACTCAGCTGTCACTGCTCCTCCAAAGTGAAATCTAACGATTTCAAAAAATGTCTGAGGACTGGTAGTGGGTGCACAGGTAATCCAGCTCTCGGGAGAAGAGCAAGAGACAGCCCCGATGCTTAGTGTTTGCTGATCTGTAGATACAGATACTCCTTCCATGGTCAACTTCAAGGTCACAATGAATTGAGAATTGCCTCACAAAAGTTCTGAAAGCATAACACCCGGCACCAGCACACCACTAGGTTGGGGAGCTGTGTGACTCTGGAATCCAGGTAGCAGCACTGCCTGGGGGGTGTCCCGTGGGGGATCTTCCTCCTGCTGGGGTGAGGAGCATAGAGGCAGCTTGCTGATTTTCCTTTCTTTGTACAGAAACACATAGCGGCCCTCATCTTTGCATCTTGATTGTTGTGAAGGTGTCCCGCTCACTCTTTCCAGACCAGGTCCAATAAACACAAATCTAGTGGAGCGTTAAGGGGCACTGGAGTTTGGGAGAAGCGATATTACAAACAAGTTTGTGAGCTTCTGGGTTAAACTGAATTGATCTCATCCTCACTCAATGGCCTTTCAAGGTTTTACTGTCTAGTATGCACTACAATCATCCATGCACGTTGTCAGGGCATTGTGGCTTCCAGGAACCCCCATGGATAGCAAAATCTACTAGTGCTCAAGTTCCTTGCATAAAATCATGTAGTATTTGCTTAGAGCCTACACATATCCTCCCAAATCCTTTAAATTATCTCTGGATTGCAGTCATCCTTCACTATATCATGGTTCATTTATTGTGGTTTCACTGTATCACGGGTTTTTAAAAAATATATATATCTAATTCTGTATTGCAGAGTTTTTGCTATATCGTGGGATTTTGCAGTATGTAGGTATTTATATAATATTTATGATTTTAGTTATTTTTGCCTAAAAATATTAAAATAATATAAAACTATAAAAATATAAAAACATATTAAAAGAATATGAAATCAAAATAAAATACAGTATGTATTTCATCAGTGGATAAATACCATACTGTACACAATGGAAATGCAGTATTCTACTACCGCTCGCTCAGATTTGCCAATGTGAGATTGCACACAGCACGCTATTGGCTGATGGAATGGAAGGTGATCAACCACGGCACTGTATCCTGGGTGCTCATTGGCTCGGTGACCATAGCATCGGTCTGTTTGCTCTCCTGTACTGTGCCCATATGTTCAGTATCTCTTCTTGTCCACTGCACATTGAGTACCCATATAGAATTTTACATGTTGTTAAAATTATATAGGTTTAAGAGTGTAGAAAGTATTTAAGAGCATATGAAGGGTTTACAAGAGTGTGGGAAAGGTTAATAAGAGAGTGGGAAAGGTTTATAGGAGTGTGGGAGAGGTTTACAAAGCCTTAAACTATATATAAATAATAAAGTAAATATAATGCTGCTACTTTGCAGATTTTCACCTATTGCAGGGGTCTCTGGAGCATAACTCTGGTGATAGGTGAGGGATCACAGTACTAATATCTAACACATCTCTGGATTATCAATACCTCGTACTATGTAAATAGTTGCTATACTGCATTGTTTAGGGAATAATGACAAGGGAAAAAGTCTGTACATGTTCAGTACAGATAAAATTTATATATTCGTCGATCTGTAATTGATTGAATCCAAGGATTAGGAACTCACAGAAACAGAGCACAAACTGTATAAAATATGCATTTATTTCTCAACTTCATTCAACTATGGGATCTTTTGTTCAAGAGTGCCTGACAATGTACTTTGGGGAAACCCACACGAGCCTGGAACATTCATGAATCTGTGCCTAGAAAACCCACAGATGGCTTTTGCAAAGAAAAAATGGGCTAAGCCCTCCACCCCAAAGACAGTGGGAACCCAGAATGAGAAAAACTAAGTTTGGATCTGGTTTGGGTCACAGTTGGTTACCAAGTCATTGATCTCTGGCACCCCCTGAGTATTTTGCTTTTATCCATAATATGCAAAATATGCTGCCTATTTCATGTGGTCCCAGCCATGCTCCGATGAGATGGCCCATTGAGAACATTCTGGAAGATGTGGAAAAAACCCTGGGCCCAAGGGCTGTGTCTTCCCTGCCAGCTATATGGGTGGATGAAAGGGCATCCAGTCTAACTAGTGGAGAAGCTCACACCAAAGTGGGGGTGGGGAAGGGGGTGTTACCCTGGCAACCCACCTTTGGCCCAAGACCAGAACCCTTCCCAGGAAGCTCCGGGAGCAGCCCTCCTATCAGCAGACTGCTTGGGACTGGATGGCCTCACTCTAAGGAGACTCCAGCAGCAGGGTCTTGGACAGCACCTGAGTCAGCTCCTGTTCCCCCAGGGGCCTCTCTGCTGGGGAGGAGCTTTGAAACCATGTAAAGGGCAGAGGCAGGGAAGGTCACGCCAAGGGGCAGGGAGGGGAGTGACTGGCACACAAGACATCAGCCTCCCTGGCTGGACCGCTGTGGTCTTCTGGGTGAATCTCACAAGCATGGAAGGCTCGAAGGAGGAGTGTTGCTCGAAGGTCACATTCACAGCCTTCCCTGCACTCACAGGCTTCCTGCGAGAGGGTCCTCTCAGCAATTCTGAGGCTGGAGTGCAAGAGCAGCTGTGGATGGAATGGTTCTAAGTCAAGGGACCTCAGGACTGTGATGCCTCCTCCCTTCAAATCCTGTAGCCCCCAGTCCCCGCCCACCCCTCCCTCCAGGACCCACTCAGGACTCCCCTCTCACGCCTGCTCTGTATGCAGACATGGGCTTCACCCCAGCAGCCCAGCTGAAAGGCAGAGCAGGTGGCAGGTAACAGGTGGCAGCTGTTGGGCAAGACTGCTGAGCTGCTGAGCTTCACCAGGGCCACCTGCCTGGGTACAGCCCTTGGCATCCCACTCTGCAGGGAGGAGGCTCGGGCTGTCAGTAGTGTTTGCACCCACTGTCTCTGTCAGGGTGCCCAGCAGGAAGCAGCAGCTCTTCTTACTATGTCCACTCGGCCCCGCCTACTGGTCCCCATGTTCTGCCAACTACAAAAATGGTGTAAGCCACTCCGTTTAGCTCTCAGGACCTAGGCCTCAGCCAAAGGAAGACAGAGCTCAGATCAAACCTAGGAAAATTTCCTCTGCATTGATACTCACTGCAGCCAAGTGGGTCTGTCTTAGTTACTGTCCATGTCACTGGACATACTATACCGCAATCACACCTTTTTTCTTTTGAGACAGGGTCTCACTATGTACTTCAGGCTGGCCTTGAACTCACTCTGTAGCCCAGCCTGTCCTGGAGCTCACCATAACCCTCCTGCATCAGCCTCCCAAATGCTGGGATTACAGGCACAGGCCACCATAACAAGGTCTCAAACCAGATGGTACTGGGCCAAGGAGCTTGGTGGAATGCAGATTCCTGGGCACCCTGCCTGCCCTGCAGGGCACACGCTTCAGCCAATCTGGAGAGAGCATGGTGTTGTGTTGGGCAAACACCCTGGAGATGCGGCGGCTGGCAGGAAGGCTGCAGGGCAGTGCCGGATGCCTCCACAGTCAGCGACACCATCCATCTGTGGAGCCATTTTCAAGTGAAAAGCCTCTTAGGAACTTCCTCCACCACCATTGCTTTGGCACCAGCTGATAGTTAGTGGGACGCTAGTGGGCCATAGAGGTGGGGCTCCCAACCACCCAGCTTGGTCACACGGTGTGGGAGTCATACCACACCTCCCCCATGAGCTCCACTGCAGAAGGGGCCACCATGCACCCCTCCCATAAGATAGGAAACCCCCAGCCCACTCCCAGGGCTCTATCTCCTGCCACCCTTAGAGGACAGAGACTTCGGGGGCACCCTCCCCAGGGAAGTTTTGGTAATTAAAGTATCTAGTTAGCACTTTGAACCCCATAAAACCACACCCCACAAATCATCATTACCCAGGCCTCCTCACAGGTAACGCATGCAGCAAGGTCACTGCAGGCATAGAATGACAATGGCCCTGCGATTCCCAGGGTCCACAGAAACAATCCTGGTGAAACCCAAGCTGGCCCTGATATTAGGGTCAGGTCTAATTGGGTGGTAGAGTAGGTTATGGCCACGGAAACCCCTCAGAAGAGAAAACGTTTGAAAAGTCTATGTGGGCTGAAAGAGGAGAGCACATATGAAGGTCTTAGGAAATCAGGAAAGATCTGGAGCCTCCTCCCACCTCCAAAAAGAGACCTGGATGGTATAGGATAGGGCTCTACACCGGAAGGAGACTTAAATAAAAACTAGGAATTGGGGAGCTGCCAAGCAGTAGGGCCCAGGCATTCATAGTACCTTTCTATTTATTTAATTCAACACGTATACTTGAGCAGTGGGGCTCAAATCTCAGCTCCACCATTATGAACTGCGTGACACTGGACTAGTCGCTCAACTTCTCTGTGTCTCAGTAGACTTACTTATAAAGTGGAGATACTGGTAGTCTCTGCCTCACACTGTTGGAGTGAAGCTTAACTAAATTCTTTTAAGTCAAGTGCCTGAAACCATACCCAGAACACACAGTTGCTGTTATACTATTGTTTTTGTTCTGAGTTCAGTAGCTCCAGAGCTCTACGGTCACAGTGCAAACAAAATGTAGGAAAGCGCCGCTCAGCGCAGAGCTCCAAGGTTCTATGAGGGCCCAAGGGAAGCCAGGGGCAAGTGCTTCTTGAACCTGTGGGTTTCCAGGGGCGCAGGAGCAGGACTAGGCACCAGTCCCCAAATCCAGCCAGACTGGGCAAACAGAGACTGAGTTATTCCACATCCTTCTTGGCTCTCTTTGGAACTCTCCCATTGAGAAGCAGAGATTTCTATCAGAGCATGGACAGGGAGCATCTTCCTCCCGCAGTGCTGTGTCCTCGGCATTTCCTTAAAGATGCTTTTCAGTTCAGATTCAATCGAAATAATAATCTCCATGCTGAAGCCTAATTAAGATATCAATTAATTTGCATCATTCATTTCAGAAGAAGCACTTACTGGTTCCCCCTTCTATTTGTCTCTGAAATTAGTGCTCGGGGCTTTTCATACAGATATTTTCATTAGACTTTTTATTGTTAATGGGAATATTGAACACAGCAAGGTGGTGCATTAATATTTTCCACAAAGAATATCATGACTGGTGACAAAGAACACGAAGAACAATTAAGGAGACAAGAGCACCTTTTTTCTTCCAAAAAAGAAAATCTTCCTAGAAACCGTCAATGATTCTAAAATTTGCCCCTGAATATCTTTTTTGTTTTAAGAAAGAAAAGGAGCCAGCAAGTTCATGTTTCCCTTTCATTCGGTGCCCTCAACCTCTAACAGCTGTAAACGCAACCATTTCTGGGTTGAATTAAAAGGACCTCTAAGGGGTCATTATTCTGTCTACTTTTCTATAGGGTTGAATTTTTCTATAATTAGAGGTTTTTT
>NW_004955403.1:46207481-46212272 GCF_000276665.1 Chinchilla lanigera | reverse complement strand
AAAGAAAAGAAAAGAAAAGAAAAGAAAAGAAAAGAAAAGAAAAGAAAAGAAAAGAAAAGAAAAGAAGAGAGAAAAACAACTAGCTGGGCATAGTGGTACATACCTGTAAATCCCAGCACTCTGGGAGGCTGAGGCAGAAGAACAAGTTGGAGCTCAGCCTAGGCAATTTAGCAACTGACACTCTGTCTCAAAATAAAAAAATTTAAAAGGTCTGGTGATGCAGTTCAGTGCAAAGGCGCTAGGCTCAATTCCCAGTGCCACACGAAAAGGGTAATACACAACCAAAAGGCATAGTTTGTGCTCCCCAGGGACACACAGGTTCTCACTGTGGTCACAGAGAGCATTGTTTGTTGGGGACACTGTGGAGGTGGCTCTGGGCAGAAACCAGGCTGCATGTGGCCATGTTGGAGCTTGGGGCACCATCAAGAGACTGGTCTTTTGACTCAGATGTGGCAGGGGCAGTTCCAGGCTCTGTCACTTCCAGATGAGACTCTCTGAGCCTCAGTTTCTTCATCTTACAAATGGGCATGGTAGTAGCATCTGCTTCCCCAGTGTTCCATGAGCGGAAGGAAGGCTCTTGACACAGAATAGCAGCACCTTGATTAGGGATTCTCTGTCCCACCACCCGTAACTTTGAGATCAGACCACAGCGGCTGCTGAGATTTCGCGGTTCGCTTAGACTGTTGCACTCAGGTCTCACAGAGTAAAAATTCAATATGGCTCACCTCTTCGCCTTTAGAGTTTAGGTGGATTCAGGCCCAGCCTGGGGGATCTGCCATGACCCGGGCCGGCTTTGGTGGACATAGCAGTTGGACCAGGATTGCCGTTCAGCTTCCAGGATGGGCTTGTAACCCCGAGGACCACAGCAGACTCCCCTGAGCCATCCCAAGCCACAGCCAGGTACAGGCCGGGCTGCAGGCAATGGCCAGATTCCTGTGTGCTTCCCAGGGGCCAGGCTGGGGCCCCTTCCTACGGAGGAGATTCCACTTTTATTTTCACAACAAGCCCCAGCAGCCTGGCCACTACCTTATCACTCCCAGTCCCTACTCCGCTGTCATTGTCCTACCCCGGAGACGCCTTCGCTCCCATTCAAAATAATTTAAATAAAATGTTGCTACAAAGTGGAATATTATCTTTTGATGAATGTTTTTAGAGCCCTTTAGGTTTTCATGGTAATTTGTGGTATGAAATTATTTAGAGATAAGAGCCAAATTAGCTCTCCTATGCGGAGGTCGCTCTGTCCTGTTATCCATGTGAGCCCTGTTTCAATATAATCAGCCCTTAGACTAATGCAGCATAATTGTTCATTTGAAATAGCTTTTTTTACTCCATTCAATGAGTCATTAAAATATTCAAGGGATAATGCAGTGAATTGGAAATGAATTTATCATATTATCCCATACATACTGTAGTGCTTCAGGTAACTAAGGAGCAGGGGGTGTGGGGACAGAGAGAGAGCAAAAGAGAGAGAGAGAGGGAGAGAGAGAGAGTCAGTGTGCGCAGGAATATGGTAAACAAAGCTACTTGGTGGGTTTAAGGCAAGCAAATATGGAGAGGCTGCCTGGGAGGGGAGAAATACAAAATGCTGTTCTTTGAGCCCTCTCTCTCTCTCTCTCTCTCTCTCTCTCTCTCTCTCTCTCTCTCTTCTCTCTTCACTCTGAGAATCTGTGCTCCACCACAGCTCCACTGTTAACTTATTTTTATCAAATATGTTTATATCAGAAAGTCGTTATGGAAACCAATTCTGCCATCCAGGAGAATTCCTGGATCAGGCAAAAAAAAAATTCTCTCTCTCTCTCTCTCTCTCTCTCTCTCTCTCTCTCTCTCACACACACACACACACACACACACACACACTCTGCATGCCATAGCGCAATTCTGCTCACCCCTGACCTCAGCTCTGACAGGGAGGGCTGACTCCCTGTAAAATGGATACGACTGAAACCAACAGTCCCAGTCCTCTGCTATCTTCACGCAAGGAACTTGGGCCTCAGTCACCGTTCTCTGGGCTTCGGCGGTCACCGTCTTCTGGGCCTCGGTCACTGTCCTCTGCACCTTTGTCACCAACCATGGGCAAAATTTCTGAGGAAGCAATAGGGTTGGCCTGGGGCAGGGCTGTGACAGGCTCAGCAGGAGAGCAGTCCTCCCTTGGGCTCAGGAAAGTTCTATCTCTTTGACCAATGTCATCTGTCCTGGTCACACCACTTCAAGGGCTGGTGGCCAGTCTGAGGAAGATGGCCAGGAGGGTGTGTCTCTGTAGAAACCACAGCAGAAAGAGGGAGAGAAGATCAGCATCCCAGAGCCACCACAGGACTTGGCAGAACCAGCAGTCTTTGAAGATTTCTGGAAATTTCCCCAGGAGGTGACAACACCTGCAACCTCTGCTGGGCACCACAAGACCTGTGAGTGAAGTCTGACAGGTAGCAAGGTTTGGCACATTATCAGGAAGAAGTTTCCAAGAATTTGAACTGCCTAAGAACTGAGCATATGCTCCTTGGAGGAGCCACCTCTTTGTCACTGAAAGTAGCTGCCCTTGTGTGACTGAGGGACCTTCCCCCCATGTAGGCAGCAGGTGCTGATAACCTGTAAGACGTGCCTGCTTGCTACCTTTCCTCTCCTGCCCAGAGATGCTCTGCTTGGAGCTTAATCTAGGTAACTAATATATAAATCACAATAGGGACCAGGGACCGGACATAGTCTCTAAGGTCTTACCCTCATGTACCACCCAGCCACACCCAGAAGTATACTAATCTCCTAGGCACCACTGAATGAAGCCAATCAAGTTGAAAATCAATAGGGCCTATCACAAAGAATAAGAATGAGGAGGGAAAGGAGAGAGGGGAGAAAATAAGAACAAACATTTACACACTTGGCGTGTGGCACAAAGCACTACATCTTATATTAATATCTTATTTAATGTTCATAAAAGCCCCAAGGAAAAAGTAATAGAGATAAGAAAATTAAGGCCACAAATGGATATGTAACATGTCCAAGATTTGAACCCCAAATCTACACTCATGAGGCCATATTGCCTGTATTAGTCCACTTTCTGTTGCTACAACAAAATGCCTGAGGCTGGGTACTTTATAAAGAAAAGAGTTTGATTTAGATCACAGTTTTAGAGACTGGAAACCTAAGAATAGGCAGCTTTGTCTGTTTGGCATCAGGTGAAGGCCTCATGGCATGGGGCATCACAATGTTGGGACCATGTGTAAAAGAGGTCACAGGGTGAGACAGGAAGCCAGACAGATTCAGGGACCAGGCTTGCTCTTTTTATAAAAAAAACTTGCTCTCAAAGGAACAGACTCAAATGAATCCTTTCTGAGGGCAGCACCTTCCACCAGGCCCCACTGTACTTTAAGAGTAAAGCTCCCACTACTGCCTCAGTGCCATCACACTGGTGACCAAGTTTGTGGCACCTGAGCCACACCTGGTTTATGTCTTCCACACCCACTCCCGAGGCGTGGCCAGCATGAGATCTTGCTCCAGGACCAAGCGGGGGAGCTAAGAGGTGCTGGTGCCAACGTGGGTGGTGTGGTCCAAGGTCAGTGGCCCCTCTGCCCTACGTCACACCACCTCAGCCACCACATAGCCCCAACCTGGGCTTTAGTGCAGCATGGACACAGGCGATCGATTTTCCAACATATTGTGAGCAAATTAGTCACATCCATGGGTCTGTTTCCTCACTTGTGTAAGGGGAGACCAATGTCAACCTTGCAGGAATGCTGAGATGAGACTTGTAAAGCACCTGAACCTAGCGCCTGGCACTGAGCAGTTTATATATATATATATTTACTGGTTTTCTTTCCATCTTCTATCACCTTACAACTTCTATGGTTACTTTCAAAGGTTGAGTTTTTGATGGTCAGGAGTGTATGTTCCCTCCCAAGAGGTAGGACAGGGCCTGGCCAGGAGAATGAGCTGCCCATGTGGTTATCACTTGCAAGACCTTGAGGGAGAAATGCCACCAGCAAGCATGGGATTGAAGAGGAAAGTGTTAGATCAACTGTGTAACCTGCACTGTGCTCGGCACTGTGGCTGTTTAAAACAATAAAGTTAAATAAAAATAAGAATGTGATGAACACGTGTTAGGAATGTTAAGTGTGGTTTTTCTGATGCCCCGTTGGAAAAGCAAGGCCAGCATGTAGGGAATAACTAGAGACTAATACTCAGTGATCTGGTGTCAACTCCTGCTGGCCCTTTACACCCAAAGAGCAGTGAGAGCTGAGAACACACTTTTTCCTGATGGGGCAACCTCTCCCCTTTTAAGGCTCACCTCAGATATCAGCTCCTCTGAAAGCCTTGCTCTGATGTCCACAGGCTAATTCAGTCCTATCTGTGTACCTACCACACTCAGTCAAACCTCACCTAACACTCTCATTACATGAGACCATTACTAGTTGAGTCTTTTTCCCCAATTAGACCATAAATTTCTCAAGAGCAAAAGTGCATCTTATTATATCCTCAGCACTTAGCACAATACCCACAATGTGCAAGGCCCTCTGTTAATGTTGAGTGATAGATGGCATGAAGGAATGAATGAATAAAAGAATGAAGGGAGGGATGGAAGGATGAACAGATGGATGAATGGGTAGATGTATAGATGAGGGAATGGACACATGTATGGGTGAATGACTGCATGGTTGGATGGACAGGTGGATAGATGGATGGATCAATGGACAGAAAGATCAATGGATAGACAGATGAATGGGTGGATGGACTGACAGATGAATGAGTGGATGTGTAGATGGATGGACAGGTAGATAGGTGGATTGATGGATTAATGAGTAA